>NC_141925.1:1860781-2163828 GCF_057802395.1 Ceratotherium simum simum
TATCTGGTCTTAATTCTAGAAGCAATGGGATGGGGGGAGAAGATTGGAGTGTTCTAAAATAATGAGATCTGGCTTACTCCGAAGACACTGCTCTGCTGCCGTGCTTGTGTGCACGCGGAGAGCTCACTGCAGGACAAAAGAGACGCCCTGAAACCATCTAGGCAGAGACGGTGGATGTTTGGACAAGGGTGTGTCCAGGGAGAAGAAACATGCATGGCCCAGGCTGGGAACTAGGCCAGGGGTCAGGGTCTGTCCTGCCTTCCTCCTGCCCCTGCCACCCAGTGGGGCTGCCCTGCCATCCCTAAGGGAGGCCCCCACACAGAGAATGGGGACAGAGCTGCCAAGCCCTGTGCTCGCCCCCCAGCAGGGATTCCAAAGAGGAGTGCGTCCCTTCCTCGCCATCGCCATCGTCACTGTAAACCGGGCCGGCCCTCCCCTCCGCCCACCACAGAGGGCCGAGTTGGGGAGGAGCCTCAATGTACATCTCAACCACATCTGCCGCATGTTTCCACCAAGGTCGCTCAGGACCAGCTCCCAGCCCTGCCCCTGGCCTGGCCTGGATGGCAGTGCTGGCCCCTCAGGGCAGCACCAGACGGGAGTGTCCTCTGGGCTCGGAACCAGCAGGAGCAAGAGGCAGGTCTCCCGGCTGCTGGAGACAGACGCCCCCGTCTCCCTCCCCACCTCCTGCTGAGCCTCTTCTCACACACCGACATCAGCTGACCCCATATCCACACCACTGGTGGGGTCATGTGACAAAGAAAGTGGCCACGGTGAATGGTGGGGCCACCGGCTCACAGTCAGCCAGAGAGGGGGGCAGTGACTGACAAGTGGCCACTTCCCTGAGAATCCTCCCAGGGGCCGAGGACAGGGAGCAGCTCCAAGCTGCCCAGGGGTGGACAGGCCACATCAGGGCCAAGGATCTGACATGGACCCAAGGCCTAGGGTGCAGAGGCTGTGGCCAGGTCCTTCAAGGGCCAGGGCAGCCAGGGCACACCAGGCCTGGGCCTAAGGGGCCCTGGAGGTCATTGTCCAGGGCAGCTGGTGGGCACCTGGCAGACAGCACTGTGGCCAGGAGCAAGTGACAGTCATTACTGAGGGGGCCCCACATTCCCTGGGGGAGAGGGGTGGACAGAGAACCAGGGCCTGAGTTAGGAGCTGAGCAGGCAGCTGGGCTGCAGATGGGCATTCATTCCTGCCCATCCCCAGGGGAGGGAGCCGGAAAAACACAGCAGAACTGGGGCATCAAGGGCCTGGGGCCATGGGGGGGAGAGGAGGGCATTGAGTAGGCGTGCCCTGTGGGTGGGTGGGGCCTGGCAGGTGGAGCCCTGGCCAGGGCATTACCTGTTGGGTGAGGCCTGTGGTGGGAAGTGCCTGGGTAGGTGGTGCAGGGCTGTGCAGGCAGCTGCGTGGAGGCTGTTAGAGGCACCACCCCCTGCACATACCAGTCACCTCACACTCACTGTCCCGCAATTCCACCAGGTTTCCAGGAGGGAGAGTCCACTGGGCGCTAGGACAGAGAATTAGCTAAGGTCATGGGTACAGCCAGAAGAGTTGAACAGACTCAGCTTTAATCCTGCCTCAACACTGAGGTGGGCAACCTGGGGCCTCAGTTTCCTCATCCGGAACATGGGGACAGCCCAGCTCAGCATCCCAGGGCTGAGAAGAGAGCCTGAGGATGGCCTTCAGAGTTCCCAGGGCTAAGCTGTGTGTCACTGGACAGGCCCTGAACCTCTCTGAGCCTCAGTTGCTCATCTATGACATGTGGCCAGGCTCACTGCACACCTCGAGGGATGTATGAGGATCGGGTTTTGGACCACTCCTGGCACATGGACAGTGCCCAGCAGAGTTAGCTGGTATGATTATCATTTCCCTGGGCAGTGGTACCTCCAGCCCTCACTCTCCAGGCTCAAGGTCCTGTGGAAGAACACAGATCCAAACTTTACTTCTTAAATATTTCTCTCTACCCAACACGTGTACGCAGCCTGCTCTGGCCGGGCCGCAGGCATAAATTAAGGTCACCGAGCGTTCCCCAGGCAGGAGGTGGGCTGGCCTGGCCCCGTCAGTCCCAGCCGAAGTCCTGGCCGGTCATCTGGTAGAACTTGCGGTTGAAGGGCCGGTAGAAGTCCCGCAGGCGCTGGACCACGGCCTCGGGCACGTGGGGGTGGGGCCGGCCCTTGGACCTGCCCAGGCAGCGGGGGCTGCGGCTCCCCTGGGCCTTCTTGAGGCAGGGGAAGCCCTTGGTGGCATTGAAGTAGAAGTGCTTGTCTGTAACGACCCGCTTGAGGCCCAGGAAGTCCTGCACGCGGCCCACCTCTCCAGCCGGGTCGCTGACCAGGCGCTCCCCGCTGACAAACAGGAAGCGGGACAGGGGGAAGTAGCGCAGCCAGTTGTCCAGGTGCTGGGCATAGAGGCCAATGCGCACAGCACTCCAGGCCGTGTCCACCGGGCCCAGGCCCTGGCGAAAGGCCAGGGCACGGAAGCTGGGTAGGCCCGGGGTCTTGGAAAGCGTCTGGGCGTAGTCGGAGATGGCCCGAGTCACAGGGTTCCGCACCACCACGATCAGCTTCGTGTCCGGGGACATGCCGTGGATGCGGCGAGGGGCCTCCCGGGTCACGAAGTAGCTGGGGGTCTTCTCCATGGTAATCTGCCCGTCCAGGGTGCGCGGCATCAGGTTCCTGCGTGAACGGTGGCAGGGGAGGTGGCCGTGAGCAGGTGCCGGCCCCCCTCGAGCCTTTCACTCTAGCCTGGCCCCCACAGACTGGCAACTAACATCCCCTCCTCCGGGGAAGCCCCAATCTGCAGGTGGGCTTGGCTTGGGTGGGCAGCCTGGGATGTGGGCTGTGAGGGCACCAGCCCAGCACAGGCCACTGCGGGGGCCCATCCTGCCAGGCTGCCCCTCGCCCCTCCTTGCAGAGCTGCACTGCACCCCACCCCTGACACTGCTGCACCCCTCACCGCAGAACAAGCACCCATGAGGCCGGAGGCCTGGACTTGCCACCCACAGGGCTCGCCCGCCTTCCCCACCCCGCAGACCCCCACACTGTAATTACCCCAGGTCATGCTTTCACTAAGTGGCTGATGGCGTCCCCTAAACTAGGCCATTAATTATTGACAAGTGTCCCCAACAAAGGGCAGCAACCTTCCTCTCCCTCCCCTGCATAGCCTCTCCCTGCCTTTGATTACAGCCCTGTTAATTCTCATAGGCCTGAGCCTGATCAGAATGCTGAAAGCCACCAGCACAGCCCAGCACATTACCTGAAGACCCCAGCCCAGGACCCCAGCCACCCAGGGCCTCCCAGGCCCAGCTCAGACCCCAGGGGGCAAGGCTGCAGCTGCAGCATTTCTGATGAGTCCTCCTTCTGACCGGGGGGCTGCACTGTCCCCATCTCAAGGTTCTGGGGAAGTCAGCTGGTGACAGTTCCCTGACCGCCCCAAACCTGGGAAGCCCATCTGGAGCACCCCGCCTGGGCAGGCCAGGTACCCTGCGCCATATCCTAAGACCGCACCTGCCAGCCAGGTAGTGCAGGGTGAGGTGGGGCAGGGTGCGGCGGGCCAGCTGAGCAAACAGCTCCTAGGGAGGACTGGGAACTAGGTCAATAGAGGCAGAGGCTGTTGGGACCTGTGATAGGGAGGAGAGGTCTCTGCCCAGCCAGCCTTGCCTCCCATCCTCTGAGGGAGCTGCCCCGCCTCCGCAAACAGCCCCTCAGACTGGGCCCGCCAGGAGGGTGACACACAGGCCAGAGTTCAGGTTTCATCCAGCCCAAGTGACCCCCAGACTCAAGTTCCTGGGAGGCAGGGCCCCAGGCTCCTCTTCCTGCTAAGACCCCCAACGAAACTCAGGCTGCGTGGACAGATCCACAAGTTGGGGTGCCTGGCTTGGAGGGTGCTGGTGGCGGGACAGGAGGATGTGCATATGTGAGTCCCAGGCATGCGAGTGGCTCCCCCGACACCACGTGGGGCTCTAGGGAGTCGGGTGGGCTACTTGGTCTGCTGGCTATGGGAGCTTCCCCCAGCCCTCAGAACAAGGCCCTGGGCAGAGCTGGTTTACAGAAGTCATGGGGGACAATTCTGCTTCCCCCAGCATTGGGGAAGACAGAGCGAGCTGGAACTCCCCCCACTCCATTCACTGTCCCATTGGATAGGCAGGCACACTGAGGCTCAGAGAGGGAGCAGGAAGTGCTGGGGCAGACGTTGGCCCACAGCCTTCCCTCTCTGGGCTGCAGCTGCTGGAAGGGGGGGTGTCGGCTTGAATTCTGCTCCCAGAGCCCCTGCACCCAACGCCATGCCTCGTGCAGCTGGGAATCCAGGTGGGAACGGCACCCAGCCCTCCCCGGGGATGAGTTCAAAGAGACCTTGGGTGGCGACAACACCAAGGGCTGAGGCCCAGGGCTGCAGCCTGGGGTGGCCAGCTCAGGGGACCCCCCCACCGTTTTCAGGTGAGGGAAGTCGTAAGAAGGGGTGTCTCCCCACACTGGCTCTCGCTGCTGAGACCCACCAAGAGGAGCCGGAGGCAGGCCTCTTCAGAAGTCAGAGCCCCCCCTTCATCACCCTCCTTGGGGAAGAAACCAGCCCTGATTGCTCCGCCACCCCTCCTCTCCATCTTTGACACCCCTTTCCATCCCTTTCTTCCCCCAGCACCAGGTGACCCCAGGAGCACAGACCGGGCACCACTGGTTCTGAGTGTCCACACCCCTTCACTCCGGCCTGGGGGGAGAGGGCTGCAGGGAAACAGACAAGGGGCAAAGGGAGTTAGCACCCAGGCTGCTTTCTCTCCAAGGAAGGCAGGGGAGCAGGGGGGAGGTGCCTCCGACCCACCACGGAAGGGGAGGGGACTGGGGAGGGGGATGCACTCTCGAGGCCCATGCTCGCCACACCTCCGCTTTGAGATCTGAACTCTTTGGAATCAATTACTTACCCTCCCCAGGCCTCAGAAGCCGGTTCGGCTGGGCCTGGAGGAGGGTGAGGAGGGGGCTTTTGGGCGTGGGAGAGCCTGGGGAGAGAATGAGAGGAACAGGACTCTGACCCCCACGCAGCAAACATCTGACAGGCTGTGCCGCGGACCCTCCCTCCCTGCTCATCTGGTCTGCATTTCCCTGCGGCTTCCATCCAGCCCTAGCCGACTCTCCCTCCTCCACTCAGCCCCGCTCCGTGTCCCACAACTCGCCTGGGCCCCACCCAGCCAGGCCTGGGACCCAGCAGAAACCAGTTCCTGGGTGGAAACATACAGTGCTGGGGGTAGGGGTGGGGGCATCGAGTCACTTCGTGAGCCTCTCCTGGGGTTAGCACGGGGAGAAAAGTCCCACAGAAGCCCAGGTCCCCCCCACCACATACTCACGCCCCCACTCCCTACCTTCACCACTCCTGCCCCAGGAGCCAGGGGCTTCTCCCACCTGCATCCCTCCCGTCTCCTTTCGGTTTTCCAAAATACTACGGTCAAGTATAGTCTCCACCTGTCCCTAGACGGGGCACCCCCTCGGGACATGAGACTTTGGGGTGTTTGTCTGTGTACTCCAGCACCTGCCAAACAGGAGGTGCTCAGTGAGTGACTAGGTGAACAAATGCGTTTTGAGTGTGGGGCACTTGGGGGTCACAGTCCCCAGGACGGAGGACTCACAAGAGCCTGAGAGATGAGCTAACTGAGGCCTGGGGAAGCGAGAACAGTATGGCCAAGGTCAACCTTGAACAGCCCAGGACCTACCTGCCGAGGCCACGGGAAGGGCCAGAGGCACTGCCTGGAATGAGGTCCACCACAGCCCAGTGGGAACGGGTATCCCAGAAACAACCAGGGGCACTGGCCTCTCCTCCTCTACTCACCACCCCAACCCCCACCCAGAAGAGGGCTCTGCACTCGCTGGAGGCCCAGCCCGGGGTCGGAGAGCAGACAATGCCGCCAGACCTTGCCGGAGGCTGGGCACCCTCTTTGCAGCAGGGGAAACTGAGGCAGGGGTGGGCATTTTCAGAAGTTCACTGCACACTCATAGCTGGCTGGAAGGACAGACAAGTCCAGAGGCACAGGGCACCTATGAGCACATCCAGCCCATGACTGCATGTCAGCACATGCTGTGGTCCCTTCAAGGGCACTTGGACACATGCACTCCAGCTCAGCCAGCACCCCTCCCGCTCACTCTGCAACAGCCTGGAGGGGTCAGCTCTGGATTAATGGGATAGAGGCCACTGGGATCTGCACCTTCTGTATCCACCCCTTCTCCCAGGGGAGGTGGCTTTAAAAATGTGGAAGGAGAAAATCTCTTTTCTACCAGAGTTAAGCACGCTCCTGAATTCCCCCCACTCCTGTCTCCACAGTGTGCCAAGAACCCCTCCCCAGAGCTGAGCATCTGACTCCCAGTCTGGGTCCAGCCCTCCTGCCTCTCAGTCCCCTCATCCTCCCCAGACCAGCCCCCCAGAGTGTGAGCATGTGCCCAGGGAGGGCTAGATGGGGCCTCAGGGTCCCCGACTCTTTCAGAACCCTTTTAGGGTTCTAGCCTCCCCTGCAGGCCCTCTTTAGCCCAGCTCATGCCTCCCCCAGCTCCTTGTAGTCAAAGCCCTGGAGTCAGCAGCGGGTTTTGAAGTTTGCACTGTAGTTAACAATGTGTCCTCCACCCCACTGCCCCTCCTTCCCCTCTTCCCCCTCCTCCTCCCCCGTCTCCTCTTCCTCCTCCCCCTTTGCACAGCAGCAAGGGACTGGGGATGCTTTCGCATGCTGTGGCAGTGTCAGAATGGGGTAGTGGTCTCTCCCTGAGCTCTGAGGATGCCAGGATCCAACCAGTTGGGTCCAAGGATGGACTCACCCCCCCCATCATCACCCAATTTCCCTAGGACCCCTGACAGCAGCAATTCTTCAGAGCTCAGGAGCCAGGACCCCCTGTTCTCACTGGGACCCCTCCAAACCGGGGAGTGGTTTTAATGCAAAAGGCAAAGCTAACGCGTGAGTGTGGGGGTGGAGAGGAATCTGGGAACAGAGAAAGTGGAGCACCTGGAGGTCAAGGGTCTGGGTCCTGCCACCCCCCACCCCCACTAATTCACCTGGTGATCGTGGGCAGGGTCCTCTCTGCCCTGTAGGGGCTCAGCCCAACCTTGGGGATGAGGCAAGAGCTGTGAGGAGTGGGGTGACTCACTCTCCACCGTAAGCCCTCCTTTTCCCGCAGGAATGGACAGGGCACGGTGGAGGGCTTGTGCACAGCAGGCGGGGCACTGGGGCCTTCGGTGCTCACCTCAGCAGGGAGGGGCTAGGGTATGACCAGACGCCAGAACAGGCTGCTGCAGCTGGAGCTGGGTGCTCCCCCACATTCCACCACAGACCCCAAGGCCATCCCAGGTTGGGGCAGGACAGCTACAGAGCCCCATGACATGAGACTGGGGTACCAATTCCCACCCCTGGGCACTGACTCAAAGGCACCTTCCTCCTTTCTAGAACCCAGACTCTCTCCAGACCCCTAGGACCACCAAGGATTCCTCTTCCCGGGATCAGGGGTCGGGTTGGGTGGGGAGGAGCAGACACTTTCTAGGAGGCTGCAGGGAACCTGGAGGCTCCCTGCAGGGTAACTGGTCAGAGGTCAGACGTGCTGGACCCGAGTGATCCAGCGGAGTAGGGAGACTGAGCAGGAAGCATTTCTAACGCTCCTCAAATCCCACCGGCTTGAAACCACTTCTCAGCTGCGATCGCACCCCCTCCCCTCCAGCTTGCTGAGACCCCTCAGCAGCCCCAAACCAGAGCTTTCCCTGAAGTTTTCAAAGTTTCTGGGAGCCCTCAGCCAGTGACCCCGCCTCCTTTCCGCAAAACCCTCTGCAGGGGGGCTGCGTCCTCGGAGTCAAGCCTCAGCCCCCACCCAGGCTGGTCTCAGCCCGGATACCCAAAGACCTCGCCCCGCCGCGTCTCCAGTGATACCCCAGGGGCGCACCAAGCTCTCCTGGGAGACATCCGCCAGAGCGCGCACGGAAGCCGATGGGGCGGACGGGCCCGGGCGCTCACCGGTACCAGGCGAGACCGCGCTCGTAGCACCTGTCGAAGAAGTGGGGCTCGGAGCCGAGCGCGCGGACGTCGGGGTGAAGCCGCAGGAACTCCAGCAGGGCGCGCGTGCCGCCCTTCTTCACGCCCACGATGAGCGCCTGCGGGAAGCGCCGGCGGCCCGGGCCACTGGCCACCGGCAGGCCCGGCGCCCCCGGGCTGCGGGCGGCGCGGGGAGGCTCGGCGGGCGCGGGAGCCGGCGCAGGGGCGCGGGCGGCCGGCGGGCAGCGGCCGGGGAGGACGCAGAGGCAGTAGGCGCCGAGCACCAGCGCGACGAGCAGAAGCCGCGCACGGGACGCCCGCAGCGCGGCCTCCGGCCCGGCCCCCGCACCTTGGCGGCACTTGGCCCCGCCGCCCAGGCCGCTGCTACCTGCCATGGGGCCGCACCGCGCCCAGGCCCGGGAGCGGGGTCTGCAGGAGGGCGCACATCCCGCCCGCGCAGCGCTCAGTCAGCCGGCGCCGGGCTTCTGCTCGGCGCGGGGCAGGCTTGCCGCCCCGGAACGGACGCGGGGAGGGCCTGGGGGCGGGGCCGGGATGCCCCGCCCAGCCTAGACCGTTGCCCCGCCTGCGACATGCCGGCACCCACGGACGCCGTGGCGCGACTCTGAGCATCAGCAACTTCCCTGACGAGCCCGCTCCGAGACTCTGGGCTCCAACCCGCTCGGCTCCGCCGTCTTCACTTTTGCGCGCCGGGAAGCTGCGGCGGCGGGTCGGGACGCAAGGCTGTGACGGGGCTGCGCCGCCCGCCCCAAGACCCGCTCTTAGAAGGCCGATCCCCGCCCCTCCCGGACGAAGGCGCCTTGGCAGGTGCGCGGACGGAGCAAGTGGGCCAAGGAGGCGCGTAGACTCGTGCGCAGAGGGGTCCCCGGGAACGTGGAGGGAAGTCTGCGGCGGGGACGGGGCGTGCCTTGCTGACAGTCGGCTTGCCATTCATCACGGTCGCAGCCCTGGCGGCTGGAGAGCGCTCGCCAGGAGTGGGGTGACAGGCTCAGAGAGGACAGGGGTCTTTCCCAAGGGCCCAGTGAAATTCGGACCTCAGTTTCCTGACCCTTTCTACCGTGTCACACCGTCTGTCCGTGCAGCCTTGTCCACCTGGTGTTCCCCTGGGATGTCAGCAACCGATCTCTGGCGCTGCCAAAGTGGCTCCTATTAGAGAGGTGAAGGATTCCAGAGACCTGTGCTGGGGAAACTAGAAGGAGCCCAGGTCCTGTCCTAGGAGCTCCCTCTGAGGGGCGGTGAGATTCAGGGACCGCTCACAGTTACGGGACCTGCTGGGCGCTGGACACTCTGTGGGAGCTTTATGCACCACCACCAGCACCACCCCCCCCACCCCCCACCACCCCCACCCCCCGTTTCACTGAATCCCCAGCACAGCACAAGGAAGGCAGGGAGAAGAGCTGGGCTCCAAGAGGGTGAGCAACAGTCCCGGGTAAAGACAGAATCGACCCGTGTCCTCTCTCCATCTCTGCCCTGGCTTTCCTGGCTGCACAGTTGGTGCCAGGTCGGCACTGGCTCCCTGAAGAGGCTAGCTGCTCTCCAGCCAACCTCCAGAGGCCACTGCCCTGGGTTCTCCTGGGTAATGAATGAGCTGTTCCTGGCCCTAAGGGCATCTGGACAAGTCCCAGCAGCCTGGGGCGGCTCCAAGGGGCAGGGGCTTCTATGATCGACAGACATTTCCAGGGCTCCTACCCAGAGGCAGCCCTGGCGGGAGGGGGCTCTGCAGAGCCAGTGGGCTGAAGACCACTGACTGGGGCCCCAGCCCAGGTCCCAGACTCCAGACCTGCACTTGCTTGTCAGGGCAAGACTCAGCCAGGAGCCCCATGGGCAGGTTGTTGGCACAGTACCGTCTTGGGCGCATGCTGTCACATGCAGGGTCACAGGAAGTTCTTCTTCTGGTCCAGCTTAAAATGGGATTTGTTCCAGACGGGCTGGTTCTCAGAGCTATCCTGGGGAGGCTCCCACTCCACCTGCAGCACCCACCCACGGTCCCAGCAGCCACCACTCAGGACTCCAAATTGCAGCATCAAACCGTGGTGGCCCCTCCATCTCCCTGCCCCAGCACAGGCATAGTCCTTCCCACCTCCTAGCCTTTGCTCATGCTGTTCCCTCCTGGGAATGCCTTTTCCTTAGTCCCGCCCCCCTCACACACACACATACACACACACCCCTACCTACTTGAGGCCTCTTCAGGAGGAATCTACCAAGAACAGCATGCCACCTGACGCACTGGGGGCAGGGAGTGAGGTCCAGGGACAAGAGTTGGCTTGGAGACTTTGGCAGCTGATTCTCTCCCTCCACCCACCATCTGGCTGTCAGCTGAGGGCTGGATGCAAATCCAGGGACACCCAGGATGGCAGCCTTGGTACGTTTGTTCCCCAGTGTGTCTCCAGCACCTAAGAGAGCCCGGCACCCAATTGGTACTCAGTAACAGCTGGCTGGTGGAAGGATGTGAATGGGGGAGAGGTCAAGGAAGGCTTTCTGGAGGAGGTGATGTTCAGGTGAGGAGCAGGAAGGCAGCATCCCTGTCAGCAGTGTGGGGAGAGGCTCAGCAGCAGAGAGCACAAGGCAGAGGGCGGGGTCGGGGAGAAGAACTGGGGTACAGCCAGGGGCCCATCCCCAGGGTGGGAGGAGTGGGCCCTCCTAGGCTGGCCTGAGGCTTGTCCAGCCCCACTGTCCTCTAGCACGTGGCCTCAGGCTCCTGCCACCCCAGAGCTTCCGGTTCCTTCTTTGTAAGATGGAGAACTGGGTCCCGACTCTGAAGTAACAGCTTCATTGAGATATAATTCCCCTACCACACAATTCAGCCACTTGGCATGTAGAATCCAGTGCTTTTCAGTATAGTCACCATGTTGTGCAACCATCACCACAATGCACTTTAGAACGCGTTTATCCCCCCAGAAGAGATCTGCACCTGTTAGCAGTCACTCCCATCCCCCCTCCCACAGCCCCTGGCCCTGCTATCTACTTTCTGTCTCTGTAGATTTGCCTCTTCTCCACATTTCATAGCAGTGGAATCCTACAATATGTGGCCTTTTGAAACTGGCTTTTTTCATTCAGCATAAGGTGTTCAAGGCTCATCCACATTGTAGCACATGTCAGTGCTTCATTCCTTTTTATGGTTGAGTAATATTCCGCCATATGGATGGACCACATTCTCTTTATCCATTCATCTGTTGATGGATACTTGGGTTGTTTCCACCTTTTAGTTATTGTGAATAATGCTGCTGTGAACGTTCATTTACAAGTTCTCATGTGGACATATGTTTCACGTCTCTTGGGTGGACACCTAGGAGTGGAATTGCTGGGCCAGACAGTAACTCTATGTTTAGCCCTTTATGCAGAGTCTTTTTGAAGGTTATATTTGGGGATTTCAGAATCTGCCTCTCTGTGCTCCTCACCCACAGGGTTGCTGCCTTCCCTCCTCCCCAGGGTGTCTGAGTCATCGTCCAGATGGCCACTCTGCCTCTGCCCTGCCTTGCCATCAGGGTCCAGCCTCAGCTCCCCATTGGCTCCCTCATGTGTGACCTAGGGATAGTGGATCTGCCTCTCTGAGCCACATGATGAAAAGTGACTTTGGGGCCCCAAAATAAACCAGGCCATGAGGGCATGGAGTGGGTGGCTGTCCCTGCACCCCAAGAGGGTCACCCACCTCCTGCCCTATCTGGTTGCACCTCCTCTGTCAAGAGGAAAGAGGCATCAGCAAGTCCCTTCTGCCCAGCCAGATCTCCCGGGGGCCCCTTGGTTTTGAGGGTGCAACATGGCCTGAGCTCCATTCCCCTCTCGCTTCATCTGGACCCGCTGCCCAGACAGTATGGCCAGGCAGAGGGCTGTGTGTCCCTCCTCCTTGGGCTGGCCACCAGACACGTGGAGAGTCAGGTTTGATGTGGTGGCTGCGGAGGAGAGAGGACTCAGGGCGGGACATGGGATGAGCTGCTCAGGCTGTGGGGGCCAAGTAAACACCATCCCTGGGGGAGATGACTAGGAGGCAGAGCAGAGGGGGACAGAGAGGACGAGTCTAGGGAGGGAGTCCTGGGGGGCAAGGCCATGATGGGAGGAAGGCCCAGCGTGGCCTCACAAATCGGTGACCCAGCTGCCCAGCTATGTCTGTGTCCCCTTCACAGACTGTAATTATTTCTCTGTGAGTGATTTTGATCCCCATCTGTCTCCTCCACCTACATGAGCTCTGCAAGGGCAGGGACAGGGTCAGTCTTGATCCCTTCTGTGGCTCCACGCCTAACCGTGGTGAGTGCTCATGAGTGTTTGTTGAGTGACTGAGTGACTGACGCTGTGTGTGTGTGTGTGTGTGTGTGTGTGTGTGTGTGAGAGAGAGAGAGAGAGAGAGAGAGAGACTGCGAGTCTATATGTGAGCCCCTCCCCCACACCCCTCTCCACCTCTTTCCAAGACTGTCCCTTCCCCAGGTTGGGCACCCCCAGCCTGGGCCCCCACAGGCAGCAGGACGAGGTGTGCAAGCAGCTGCCCCACTCTGGAAAATGATTAATAACACTGTGCAGTCCCTCCCTCCGTGGGGGACAACTGGAGGCGATTTCACACGTGTGGGGCTTCTAGGAACTGCCCCTCTAGAACCACACCCTTACCCCCCAGACCCACTCCCGAAGCCTGCTGGAATCCAGAGCCCGCGAGGGGAGCCAAGGGGAGGGGGCTGCGGCCGAGGGCAGGCCCAGCTGTCCCTGATTTGTGTGGGGTTTTTCCACTTCAGATGCCGGATTTGCCGGAGCACATGGAGGATGCGGTTTCCTCCTGGGGAGGGGCCGCTAAGAGACGTCTAGCCACCTACCCCACCCACCCCCAGAGCCCAGCGTTCCCGGCTCACCCTGGTAGTGAACAAGGGGCTGCAGGACCCCATCGCTGGGGGTGGGGGCATGCAGCAGAGCGAAATGCTGACAGCAAGGACTTTTCGGCATTGGAGGCTGATTCAAACCCAGCTCTGCCCTTCCTAGCAGGTGAACTTGGCAGGTACCCAGTCTCTCTGAACTTCACATTCCCACTTTATAAACAAAGGTGATACTGGCCCCATCTCTCTGGGTGCCTGGCTCCTAAGCTCTTTATGATAAGGAGGCAGTGGACATGTGACAGTGACCCCAGCACAGGAAGGGGTGCCCTGAAGCTGCTCCCACCTAGGAGACCCACCTACTTCATAATCTGTCCTCCTTGTGGACAAGGCTGGAGAGGAAAGGCTCCCCTGGTCTCAGGGTGGCCAGGCAGCCCAGCTTGCCAGAACCCGGGGTCTTGTTCCTGGTGACCAGCTAGACCTGGGGACACTGTGGCACAGAATGGCTTGCCAGGGCAGACAAGATGCCCAGTGTCAGGAGGGACACATGGCAAGGTCCCCTCCACCAGGAGTGGGGAGGAGGGAGGGCTGCCCCAGCTCGGTAGCCACCCCAAGCGGTCACACACCTTCAGGGAGCCCACCTAGGCTGCAGGGTTCACCAGAAGGAACCAGACCCCTCTCCTGCGCAGGGATGGCCCCCAGCTTGCTTCGAGCCGCCCTCACTCCTTTCCCTTTGGTCTTCCTGGAGGGATCAGCACAGGCAAAGGTCATTTGCCACTGTCCCCTGCTTCTCCAGGAGATGGCAGGGATGCAGGTTCCCAGAATGCATATCTGGGCCCTGCAGATTGCTTCTCGCCCCCCAGCCTGGCCACGCTCAATTTAGAACAATAGAGCAATCCTTCCAGGCTGGCAGTCCCAGCTCTGCAAGAGGGGAGGGCAGGTAACAGACTCTATCCCCAGGTGTGTCTAAAGGGGGAAGAGAGGAGGGTCCCGCGGAAACAGGACTCTCTCTGCCCCCACGCCATCCCCACTTCCTCCAGCTTCGCAGCCTCAAGCCAGGCCTCTGGAAGCCCCTCAGCTTCATGGAAGGATGGGTATCATCCAAGTGGCCCCACATCAGGCCACTGGGGCTCTGTGGCCAGGTCTGTCCATTCATGCCCTGGCGAGGGTCCCCACGGACTAGAAGGTGCCTGTGAGCACATTCCATCAGGAGCAAGGGGCCTGAGGCAGGCTCAGGAACCCCATGCCACGCAGAGGGCACAGAACCATGTGTTCCTGTCCTGATGTGTGCGTGTGTGCGTGTGTGTGTGCACAGGCAAGGGGGCGTTTAGAGGCCTGCCGCCAGGCCCCAGCCACCACCCCTAGTGTGGAAAGCCCCAAGTTTGAATCTCCCCACACACCAGTGACCTACTCCCAGGACCAAGTCCAGGCTGGCCAGCGGACAGGACCCCCAGGGAGGGCTGCACTCCATCCCCCTCACTTCCCAGTGAAACACTCCACCCCACAGTTGGCCAGACAAGACAGACCTGCGGCTGGTCTTGTTTGGCTAGGCGCTCAGGAAGACCCAGATGAAGAGCCTGGGGCAGAGCATCTCGGGGCAGGGGCCTTGAACTCCTCCCCGCTCCCCACCAGGCCCATCCCTAAGCTGCAGGCTTCCTGCTCTGACAACAGGACCTTCAAAATTGACCCCTACCCCCTCCTCCAAGAACAATGACTCCATCCTTGTCCCCTATACCCATCATTCCTGTCCTCCCTCTGACTCTAGCTTCCCTGCCCTCCACCCACCTCCAGACACACCCCAAGGGCTCCTGGGCTCAGAGATGGGGCCCAACAAAAAACCACACTCCTGAGAATAAGGGACCAAAAAGCCACGGAGTCAGAGGCAGAAGGGGAGCCCAGAGCCAGAGGCAGACTGCGCCACAGGGGGCAGACCCCACAGGGCCCTCTCTCCTCTCTGCTCCTTCTGGGGCAATGCAGCCACCAAGCCCTTTGAAGCCAATAGCAGCTTGTAAACGTCCTGGTTGGAGATGAAACGTGATAAGACGTGAAGCCAGGGGCTGAACCACGAGAGACAGTCTCTGCGGTTTTTACAAGGAACAAATCCAGCCTGGAGACAGGCACTGGCAAGCGGTGAGGGGAGGGGGTGGAGGGAGCTTAGCTGCAGGTAACCTCAGCCCCCTCCCCAGCAGCCTCCCCTCCCATCTGCCACTGGAACCCCACGAACAGTCTTCCTTGTGCTTGTTGACCCTAAGTTCCCCTAAGGAGATCCCTACTGCCCAGGGCCAGGGTAGGGTGATAGGTAGTCCTGGGGTCCCTGCATCCCCCAGACCACAGACACACTCATGCAAATGTGTGGTCTGCTCGTGCTGGGACTGCGCAGCCCAGCACAGGGAGTGAGCAGAAGGCAGTGCAATTTGACTACATTCATCTGATGCTGCTGCGTGCCGCCTCCCACGGGGCTCAGCATTTGGGGAAGGGAATGGATGAATGCCCTGTGGTCGCTGGCTTTGAGGAGCGCTTTGACCTGGGGGGAGGGGAGTGAGACCTGCAAGGGGAGAGCAGAGGTTCAGTCTATGCAGCATATTGGGGACAAGCCCGGGCCCCTGCAATGTAAGGGAAGGAGAGAGCCACCAGGAAAGGCTTCTAGAAGGATTCCGGCCCGTGGGGAGGGGATGAGGAAGAAGAAGGAACAGCAGACTCTAGGAGGCAGGAACACAGGAGCATATTTCTAGAATGGAGTCTGGCTGGTCTAGAGGCCCAGGTGCAGGGGTTTGGGTGCAGGCATGTGAGTAATAAAAACAACATAGCTATGATAAAGAACACTGCTATCATTTATGGAGTGGGAAACCAAGCTGGAGAGGTGGGGTCTGCAGGACCAGAGCTGTCAGGGCCTGTGCGAACCACTGAGGGAAATTACGTCGTCTAGTCATTATTTTGCAAAGATCACACTGGTTGGGGAGTCTGGCTAGGAGCTGTCACTATTGTAGGGGAGAGAAGTGGGCAAAGATGCGTGGCAGGTGGAACCCCAGGACCCGGTCCCCCGGGGTGGGCCAGGGTGGCAGCAGGTGCTGTTTGAGGGCGTGGAAGGGCCACGTGAGAGGAGGCCAGGGGCATCAGTGCAGGTGGGGGAGGGGCTGGGGCTTGGCTGGGGCCGGGAGCTCCTGCCTGCAACCGCGCTCCCCACGTGGTTCCCGCTACTTGTTCCTCCCCCCGCCCCGCCCCCCCCCCCCCCAGCTCTGTCTCAATCCGGCTGACTCGGGAAGCGGCACCCTGGGCCTCGACTGCTCTCGCTGCATCTGTCACTTTCGTGAAGCCGACCAAATGGGGCCCCACCATCACCGGCCTGGTGGGCGGGCGTGACCCAGGGGGCCAGAGGTGGGCGCCGGGCCGGGCGGGGCCGCAGGGGTCACGGGGTTGGGGGTCGGGGGGCGCGGGGCCCAGGAAACCGGCCAGGAGCCGGGACCCGCCCGTGTTGTCGGGGCGGCCGCCGCGCCCCCAGCGGCGCCTCGGGGGAACTGCAGCGCCGCTCAGGCCCGCCCCGCGCACGGACAGCACAGAGCGAGCGCGCCCCCTGCGGGTCTGTCCTGCACACGGTCCCAGCGCCCGCTTCAGGGAGGCGGCTTTGTGGACTGGTGGACTCGGAAGGGGGTAGTCGCGCTGGGCCCCCGACCAGCGCCTCGTATTGGGGTGAGGGCAAGGTGGTTGGCTTGGCCGAGGGAGACCTTCGCCGACCTCTCCGGGCGCCGCCTCCCACTTGCCGGCCCTGCCCATACGGATGCATGGGGTCGGAGGTTCCTGGGACCTACACACAGGACCTGCCACAGGCCTACCCCCATCAGGGTCATGGCTCTCCCTGGCATTTGTCACTCAGAAGAAAGGAAAGCTGTGCGTAAGCAAAAGTCCCAAGCATTGTCAATTCACTCATCCATTCTGCCAGCATTTACTGAGTGCTCCTCTGAGCCAGGGCCTGGGCCCCTCCCTGCTGGGGAGCAATGGGGTCCCAGACAGATTTCTTCATTCTCCCCCGGGTCCCTTGCTGCCCGGGGTGCCCTGCTGTGCCGTGCCCAGGCCTGCTGGCTGCTGTTAGCTGGTGCTGGCAGAGCACCAGGAGCAGTCTGCCCCTGAACACAACCCTTGGCTCCCAAGACTGTACCCTGGAGGCTCCACCTGGCAAGGAAGAGGGCACTGGTGAAGGCGGAGGAGGCTGGGCTCTCAAAGAGTCCTTTGTTTCGCAAGGAAGAACTGGAGCTGCAGGCCGGAGGTTATGGTGTAACCCAGCAGGAGGGGGGGCTGATTTATGATTGCAAATGAGACACCCATCCTCCAGCCGGCCCTTGGCAGGGAGACCCTGCCCATGGTCATCCATCTCTGGGCTCCCAATGTGAGGGGACCTTGAGGGGACCTTGGGGTCCTGGGGCTCACCCTTCTCTCTCCACTCCTGCAAGGACACTGCTTGCCAGCCCCCCCACCTCTCCAGCCCAACCTCACCCCCACCTGGTAACCTGGATATGCAAATGAGTGTGGGGCCCCTAGGGTGCAGGCAGCCAGGCCCTGCTCCTCACAGCTCAGCTACCAGCCTCACCATCCCCAGCACCGGCCCACCTAGGCACCACCAGGTCCTTTAGCCCACCCTGCTATGGGGCTGAGCCCGGAGAGGCAGCCCCAGAGACCCAGCCTGGACACGTTGGCCCAGTTTGCAGAAGGAGGCCAGTCTGCCTGGAACCAAGTTCACTCTCGGAGACACACTGGATCGGGATGCAGAGCCAGGAATGCTGGGAGAGGTGAGTAAAGCCCCAGGTCCATCCTGGCGCTGGGGCCAGGAGATTCCTGCTGACCACTCACTGGCTCCCTCCCCACCCCTCGCCACCTTCAACTTGCTTATCGCCCTAGAACTGTACTCAAAAGGGGGTCGCAGCCTTGCCAGAGCCACTGCTTCTCATCTGGTTGAAGAAGAGAGGAAAGGGACAGGTGTGGGCAGAGAGGACCTGAGACTCTTCCTGACTGTGTGGCCCCAGACAAGTCCCTCCCCGACTCTGAGCCTCCCTTGCAGAATGAGTACCTGCCCCACTAGGATTAGGATAGAGCCTCAGGGTAATGGTGCCCGTGAAGACGCACTGAGCACTCAGTCATGGCTCACCTACAGTTGGCTTGCCCTTGGCCAAGGCCTCTGCTACACTCAGCATGGGCGGGCCACAGGCTGGGCTGGGACAGTGCCTCAGGGCCAGTGATGACCCCAGGTGACTAGGACAGCCCTAGAGCCAGGCTCTGCTTTAGCCAATGACCAGCTTGGGACACAGACGGGTCCAGCAGGAGGAAGTTGGGCAGAAGTAGGAGCTGGTCATGGGTAGAGGGCCCCATCCCCTGCAGCCCCAAGGGTGTTTTCTAGCAGCTGCAGTCAGCGCTGGCCCGCAGCAGGGCAGATGGAGGTGTTTTCTAGACTAGGTGGCTGCCACAGTGTGGGGAGAGGGCCAGCAGGAGGAGGCCCCTCCTGAGGATGGGGTTCCTCTGCATGGGCCTCCCTGGTGCTTTTCATCAATGCTGACCCCTCCCACCCACGGCACACTTTCCTTGCACAGATGACCATTGGCCAACACAGCTCGGTGTCTGGGATCCAACCCACAGAGCAATGTGCACTCGGCATCCATGTGTCTACATCACCCGCTGCCCTGCCCCCCATGGCTCTTGGTGCCCTTACCCAACAAGGAGACAGACTGGGTTCCACTCAGTAGAGGAAGGTTAAGAGCTCCGCCCAAGACCACACAGTGTACTGGAGGCCTGCCAATGCCAAGCAAGTGAGCCAGCAGCCCCTGCACAGGCCAGCGACCCCACGCCAGAGCAGGGACCCCTGGCCTGTGGCTGGGAATCAAGAGAGGGGCAGAGTCCCATCACCGAGGAGTGAGCAGGCTGAACAGGCCAGCCTCTCCCCTTTCCTCCACCCCCCACCACCAGCCCCTCCAACCTCATCCGACCACCTTTGTCCTCACACCTGCATGCTCCCTCCTCCCGCTATGGGGATGCTCCTAGCTGCTGAGTATGTCTATTCCAATGATGCATCCGGAACTGGGGAGATAACCACAGGACGGGTTTGGGGACCCACTGGACCCACTGTGAGACGGACCTGAGCTAACAGACTCCACTGACCACCTGACCTCCGTGAGCCCCACTATGACAGTGACGTGTGTCTCCTGGGATTGGTATGAGTCCAGAGCCAGTGAACGGAAGTCTGCTATGTCTGCTGACTTCCTTTCCCCAGTGCACAGTCACCCTGGGGAAAGTCCCTTTGGGGAAGGCTGGGAGAAAGATTAACAATATACATTTTTGGCACTATAGCAGGGTCATTCCTCAAGGGGTCCCCACTTCCGGTTCATTCAAGTTCTGGGTCTGTAAATTGACTCGTCTGGGAATTGAGAGGTCATGACTCTGTTTTTATGTTCCAGTTAGACTTTTGTCCATTCAACCTCGAACTCTTCTGCTCATACGAATTCAGTAGGCGTCCCATCTGTGTCACTTGTAGGAGCACCATGATCAACTAGCCACTGCCATGGACCATCCTGGCTGCTGCTTTGACTCTGCTGTCCATTCCGGTCACCATGCCCATCTTGCCTTTAGCGGTTGAGTGCTGCCAGTTGGCCCTGCCACCCTAGGATCCAATGACCCCCACTGCACCTAGGTCGCGCAAATCAGTGGCAGCAGTTCCCCTGTCATTTCTGGCCCACAGGGAAGAGCGACCACAGGGCTCTGCTAGTGCTGGGACTCCCCGCGCAAATCTGCTCCTCACAGTCGTGGTCAAAGGTGTGTCCCCTGGACCCTCCCCGGTGGGTGAGTCGGGTCTTACTGGACAATCCACCCTCACCTTCCAACCTCCCTGAGCCTCTGGACCCCTTCCTCTATTAACCAAGGCAGGGCTGGCATTTCTGCCCCACTTATTGGGGGCCACCATTTGGTCCACATTTTAGCCAACCAACCAACCAGACTGTTAGAGCCATTTTAAACCCCTGAGCTGCAACATTAAATCCAGAATCTCTGCTGAGTGCGCCTCTAGCAATAAATTCAGCCTGACCCAACTTTACGTTCCTTCCACCATTATCCCACCCCTTATATCCATTCCCACACGTGTTCCCCATATTTCTGTCAATATAAACTGGAAAAATCATGTGGTTCTTTTGGAGCACAGCACGCCTTCTCATGGGTCACATTCCATACCTCCCCCTGCAGGGCCTGGGGCATGCTGCCTCAGGGCCTTTGCACATGCTGTGTCCTACCTAGGAAGCTCTTCTCCTTGCTTTCTCACCTATCACTGCTGAGCTGAGATGACCCCTCCTTAGCATCCTCCTCCCTGACCACTGGGGCCAGAGCACTAGCCCCCTAATTACCCCCTCCCCACATTCTAGTGTCATTCCTCTGCTCTAGTTATTCACGACCTTCATCATCATCTGACATGAACTTACTGTCTCCTCAACAACACCATAAGACCTTGAGGGCACGCCCCGTCTATCTTGCTCACGGCTGCGTCTCCAGCACTGAGGCCACTACCTGGCACGGAGCAGATGCTCAATAGATATTTGTGGAACAAATGAAACAACCGTGCAGAGCCTGATGCTGGTGGCCGGGCATCCCCGATGTTAATACAGACAGCAGACCTGGGCTTTCTTTGTTTATTGATCGCCTCCTGATAACTCCAGAGAGGAATCAAGATGGGGGGACCTTCACATCACCCACCCTCTCAGATGGCAAGAGCTTCAGACCATGTGCAGTAAGGCACAGTCATGGTCTCCTGGGAAGGTGTGACCCGTCGCCTGCGAGCCCCGGGGTCCCGGCCTCGTGCAGTCGAGGTAATGAAGCAATAGCTGCTTTCCGGAGCCTGAGTGAGGTAAGCTGCAGCCGCAAAGATTGTGAAACGGGTTCAGGATTTCTCCTTTCATAGCTGAGACCAGGAGTCCGTCCCCTCAGCCTGCTCCCCCAGCGGGTCACGGATCGTCACCACTCTGGTTGCCTGGAAGGGTTTAACCAGAGCGAATCATGCAGTGACGGGGGCTGGAGCAGCCGACTGGGGCCGCCTCCATTTACATTCTGTCTCCTAGAACAGCCCAGGGAGATGGGCGCGAGCTTTGGCGAGGGCCAGAGCCCATCTCAGAATTGGGCCCCACAGGGGTGAGTCCAGACAGAGAAGGTGGGGGCACACAGTCATTCAAAGACGAGCTCAGCCTGAGGCCACCGCTTCAGACTCCAGTTTAAGCAGAAAGCTAAGGTAAGCCCACAGCTGGGCCCTGCAGGCCCGTCCGGCAGCGGGTACAAGCAAACCAGTGTTTTTCCCAAGGAGGATCTGTGCAGGCCAAGGCCTCGGGAGCCTTCCTGATGTTTCAGCCAACCCCCCTTCCCTGTCTGAACGTCTGGAGTCCCAGTTCCACGGTGGGTGGCCAGAGTGTAGCCATAGTGCAGTGTCCCTCCGGGGTGGGTGTGGGCTGCCCGCCTACTGCCCCTGGGAGGCAGAAGTTTCTTTGCCTGAAAGAAAGGAGGGAGAGGAGAGAAAAACACGTCACTGCTAAATTATGCCTCAGACACGGCTCCCTGAGCTGTCCCACTCCTGCTCCAGCCTGCAGGCCAGGGGCCGGGAGGACCCAGACGCCCAGCCTGGGGGAGTCTGGTGCCCTGTTTTGCTCCCCAAGACCTGCAGGAGAACCCCAAGTCTCTCCTTCCTCCACATGGATGGAGGACGAATAGCTACAAAAAGACAAAAGCATTTTCGCACCCTTACCACACACCAGCCCTTCCAGACACTCTTGCCTAACCCCGCGGTGATGGCAGCAAGCAGGTGCTATTAGCAACCCATCTTACAGAGGAGAAAACCGAGATGAGGGCCTGGCCACAGGCCTGCAGGTGGCAAGCAAGGAGCCAGGATCTGAGCTACAAAGCGTGGAGGGTAATGTAGAGGCTGTGTGTGCAGACAGACGTGTGGTGATCGTGAGCCTCTGTGGACAGTAAAGCGAGGAGCCGGAGAGGAGGCTGAGCCCAGATAAAATGCCTACAAATGACAACAGCTCCTCAAACAAATGATCAAAACAAGAATCCGACCCTCAGGAACGCATATTGGAGCCGCCACTATGTGCAGGACCCCAGGTGCACCACATCACGCAGCTGTCCTCAAAGGCCTGCGGAGGAGGCTCTGCGATCGCACCCGCTACATAGGGAGGAGGCCGGCTCAGAGAGACTGAGGAACAAGCCCACAGCCACACAGCCCTGGTCCTCAGCCTCTGCCCAGCCCTGCCTCCCACTCCAGTCACAGGGAAGAGCCAGGCCTCTGGAGAAAACCCTTCACCACATCCACCCAAAGATGCCCCTGTTTGGGGGTAGAGATGAGCAACCAGGCACAAGAGGCAGGCCATCTGCCCCCCTGTCCCTGCCCTCTAGCCGCCTTCTGGAGTGGCCCTGGGCAGGTCCCGGGCAGCGTGCTTTGGTGCCTCCATGTTTTGTCACTGTAAGGGGACAAGAATAGTGTGCCCCCCGCCCCTGGGCCTCTGAAATGTACCAGGGGCCTGTGCCCACTGGTGGAGGCTAGCTCACCTTTGGGGATGAACTTCAGTGAGCTGCTGAATATTCAGAAGCGGGACTGCCCCCGCTTGGGGCCGTCATTCAGGAACTCATGGCCCAGCCCGTTGCCACACCTGCCACAGGACACCTGGGAAGACCACAAAACAGCTGAAGCAATGGCCCCTCCTGCCACCAGCAGATGGTGTCCTCCCCAGGCCCTTTTCCCAAGGTAACTGCTGGTAGAAGAGGCCGACCTCCATCCTGGAGCCCTCAGAGGAAAGCCATCCTGTGTCCCTTGGCCCACCAGGACCCCAGGCTCGCCCAATAGTTTGGGGTGGCAGCTCCCCCAGCTGAGGCCAGAGGCCTGGGACAGACAGACTCTAAGCCCCTGGAGCTGTGGGGGGAGCAGAAGGAAGGACAAGGCGGCCAGCTCTTGTCCCTCCCTGGCCAACACCCCCCTCGCCGCCCCCTGCTGCTGCCACTCACCTTGAAGGCTCCCGGCCGATTGTGCTCTGGACGCTTGGCCACGCTGTCAGCGTGGATGGTCTCGGTGAAGGCCGGCCATGGGGATGAGTGTGCGTACTTTGAGCGGCTGGAGAAGAGCTCGTAACCACACTTGGCGCACACGTAGATGCCTGCGGGCGGAAAGGGAGGCAAAAGCAGATGTCTCTGGGATGAGCTCCCAAATCCTCGGACCCAGGAGAACACAGCACCATCCCCGCTCACAGAGTGGGCTGCACACCCTCCCCACAGCCCCACAAGCCACCCACAGGCCTGGGTATTGGGTCTGTGGGGGAGACACACCACTAAGCTCACATTTAGTGGTTCTAAGCATGTGCCAGAGACCAGGAGAGCCACTTTTCACACTTTTCTCACTGACTCTTTTCAAGAGCCCTGTGTTCAGACCTTTCCACTTTACAGATGAGAAAGCTGAGGCTCGGGGACACAGAACACTCAGCTAGAGGGCGTGCAGCCAGGAAGGAACCCAGGCAGTCTGATGAGGACACAGCACTCCCGCCCCAGCAGGCCCCACATAGTGGGGGCTCTGATATGGCCAGCACCACCACCTAGCCCGCCTCCCTTCCCAAGTGGCCGTCCCAGCATGGGCCTGCTCTCCACCCAGGAAGAGAATGGTCCCAGCGAAAAGGCCTCCAGGCCAGAGAGGGGGCCCAGGAAGACAGAGGGCCAGGGAGGAGAACAGGTTTTAACCTAGCCCCAAAAGATCACTTTAAGGGGGGAAAAAACGGTTGTGGGCCCACCCAGTGGCATAGTAGTTAAGTTCGTGCGCTTGCTTCACTTTGGTGGCCCAGGGTTCGCAGGTTCAGATCCCAGGCACAGACCTACACACTGCTCGTCAAGCCATGCTGTGGCAGGCATCCCACGTATAAAGTAGAGGAAGATGGACACAGATGGTAGCCCAGAGCCAGTCTTCCTCAGCAAAAAGAGGAGGATTGGGAAAGATGTTAGCTCAGGGCTAATCTTCCTCACCAAAAAAAAAAAAAAAGGTTGCAAGACTGACTGGCAGAACAGGAACTGCTTGGGAGTGAGGAAACTCCTCACCTACTGCCCGGCCTGGGGACAGCCTCCCCTGGAGTCTCTGAACTACTCAACCTTTACCAGCAACTGGAGGAGGAAGCAAAAGGGAACCAAGAGCTGCTGTGGGAGTGGAGTTTCGGCGTTGGCAGAGCAGCCTGAGGACAACCCCGGGTCCCACAGCTGGAGGGTCTCAGGGGAGGGCTTTGCCCAGAAAGTCCTATGTCACAGCTAGCACCCATAGATGCCTGGTGTCCCAGCGCAACCCCTTCGAGGGCTGACACCCAACAGATCCCACCCCAGGTGGGTCACTGCCCTCGTCTTGCCTGTGGGCGTGGTTTTACCAAATTAGTCCATACCAGGCAGCACAGCCCAGAAGAGAACTCACCAGGGCCTCTCAAAGCCTGAGGCCAAGGCTGAGAGTTGGCCATGCTCCAAACCACCCCCACGCCCCCCACCCCCGCCCAGGCTGTCTGGTCAAACTTCACTCGCCATTGGTGGCCTGGCGGCACTGCTGGTTACAACCCCAGGGCCATGGGCAGGTGGGGGAGGCACCCAGGCAGGCACATTCGGATGCGAAGGGTCGTTGTGTGCTTGCCGGCGTACCGCGCGGGTCCCGGGAACCGGGAGGAAAGTGGGGAGTGGTAACACCCAGGAGCTGCCCCTGGACAAGACCTTCCTTGCGTCCCTCTGAAGTCCATATCCTGACCCGTCACCACCCCCATGTACCCTGACCCCACAGGTTCCCCCGGGAACGGCCAGGCTCACACTCAAGGCCCGTCCTCCCGAGAACAGCGACCGCGTCTCTCTAATGTCCCCCTCCCCTCAGGTACCCCCTCTCCGGGCCCCCAGACCCCTCGCTCCTTCGTGATCCCCTTTGCCCGTATGCGCTCCTCCCCGCGCGGTCACACTCGCCGCCCTTTCCCGGGGCTGCGGGGTCCATCACCACCCCAGGGCAGCGACGCCCCTCTAATGCGCGCCCCCGCCCCGCTGTCCTCCAGGAGGTCACGGGTCGTACCCGGCTCAAAGTGGTTCTGGAAAACCTCGCCCCCGAAGAAGCTGCAGAACGACATGGCGCCCCCGAGAACGCTGCGCTCCCCACAGCCTACAGACCCGAGGCCACCGACCGCCGATCCCGGGGCCTGCGTCCGCCTCCCCCGAGGACCGATCACTCCCCGGAACAAGGGCTCCGGCTTCCTCCTCCAGGAGGCCCCGCCCCCAATGTGCCCCGCCCCCCGAGGACCCCCCCCGCCCCCACCCCGCGCATCTTCCCAGGACGCCCCGCCCACGGACCGCTCCTTTGCCGCAACCCCGAGGCCCCGCCCCCTGCCGCCCGGCCCCGCCCCTAGCGCCAGGGGGCGCCGCTGAGACGAGCTGGGTTTGGCGTGGCAGCCACGCCGCACCCTCAGAGCCGCGGCCGCTCGGCTTGCCCTGGTGCTAAGTCTGCAGCCACTGGCCGTCGGCCGGCCCTTCCGTGCCCCCAACTCTGAGACACCACGGGAAGAGTTGCCTCCGGCCTTTATTAGGGGGGACAGGCAGGGGTCGCGCCGCTCGTCTTTCGGGCTCCCTCCATCCCAGTGCCGCCTACAAGTCTCCTGAGGTCTCCGGCTTTTCCTTCTCAAGATGCTTCTTCTGGGGACCCTGTGGGGATGGAGGGGACAGGAGGAGCGTTAGTTCCAGGGTTTAGCCCGGAATACTGCCCCTGGCCAGCCGCCTGGGTCACCCAGAGCCAGCTCTGCCGCCCCTCCCACGGCCGGTCCCTCCCTTCCCCTCTTTTCCAGCAAGAATCAGTGCCCAGGGCTGGACTCCTAAAAGCCCCCTCCTGTGGAAAAGTGCAGGGGGCGTCCCTGCTGCCCCCATCTGCCCCAGCTTCCTCATTCCAGCAGGTGGGATGTGGGGTCAGAGCGCCAGAGAACAAGGGGAGTGGGCTCACCATGAAGACCCTCTTTTCTTGGGCTGTCTGGAAGCGGCCATGGCCGAACTTGGAGGTGGTGTCGATGAACTTGAGTTCGATATTCTCCAGGGCCCGGCGGCTGTGGTGCACCAGGAGGGACTGGGAATCCGTGGAAGAAGAGATCTTCAAGACAGGAGGTCCCCATCCACCCCCTCCCGTGACCCCAGCCCACACCCAGAAGGTCTCACTCACTCACCTCCTGCCAGAACTCCTCCCTTTTTG
This sequence comes from Ceratotherium simum simum, assembly GCF_057802395.1. Classification (NCBI taxonomy): domain Eukaryota; kingdom Metazoa; phylum Chordata; class Mammalia; order Perissodactyla; family Rhinocerotidae; genus Ceratotherium; species Ceratotherium simum. The sequence goes on from NC_141925.1 coordinate 1,886,814, forward strand.
CTCTTCCCAACCCCACCCCTCCCAGGACAGGGCAGGCCGTCCCCCTGACCCTCTCACAGCCCACGGGGCTCCTGCTCCCCGGCCCACCACCATGCTGACCTTCCTCAGTGTGATGACACGCTTCTTGGTGCCCGCGATGCAACCCTTCAGCATGACGAAGTCGTTGTTGACTTCCCCGTAGTGGGGAAAGCCGCCCTGCAGGGAGGTGGGTCAGGATCCAGGCCAGGAAAAGGGGCGGCCGAGTTAGGGGGCAGCTGGGATCCCCAGGAGAACCCCCCACATGCTGTGATTGGAAGGAGCCAGTGCCGGCCCTGTGGCCTGGGGTGACACCCTCGATCACCTGATCGAGGGCAGCATCGTACAGAGGGAGAAACTGAGGCACAGAGCAGCATCTGAGCCACAACCTAAGTCCTGTCCGTCATTATCTCATTTAACAATCTGCATCGTACAGAGGGAGAAACTGAGGCACAGAGGGGGAAGTCATTTGCTCCAGGCCCCATGGCTGCTGCATACTGCAGCTGGGGTTTGAGCCCACGCGGCCTGACTCCAAGGCCACAGTCGGAGCTGCTGCACCCTACACCCTGTGACAGCAGCTGGAGTGTAAGCCATCTGCAGAGGTGCTCAGAGGATGTGGGAACAGCAGGGCTTTGTTCCACCCAGGCGGCTGCTCGCTGGTGCCTGAGCTCTGGGGGCAGGGCAGCACCCCACACGCCTGCGCCACACCTGCGCGCCGGGCCCCCTCCACCAAACTGGCCGCCCACCCTCACCAGCGGTGTGATGGACTTGTCGGTCACGTCATAGCTGGTGGATGCACTGCTCTTGACCACCTTCCCGTCCTCCATGTGCAGCCCCCGGCCGATGCGGTAGATCTGCCGGGAGAACAGGGCACGTTGGGGGCAGCAGGCGGCCTCTGGGGCCAGTGGCGTGTCCACACCCATCAGCGCGTGTGCTCAGACCCAGGCGCTGGCGGGGGCACTTCAGAGCCTCCAGGGGAGAGGCAGTGTCTGGGTCATGCACCCCCACCCCCTGGGCTCGGGTCAGGGCATCTCCCCACCACGAGGACCGCGGCCGCACCTTCTTGTTGAGCTCCGTGCGGTGGTGGTAGCCCTTCTGCCCAGCCCGGGCGATGGAGCAGCCCACGCGGGCTGGGTGCCAAGCACCAATGCAGGCCACCTTGCGCAGCCCCTTGTGGGTCTTCCGAGGCAGCTTCTTGGTATGCCAGCGACTCGTGACCCCTGCAGGGGGGGAGGGGCTGGTGGCTGAGAGGCCAGTCTGGCCCCCACCCCCTCCAGGCAGCCTTCCCAGAGCTGCCATCCCCACCTGGCCCTACCTTTGACACCCCGGCCCTTGGTGACAGCAATGACATCAATGACCTCATTCTGGCTGAAAACGCTGTGCACCGGCACCTGCTTCTCCAGCTGGGTCTGGGCCCAGGCCACCTTCTCAGCCACCGTGCCGCCGTTCAGCTGGATCTCCATGATGTGGGCCTTCTTCTGCCGGAAGGGCAGCAGCTTCATCTGCAGGCATGGCACGGCCAGTCGGTTCCCAGAGGGTCACACCCCCATGTGCACACATGGCATGACCGGCTGGTGACCTGTGGCAGGCTTTCACAAATGCATTCATTCAGCAGATGTTCCCATGCTCTGGTCTGGCTATGTGCCATGTTCTGTGCTAGGCACTGGGGATACAGCATGGAATGAGGCAGACAGGGTCCTGGCCCTCATGGAGCCACCATCTAGTTGGGGGACAAAAGGCGAGTAAACTCTTGGAGAGGGCGGAGTGTTCTGACGGAATATTGGAGGGGTGGAAGGGACTCTTATTGCACCTAGGGTGGTCACAGAAGGCCTCTCTGAGGAGGTGACACCAATAACAAGACAGAGCCACTAGGTGAAGATCTGAGAGCACACTTGGGGCAGAAGGACTCGCATGTGCAAAGGCCCTGTGGCAGGGAAGATCTGGGGAACTGGTGGGACAGAAAGGAGACCAGTGTGTCTAGACCATGTTGAGCAGGATGGAGTCAGAGGTGAGCCGGGGCCTAGCCAGGCATGTCTTGCCAGGAGGAGCTCAGGTTTTATTCCAAGTGCGGGGCGTGACATGATCTGATTCATATTTTTAAACATCTCTGCTGCTGCATGTGAGGCACAGGCTGTGGGGATGCACAGGGGGAAGCAGGGACACAGGTCACAGCATAGTGCTCAGCCACAAGTCCTTATGGAGTACCTGCTGCATACAAGGCTCTGGTGGGCACTGGGGCACAGCACTGGACAGGCAGCCGTGGCCCCTGCCCCCGCAGAGCTCAAGTCTCTTGAGGGAGATGGACGTTAACCAGTGACACACATCACCAGGAACTGCAATGTGAGAGTAACTGAGGGGAGGGGCAGGGTGGCTGCTCCAGGCCTAGGGAAAGCTTCCCTGAGGACAAGACGCCAAGGAATGCTCCAGAGTAAGCCAGAGGGTGTGGGTAATCTGTCAGCCCACATCAAGCCAGACCCCACGGAAGAATGCTGACTCACACACACTGGGCCAGAACCCGAAGGAGGTGGCCGGCCTTCCACACGGACATCTGGCAGGAGAGCCAGGCCCTTCGGGACATTTCGGGACCTTGGTTGACCACTGGGCGTGGCTGATGCCCCACGGCCCTCAGAGCACACTGACGCCCAGCGTCCCACCGCCGGGGCTGCGGGCGGCTGTGTGGCGGTCAGCAACACTTTGGGGCTGTGCCTGGAGCTCTGGTATTTTTAGGCTGACACTTGCCGGGCCTCCTGAAAGCTGGGGGGCGGGGGCCAGGGGGCAGGCTGGCTAACCGGGTGTGGACAGGGGGCAGGGGCTGACCTGGGTGTGGACAATGACCCGGATGACCTTGCAGTGCTTCTTCATGGCGGCGAAGTCTTCCTGGAGCTGCTTCTTGCCGCCACTGCCGTGCCACCGCTTGCAGGCCTTGGTGAAGGCCTTCTTCTTGCTCTTGTGCCTGAGCCGCGCAGAGCGGGCCCTCAGAGGGGCCAGCAGGGCCGCTCCCCGGGCCGGCCCTGCCCCCGCCCGCCGCGGGCCCCCAGGCAGGGGTCTTAGAACAGTAGATGTCCCCCTCCTCCCTCCTGCCTTCCTGGGGGAGGCCACCGCTGGTGTCCCTGGGCTGGTTCCAGTCGCCATCTTTAAGCACAGACTGTCCCTCCCTCTCTAGGCCTCAGTTTCCTCCTCTGTAAAGTGGGCGCTCTCCCTGCCTCCCAGAGCTTGAGAGTGAGTGGCGGTTGTGCAGGACCTCAGGGAAGGTGCGTGCCAACTGGCCCCATGGCCACCTGCCCCCGTGGCCACCTGCCCCCGTTGCTATGGCTGCTGATCCCACTTCTAAAGCCAACAGCTGGCACTGGCCAGAACTCTGAAAGATGGACATTATTATCCCCATTTTACGGATGAAGAAAGCAGGGTTCACAGAGCTCAGAGCCTCTGGGTGAGGGGCAAATTGATAACAACAGAAACAGCGAGAACAGGGCCAGCCGGCATTTGCCGAGCACTTTCTCTGTGCTGAGCACTTGACATGCTGCACATCTAATCCCACAGCAGCCCCGTGATGCAGGGACCACTCCCATCTCCATTTGATGGTGTCCGAGGTATGTGTAGGGGGTGATACGAGGCTCTAAGAGGTCAGCTGTTGGCCTGGGTCATACATCCTGCTCTGACTCTGGGGCCCCAGCTCGTCACTTCCCAGAGAGGGCCAGGGCTGGGCTATGCCTCTGCCTCTGTAAGGAGCGGGGTATCTGTGAGGTTCCTCAGGCAGGTGGGCCTTCCCTTTCAGGACTTAGTGCCAGGGAAGATATGAGGCCTGAGAATGTCTTTCGTTCTGATGAGAAGAGCTCGTCAGTTAGCTGTTTCCCTTTTATTTATTTATTTATTTTTTTCCCCCAAAGCCCCAGCAGATAGTTGTATGTCATAGCTGCCCATCCTTCTAGTTGCTGTATGTGGGACGCGGCCTCAGCATGGCCGGAGAAGCGGCGCGTCAGTGTGCGCCCGGGATCCGAACCCGGGCCGCCAGCAGCAGAGTGCGTGCACTTAACCACTAAGCCACAGGGCCCGCCCTAGCTGTTTCCCTTTTCACCCTGGCTGCTAGGAAGCTCGGAGCCAACTCTGACATTCCATTAGATTAGTACCCTAATTAACCCTGAAGATTAGAACATTTGCTTCTTCTTTCTCCCTGTCCCAATTTCCTCTCCAGCTCTCTAGTACTCATCTTTTATTGAAGTGATGGTACTCCTCCACACACACACACACTTTCCTGCCTTCCACACACTGTTGACACTTCTCCTGCGTACCCCATCCGTCATCATTCCATCTTTCCAGCACAGGACTGGGGAGTGAAGGGCCCGCCCAGCCCCTGTGGTCCCACCAGCCCACGTTCGGTCCACCTGAGGCAGCCCTCACCAGTCCTTGTAGAAGCGGCGTCGGCACTCGTCGCTGAGGTGTTCTGCAAAGATGGTCTTGAAGCTCCGCAGGCCTCGAGGGGTAGCCACATAGCCCACGATGCCCACCACCACCAGAGGCGGCGTCTCCACAATCGTCACTGCCTCCACCTCCTCCCGCTTGGAAATTTCTGGATGAGACCCAGAGACAGGGGCATGGAGAGGGGCCTCTGGGGCCCATGGGGAAGGAGGATGGAGTGGAAGACCCAACTACAGCCCTTTCTGCCCGAGGGAAGATGGAGCACCACAGCCCCAGGGCTGCTGGGGACAGAGGCCCTGGTGAGTTGGGCCCACACTTACCCCCAGCCCTCAGCTGGCCTGCTCCCTGCCTCTTCTCTCCCTGCTCTGCCCTTGGCAGGGAGCAGCTGCTGCTCAGGGCTCATGGGTGGTCCCTGCTCGCTCTGACTCAGATCTCAGGCCAGGCCCTACCTGCTGCTTGCCTCAGTTTCCCCACCAGATCATCCAGGAATGGGCTGGGAGAACAAGAGCTAGGGAAGTGTACCCCAAAGAGTAGGGTTGAGCCTCCTTGAGTGGAGCACAAACGAGCATTTTTTATTTTAATAGTTACGAATGTATGCCAATGAATTCTAGGAAAAAACCCTATAACTTGTACAAAACCCATGATTTTATAGCTGTTATTACTGAGGCTGATACAAACTAAAAGAAGTATGTTTAAAAAATATATTAGGAAAGGGGGCCAGCCTGGTGGTGTAGTGGTTAAGTTCGTGTGCTCTGCTTCAGCAGCCTGGGATTTGCAGGTTCGGATCCCAGGCACAGACATACACGCTGCTCATCAAGCCATGCTGTGGCGGCGTCCCACATACAAAATAGAGGAAGATGGGCACAGATGTTAGCTAAAGGCCAGTCTTCCTCACCAAAAATAAATAAATAAATAAATATTAGGAGAGATGAAGAACAGATGAGTGGTTCCCAGAAGGTTGGGTGGCTGTGGCTAAAAAGGGCAGCAGGAGGGAGCTGTGTGGGGATGGGATGTTCTGAGGCAGTGGGTACACATATTTATATGCGACAGAACTGCTCAGAACTAAATACACACACAACTGGAGAAATCGGAATAAGGTGGTGGGTTGTATCCACATCAGTATCCAGTTATGACACGTTACTGTGTTTACAAGAAATTCCATCGAGGGAGACTGGGTGAAGGGTACATGGGGTCTCTCTGTATTATTTTCTACAACCACGTGTGAATCTACAATGATCTCAAGATGAAAAGCATATCGGGCACCGGCCTTTGAATCCTAGCTCCTCGGCCTACTAACTGGGCGGCTGGCAAGCTTCAGAACTGCTCCACTGTCTCATCTGTAACGTGGGGGCAATGACAGAATCCACCTCGAGGGTGGCCAGTGGTCAGCGCTTGATGACAGTCAGCACCCTGACCACAGTTCCCAGGGGCAGGGCCTCACCCTTGCCAGGGCTGCGGCCCCTCCCAGAGCCCAGTCTGGCTCCCAGCATCTGGAAGTTTCTCCAGGTTTCTGGCGCTCAGGGATGCTCCCCCCGCCCCCCCTGCCCCCCATGTCCCCTGCAGCCACTCACTGAGCCCTGGCCGGTGCACTTCCCGCAGAGTGTGTGTCATGCCGGCCTTGTAGCCCAGGAAAGCCGTGAGGTGCACGGGCTGGCTGGGGTCATCCCGCGGCCACGTCTTCACTTTGCCCCGGTGCCGGCGGCTCCTCTTGTGGGGCAGGAAGCCCAGGTGTCCATGCCGAGGGGCGGAGAACTTCCGGTGGGACTGGGGGCAGGAGGGAAGGGAGGTCAGAGCTGGGGTCTCCGTGGTGGGGACGGATGGTCCCAGAGCCCAGCTCCAGAGAAGTGAGCTAGACACCCAGACTGAGACCTGGTGGTCTTCAGTGCCTCCCCCATCTGTCTACAGGAAAGGAGGGGAACGTTCACCCAGGGGCAGTGTCTTAGGGAAGGAGCCAGCACCAAGCCCTCTTCACCCACAGGCCTCCTGCCTCAGTGGGCTCAGCTGGGTCAGGCCCAGGAGAGGCAGGCCACACTGTGGCCAAGGGCTACAGGGGCAGGAGGCCACTGCCATCTGTCCATCTCCTTGCCCATTCTAGGTCTGGCAGCCCGAGCTCTGGCCGCCTCCTGTCCCCTGCAGTCACCTACTCCCTCACAGGCCCAAGGACTGACCCTGCTGGGAAAGACTCCAGAAGCCCACCTGCCCCTCCCCAGGAAGCCAGCTTGCTCCTGCTCCAGCCCCCACAGCCCACTGACCATGGCAGCCGCTCCCTGGAGGTCAGGAAGGGAAGAGGCCTCCCTACCAGGCGCTGGAGGTCGAGTGGCAGGGCCAGGACACACGGCAGCCAGATGCCAGATTTAGCCCCTGGCAGGGGAGCTTGGTCATCTCCCGAGGCAGGCATGGGCTCTGGTGCCAGGAGCAGGCCTGGCCTGGGGCCGGGCAAAGTGGGGGCATCAGACAGGCAGCCTGTGGTGGGGACACCTGGAGCCAGGGCTGGCACTCCTTTCCTCAGGGACTGGGTCCCACTCACTTTGTTTTCTGCCTCATGTGACCCTCCCAGGACAGGAACAACTTGGCATGGTGGGGAGTGGAGAAACCCCCGCGGGGGGGCTTCTCTCGGGCAGCTGCCATGAGGAGGGTCTGAGTCCGGTTTGCTGGCCTTGAGGCAGAGGGGATTCCTGTCCTGTCCTGAGAGCTGTGAGCTGGGGCTGGACAACAGCGGGGCTGGGGCATCATGGGGGGGGGGGGATGGGGAGGTTGACTCTGCCCGGAGGATCCAGGGCCGGGATTCAGTGTCAAGATCCCTTTTGTGTGTGTGTGTGTGTGTATGAGGAAGATCAGCCCTGAGCTAACATCCATGCTAATCCTCTCTTTTTGCTGGGGAAGACCGGCTCTGAGCTAACATCTATTGCCAATCCTCCTCCTTTTTTTTTTTTTTTTTCCTTTTTCTCCCCAAAGCCCCAGTAGATAGTCATATGTCATAGTTGCACATCCTTCTAGTTGCTGTATGTGGGACACGGCCTCAGCATGGCCGGAGAAGCAGTGCATCGGTGTGCGCCCGGGATCCGAACCCGGGCCGCCAGCAGCGGAGCGCGTGCACTTAACCACTAAGCCACGGGGCCGGCCCCTCAAGATCCTTGACTAACAGCTGTGAGCCAAGGACATTTAGATACTTTTATGAACTTAAGTTTTGAATGACAAGAGTATTGAAATCTCTTATTTTTTGATTCAAAGATGCTATGATTATGAAGTTCTGTAGCTGTAGCATCAGTTTCATAGGCCTAAGATGTCTCTGAGGGTCTATGGATTTTGCACTGCTCCATGTTAAGATGCTATGCTACTAAAATGTTACAGTTGTTTTTGTTGTTTTTGAGTAACAAAGCTGCTTCAATACTTTAGAGTAAGCCCCCCAGGAATAAAATCCCAGGGAAGGGGTAACCCCCTCAAGTGTCCAGAGTGGCCCAGGAGGCGAGAGGCCACCTGAGGGAAGGAAGCGCAGAGGGACCCGGCAGACTCAGGGCAAAGGGACTGCCATCGGCGTTAGGACCTGAAGTGCTATAGGACACAGGGCGTGGAGGGACTGGCTCTAGGCACACAGGCCAGGGCCAGAGGGTTGGGCACGAAGCCACAAAGCTGCCTGGGTTCCTCCATCTCGTTTGCCTTTCTCTGCTTCTGCCATGTGATCTGCGAGCCCCTCTGTTGCCAGGCGCAGCAAAGAGCCGTCATCTGGCGCTTTCCCTTATCTGAGTCCTCTGCTTTCTCACACTCTTCTGGTGGGCAAGCTCGCGCTGGTTACCGAAGGTCATGGCGACGGTGGCGGCTCCGGCCTGCCTCCGTTGGGTCCCCTTGTTCAGTCTGACGTTGCAGGCCAGTGTTACAATTCTTTGGGTCTGACAGTGTGTGTTTCTGAGTTCATGATTTGGAGATTTGACATTTCTGTGAGTCCAGATTCTGTGCGTCCTTAGAGTTGGCTCTGTGTCTCTGGCCCCAGCCTCTGGGCAAGAAGTGACCAGTACCCTCCCTGGTGCCCACCAGGGGCCGTGCCAGGTATGGAGATCACAGAAGGTGGCCAGAAGGGCCCTGGTCAGTGGAGCTGCTTTGGGGGCACGACAGTGCTCAAGGCCAGGGTGGAACCATCAGAACCAGAGCAGAGCGCCCTGCGCCCAGGGTAGGAGCCACCTCTCCCTGTGGGTGGGAGTCCCGAAGGCAAGCCCTACCTTCCGCTCTGGCCTAGGCAGGCCCGGCAAGCTCACCGGCATCAGCCAGTCCATGAGAGGCCCTGACAGACACAGTGGAGCCCAGAGAGGGCTGAGGGGAATGGGCAATCCAAGAAGGCTTCCTGGAAGAGTAGGGCGTTTGATAGTTTGTGCTATTTGTTGACTTAGTTGTGTTACTGGTTTACTCTACCGGCCTGAGTTCTCCAGAGGAGCCGAGCCGTGTTCATATACTCCCTGCTGCACTCGGCACGTGCCTGCACGCCGTCAGAACTGAATGAACTTATTCCCGTGTGTGCCTCCTCTTAGAACGTAAGCAGGGATGCCTGTTTCCTTCACCGCTGTCTCCCAAGCGCCGAGGCCGGCACCCAGCACGTGGTAGGCGCTCCACAGAGTTCGAGGAAGGAGGCTGCGTATACAATGGCGCCACGGTCCCAGCTGACGGCGCCCGCCCTGCGAGCGTTTCCCCAGCCCACACGTGGGTGGGCCGGACGAACTGCAAGTCCCATGGTGCCGCGCGGGCGCCGCCGGCCCTGCGCAGGCGCGGCCTCCTTCGGTCGTCCTCTGCTGCGGGCGAACTAGGCCGCGGGACAGAGGCGGAGGCCGGGGCTGCGCGTCAGGGAGCGGACCCCGCTGCGCGCCGCCGCCATGCCGGACAGCTGGGACAAGGACGTGTACCCCGAGCCCCCACGCCGTACACCGGCGCCCTCGCCGCAGACCTCGCTGCCCAACCCCATCACCTACTTGACCAAGGCCTTCGACCTCCTCGTGGACCGTCCCGTGACCCTCGTGAGAGGTACCGGCCCCGCCGCTCCCCGGGCCGCCCCCCCCCGCCGCCCCTCGGAGTCCCCCGCCCCCCGGGCCCCGTCGTCCAGCCTGGAAACCCCGCCGCACCACGGGCTTCTCCCCCGTGGCCACCCGCCGCCGCACCCCGGGGCCCCCACCCGGAGACCTGCGGGCCCCGTCGCCTCCTTGGATCCCCCGATGCACGCCAGGCCTCGCCTCCTGGGACGCCCCCCTCCTACCTCAGGACCCCTCACTGCTCTTCGGCCCCTGCAGCTTGGGGAGCCTTCCACGCACCCCTGGTTTCCGGCCTCGCCCAAATATTAGGTGTTTTTGCGCATCGCAAGCATCTGTGTCCTGAGGCTGTTAGACCCCGGTCTCCCTGCACGCTTTGCATCCTGCGGTGTGCACAGTAGGTGGTCATCAAACGGGTGTTGAAATGAGGGGGTTCTCTCCAAACTCTCTGCACGCCTGCAAAATGACTGGGATGGTCAGGTGATGGCAAGGTCCCCTGAAGCTCGATGTGCTGTGACTTGTCCTCTGTGTGTGCCCGCGCTTGAGAGCTGCCCAAGTTCCCCCATCTCTTGTCCGAACGAGGCGAATGTTTAAAATGGTTCTTTGTTGCCCAGTCTGTGGTTCAGCCAGCTCCATGGGGCAGCAGCAGGAGACGCTCTGCCCTCAGTCACTAGTTCCAGGTGATTTGTACATGCATTTAATTAATCAGATCATTTGTTCAACAACAAAACATTTGGGGTGCATGGCATGCTCTGGTGGCCCTTTTGTTAGGGAGGATAAAGTTAGCAAACCAGACCCCCAAGGTCTGGAAAAGGCATAGCAGTGGACCCGCTCTCGTTTGTAGCAGTTTCTTAAAAAGCGTCTTATATATCTGGATGGGTGAGATCTCACCAGGTTCAACTTGTTAATTTACCAATGGGGAAGTTGAGGCCGGAAGGTCAGCAGTGGCAGAACTGGGACTAGAATCTCTGCTGGCGCCTCCCTCTTGGGCCTCTTAGCTACACAGTGGAGTCCCGGTGCTTGTGGGCGATTGAGTTGGACCTGTAGCAGTGAGTGGGTCGTCCGGCCGTCTCTCTGGGCCTCAGCCCCATCTGTAAGGACCTGCACCACAGGGTTGTTGTGGGGACAAAGAGAGATAATGCACACAGGATGGTGCCTGGCTCCCAGGAAGCTCTGCATAAATGGTAGACATCACCCTTCATAGCCCATCATTCCCAGGACTGTCTGTGCCAGCCCACAGCCCTTTGAGAGTTCAACTGCCAGTCTGTAAAAGCTGAGAACATTTGGGAAGTCTGCTCCTTCCACAGCTTACGAGAAATAAAACTAAGAACCCATCCCAACTATGGCCTGTCCAAACCAAGGGGGCCTTTGAGTCTGGGGTTTTCTCTTTGCAGAGTTTATAGAGCAGCAACATGCAAAGAACCGGTACTACTACTACCACCGGCAGTTCCGCCGCGTGCCAGATATCACTGAGTGCAAGGAAAAGGACATCTTGTGCATGTTTGAAGCAGAAATGCAATGGAGAAGAGACTAGTACGTCCTGCCCTTGGGCTCTCGTTCTGAGTGGGGTAATACAGAGCCCTGCACAGCGAGCACACCCTGTTGGGCCATCGTTCCCTGGGGGTACCATGGGATGGTGGTCAGCCAGCAAGAATGCCTCCTGGGCCAGATCTTAGGGGTGGAGGGGCCTGACTACAGGGCTCCAAGGTCCTGCTTTCATTCTCTTCTCCCTGGGTACAGGGAAAGGATTCCTTGTAGGCCACCTTTCTTGTTCCTTTTTTTTTCAGCAAAGTTGATCAAGAAATCGTGAACATTATCCAGGAGAGACTCAAGGCCTGTCAGCAGAGGGAAGGTGAGAGCTACAGGCAGAACTGTGCCAAGGAGCTGGAGCAGTTCACCCAGGTGGCCAAGGCCTACCAGGACCGCTGTGAGTGAGCCCCTACCTGGCCTGATCCCTGCTTCTGCCCACCCAACTCCCCAACCCTCTATCCAGTCTCCACAGCTGTGAGCTAAAAGTTCTGCTAAAACAGTCTGTTCTCACATTAAGAATCACTGTGCCTTGGGGTCCCCTTTCTGCTCAATACCTGTCAGAAAAGACCTATCCCCATGACAACCCTCCCCCAATCTCTTTCTCAGATCATGACCTGGGGGCCCATTATTCTGCCAGGAAGTGCCTGGCAAAACAGAAGCAGAGGATGCTGGCAGAGAGAAAAGCTGCTAAAGAGGCTGCTGCTGCCTGAGGCAGCCTCCCCTCACATGACTGTGGCTCTTACTAAAATAAAGGGTAATGAAACCTGTCTGTGATTCTGGTATCACTTTCAGCCCCTGACCTTAACACACTGAGAAGCCTTATTTTGATTCCTCATTGGTCCCAGCTACCACTAAAGAAAAGACAACTATTTGAACGGGCTTAATTCACTTTTTATTTTTCTTGTATAAAACTATGTGGTAGCCACAGCTGGAGCCTGGGTCCTCTGTACGGAGACTCTAGTGTGGTTCTTGACAAGATGGTCAGTGAATTCCTGGAAATAGAAACACAAAGCTTTAGTTGTAACCAGACATGCTGCCCGCCTCTGCACTTGCCTAGGCTGACAAGGGAATTGGGCAGGCAGTATACCTGATAAGGAGACTTGGTGAACACGGTCTCTTTCCAGAGGTCAGGGGTGAGATAGCTGTAGGTCTTAGAGATGGCATCAAAGGTGGCCTTGGCTGGAAAAAGATCAGAAAATTGATGGATTCATCTGAGACAGACCCCAGATGAAAGAAGCTGTCGCACTCCTAGGAACAGACAGGCCACTGTGGGCCGGTCTGTCGTGCATTAGGAGGGCCTTCCTCTCTCTCTCTGAAAATACACCAACCACACACACAGTGTGATTAAGTGGAGCTGAGAGAGGCCACAGCCCATGTGTGAGCTACTTACCGAAGTTGCCCAGGGTGGCAGTGCAGCCCCTGGCAGAGGTGTAGCAGTCATCAATACCAGCCATCATCAGCAGCTTCTTGGGCACAGGGGCTGAGACGATGCCAGTGCCCCTGGGAGCAGGGATGAGACGCACGAGCACAGAGCCACAGCGACCCGTCACCTAGGGAGAGAGGAATCAGGAGACTAGGGCTAGAGTCTGCACCACTACTGCAGGCCCCATCAATCACCACCACCCAGCCTACCTTGCAAGGGACAGTGTGGGGCTTGCCGATCTTATTCCCCCAGTACCCTCGCCGCACGGGGACGATGGAGAGCTTGGCAAGGATGATGGCCCCACGGATGGCAGTGGCTACCTCCTTGGAGCACTTAACACCCAGACCGACATGTCCATTGTAATCCCCGATGGCAACAAAAGCCTGTGAAAAAACTTTGAGGTGGCTGGTGGTCCACTGCCCTGCACAGCATCAGTAACCACTCCCCAGGGCCTGTTGCGCCCCTCAAGGAAAGATAAGCCACCATGAGGCCAATCTGAGGTCCCGAGGAGATCCTTGCTCTCTCTCCCGATTACGAAAGTCACACGTGTGAAAACAAGTGTAACCATGCAGAGCTGAGAGAGTCTCACAAAACCCCTTGGCAGAAACAGCCCAGGAAGACACACAATGGCTACAATACCTTGAACCTGGTCCGCTGGCCAGCACGGGTCTGCTTTTGCACCGGCATAATCTTCAAAACCTCGTCCTTGAGGGATGCTCCCAAGAAGAAGTCAATTATCTCAGACTCCTGAAAGAAAAAAGATTTGTGACAAAAACATTCAATTGTAAGTTTAAAGCAAACACTGTCTCAAAATGTTCCTCACTGGGAGTCTTCACTCTGCTTCCTAGAAGAAAAAGTGATCTTCCGATTGCCCGGCCTTTTCTCTCCAGCTTGAATCTCCGCTGTCAGACGGGACACCGTCACACTCACGCGACCTCTCAAACGTGGAACCTGGGGCCCCCTCAATGGCAGACCTCGCCCCTCGACCCCAGGCCAGATGAAACTGCCCGAGACCGCACCCGCCCAACGCCCCGCCCAAAGAAAAAAGACCACGCGTTACCTTGATGGGCAAAGAGAACAAATAGATTTCCTCTAAGGACTTGATCTTCATGTCCTTGACCAAACGACCCAGCTTGGTGACGGGGATCCACTGGAGGAGGGAAAAGGCGCCGGTCACCAGGACCGCCTGCCCGGCGCCGCCCACGGGCCCGTCCCACGAACGCAGCCCAGACCTACCTCCTTGTCCTCGGCCTTGCCTCCGCGAGCTCCGCGGCCTCGGCCACGACCGCGACCACGGCCACGACCCCGGCCCCGGACGCCGCTGCCGAAGCCTCCGCGGAAGCCTCCGCGGCCTCCCATTCCAGGGCCCCCGGGGCCTCCAGGCCCTCCCGCAGCACCGGCGTCATCCGCCATTTGCTGAAGAGAGCGACAAGAACCAGCCAGTTACTGAGGCCCTGGCATTCGCCGCAGCCCGGGGCACCCAGATCGGGGCTTCCCCCCGAGTGTGCGTACGGGCCAAACCTGGGCCCCGCCCGATGCCAGCGGTTTCCCGCCGCCCAAGCTTACACACCGCTATCATTAAGTCTACCACTCACGTGTTTTTCCGCAGAAGAAGAGCGAGGGCACCAGGGAGGCAGCTTTTATATCACACTAAATGCCGCGAGATCTCGGCCTCCCCCAACTACGAGTACGTAAGAGCCTATAAGGAAGCCTGTGATTGGCTCCTCGGGGCCCCGCCCCCGCCGTGCTCTACGCGCGCCTGCCTGTCTGCGGGTCTGCGGCCCCGGAATCGGCGTGACGTGTGAGCTGCTATAAATGCCCGCGCCGCCGAAGACTTGTCTCTCGGGCTGCAGGTGTGTCTGTTTTTCTTGGTCTTTGTCCGTTGCGTCGCTGGGTAGTGGTCGGGAGATCGGCGTTGGTTGAAAATCACCTGCGGCTTGCCCGTGGCCGTGGGTGAGATTCGGCGCCCAGAGCCACCGGAGGCCTCAGCTCGCCGCCCACTTCTCGGTGTGGGGAGGTGAAACCCAGGTCCCGACACGCACCGCCACTCCAGGCCCCGGTGCGGCCGCTCGCGTGCTCTGGGTTCTGACACCTGACCCTGTCTTCTGCCCGCAGGACGCCCGGATGCCGAGCCTGAGGCCGACGCCGCCAGGACTGCGGGGGGCGGGCCGGGGTCTCTGCTCTTCTTCTCTTCCAATAAAAGTGTTGGTCTGACTCATTTGTGTGTGGGTGTTCTTGTCCGCCCTCCTGTCAGCCTGGAAAATGCATCTGTTGACGCTGTGGAGGGGAGACCCTAGCAGGACACCTCTTCCGGCCAGCCCAACTCGGCTGTGGATGCCACACCAGGGGAGAACTGGGGTCTTGGGGGTTGTCAGGTGACTCCTGAGGTCCCACACTCCATAAGTGGCGGAGCCCGGTTTGAAACTGATGTGTCTATCAACACCCCATACCTTCCACATCACATAAAGTACCTTGAACTTGAGCTGGTTGGGCTGGGCCTGCAAACCACGAGCAACGATGGGAGTGTAAGATGCACAGCTCAAAGGCTTGCAGTGGCTCCCTATTGCTCTCAGGACAGGATTAGGGTCTTGGATTTGAGGAGCTCAACGCTCAGGAGTACTGCACCTGCAGTTTTCTGATCTGCGAACATGCTGGTTTCCCAGGTTGTAATTCATTTCCTCATGCCTTCTCTCAGGCCTGCCCAGATGGGTGGAGACTGCCTGCTCTGGGAGGCCTTCCCGCAGGCTAGGCCCCCCTGCTGTGGTACTGCAGGTTGCATGAGAATCTTGTCCTCAGTTCCCTGGTCTGTATCATGAAGCTAGCACCACAGGTCTTCCATCCTACGATACCTGATGATGGGTCAGTGTATGAAGCTCTTGGAGATCTGGCCACCTGGGCAGCACTATCTGAGGAAGGAGAGGGAAACAATACCTGCATTCCTGCTGAAGCTTCAGCCTTGGGGAAGCAGCACCCAGAAGCTTGGTTCCTGGCCTAGCACTGCTTAGGGATCACTTGTTAGCCACCCCCAACGCAGGGGCTCCAGGGACCTGTCCCAGATCTGGGCTACCCTACCCCTCCTCTGTGACCCTTTAGAGAGGGGAGCAAAGGCCAGGTGGTGTAGGGTCCCAGTGGGCCCTGGACCAGGGCTGTGATTGGCCTGAGCTAGACAATACCACTGTGAGGTCGGCCCACTCCTGCTGTGAAATGGAGGCTCCTGAGCCCCTGGGGGTCAGTGGAGCAGCCGTCCAGACAGACACAGATCATGGTGAGCCCGGGACCTTCTTACCTCTGGCCCTTAGATTTGTGCCTAACTCCAGAGACCTGCCCAGAGCCGGACCCCATCCCTCACTCTGAGAAAGGGTGGACAGTGGGTTTCAGGCTCCCACATGGGACAAGGTAACCTAGAGGGCTCTGGGCAGGTCTAACTTCAGGCCCAGGCCAGCTTCCCCAGCTAGGGATTGGTAGATGTGGGGGTCTTAACCCTCACAGCTGCCCCTCCAAAGTGAGTGCTGACCCAACCCTCTACTTGGGGCTCTCATGTGGCCCACTTCACTACCCAAAGCTTCCTGGGGTCTCCCTCTGAGTGTGTGGAGTGGGGGGCCGGATCCTGGTCCCAGCCAGGTCCTGATGTTGGCCTGGCCTTTGCAGAGTGGCGGCTATGATCTCAACCTCTTCGCCAGCCCTCCCGACTGCAACTTCCTGTGCTCCATCTGCCACGGGGTTCTCAAGAGGCCAGTGAGGTTGCCATGCAGCCACGTCTTCTGCAAGAAGTGCATCTTCCAGTGGCTAGCCAGGTATCACTGGACACCTGAGAGGCTGGGAGGGCAGGGGCAGGGCTGGGGCCATTCCAGTGGCCCAAAACAGAGAGGAAGGTCTGCAAGGCACTGGGTCATGATGGCCGTAAGATTCAGCTGCCAAATCTCCTGGGACATTAAAATATGTGGGTCCCCTCACCCTGTGGTATCTGCAGCCCCTGGCCCCAGCCTCAAAGCCAAGAGCTCCCTATCAAGCCCTCTCATGCCTCTTCCAGCTAGAGAAAAGGGACCACCAGGGGAGGCATGTTGCTGCCACTTGCTCCCTTCCCAGTCCCAACTTCACCCCAACTCATGCCTCCTTCTAGACAAAAAACCTGTCCATGCTGCAGGAAAGAGGTGAAATGGAGAAAGATGGTCCATGTGAATAAACTCTGGAAAACTATTGGCCGTCTGGAAGTCAAGGTAACTGGAAGTGCCCACTCCCAACACCCTCCTCACCCCACTGGGAGTGCGGCGGGGCCAGGAGAGGGGGTGAGGAGAATTCCGGCCTCAGAGAGAGCTGAGGGTGTCTGCTCTGCCAGCACAGACTGCAGCCTCATGGTCCTCAGACCTGGCTTTTTGAGTCACATCTCTACCACTTACTTGCTGTGTGACTTTGGGCAAGTTACCTAACCTTTTCAAGCCCCTGAGGCCTCAGCTGTAAAATAGGGATTACAGAGGGTTTTTAGAGGATGAAATGTCTGCTGTGCTGGCCATTACTCTCCAGCCCCCTAATTTTATAGATGGGGAAACTGAGGTCCAAAAAAAAGAAGTCTAGCATACATTACAACCCACCAGACCAACCAGCCATGAACCTCCCTGTTCTTCAAGCCCCAGGCCTTGCCCCTCTCCTCTCAGAGATCTAGATTCTTCCCACCTCCAAGCATTTCCCCATCTGTCCCCCTCTCCACCACATCATTGCTGAGAGTCTGGGAGACTCCCAGTTCACTAGTTCATGGTCATTGGAATGTCATGGATGGGGGATGCAGGGGGCTGGGGGGAGGCAGCTCATGGGCTGGCAATGACAGACCTGGTTTGGCTCACACGGTGCTCTCCCCCACCTCCAGTGCAAGAATGCCGAAGCTGGCTGCTTGGTGACATGTCCCCTGGCCCATCGCAAGAGGCACCAGGACTCATGCCCGTTTGAGCTGATGGCCTGCCCCAATGAGGACTGCACGGCACGGGTGCCGCGTAGGGCCCTGGCTGATCACCAGCAGCGCTGCCTGCATGGTGCCCAGCAGCGCTGCCCGCTGGGCTGCGGAGCCACCCTGGGCCCGGCTGAACGTGCACGCCACAGCTGCTACCGCGAGCTGCGCGACGTCTGGAGGCAGCGCCAGGAGCGCAGCCGAACCCTGGTGCTAGGCCTGCTGCAGCGCATGCGCAAGGTGCATCGCACCACCAGCCTCATCCGCTGGCAGCTGGCCCAGCTCGGAGACTTCCTGGAGGAGGATGACGCCCTGCTCGTGGGTGTCCCCCAGGAGGAGGCCGAGGCCACCCCAGAAGGCAGCACTGGGGCTGAAGTGTGGGGGGCCCAGCGCCAACGTACCTCGTAAATAGAGGGGTAAATAAATGTGGAGCCCAGGCGTGGCCCGCCCCGCCACGCCATCTCTGTGCTTGCTGGCCTCACCCTTATCACATTTGTGCCCACACCCCTCCCCACCTTTCCAGGCACTACTTTCACCCCGCAGGGACACTTCGGCATTTCTCCCTGAACCTCTACAAGTTCCTTCCCACCACTGGGTCTTCGAGTTGGCTATTCCCCTCGCTCTCCATTTGCCTGGTTTCTTCTTTCCACTTAAGTGTCTCCTCCTCGCAGAGGTTTTCCGGGATCATCCTCTCTCTGTCTCCTTCCCAGTGACTTTCTACCAATCTGTTTATCAGCTTCACAGCCAGCAGCACGAATGGCTCAAAACCCTGAACTCGGAGTACAAGCCAATTCCTCACAATGACCGTCTCTGACCTGCTGCTCTTCTATTTTCCTCCCTCCTCACTCCCTGCAGCCGCACAGGCTTCTGTTGCTCCTCCTAAACGCCAGGCCTGGCACTGTCCATACCTCAGCAGAGGCACCGGTCCCTCAGATAACCACAGGGTCCCCGCTTCACCGACTTCAGGTTTTTGCTCAGGTGTCACCTTTTCAACAAAGCCTCCTCCGCCACAGCACTTAAAATCTCGCCCCCACCCCCACCCCCCAGGGACCGGCCCATGGCTTATCAGTTAAGTGCTGGAGCTCCGCTACTGGTGGCCTGGTTCGATCTCGGGTGCCCACGGACGCCCCGCTTCTCCGGCCATGCTGAGGCCGCATCCCACATACAGCAACTAGAACGATGTGCAACTATGACATACAGCTATCCACTCGGGCTTTGGGGGGAAAAAAGGAGGAGGATTGGCAATAGATGTTAGCTCAGAGCAGGTCTTCCTCAGCAAAAAGAGGAGGATTAGCATGGATGTTAGCTCAGGGCTGATCTTCCCCACAAAAAAAAAAAAAAAAAATTGTGCCCCCGCCCCACTCCATCCCTTGCCCAGATCTATTCTCTCCACAGCACTACTCACCCGCCTTCCTCTGCCCAGACCTCACCCCACTAGCGCGTGAGCTACTGAAACGCAGGGGTTTTTGTTTTCCTCTCTGGTGTCGCCCAAGTGCCTACAACAGTGCTTTGCACATAGAATGTGCTCAATAAATATTTGAACAATTATGAAATTACCTGATCTATTCATTTACTTGCGTTATTTCTCATACCAGACCGTGAGCCCCGAGGCAGAGTTCACAGCTCTATCTATTCACGGACGGCACCCCCAAATCCCAGGATGCTCAGGGAGCAGGAGTATTGGGATTACTTTAGTACAAATATTTCCTACGAATGCCTTTTAAAATTTCCATTAAAAGGCGGGATAGCTGACAACCCCAGTCCTCTACCAATCTACCCGACCCGCCCGAGCCGCTTCCACGCCGCTCTACGCCCCACCCTCCAGGCCGAAAAGACCTCTGCCAGCTTCCGCTTCCTTATGCGGCAGCCACTGCCCACAGCAAAAATGGCGTCGAGCACGCGGTTCTGATGACGCCATAGTAGTCGCGGGTGGTGGTGTCATCACTGCGCGCCGGCAGTGCAGCGCGGCGCGCCGCACTCTCTCACGCGGCGGCGGCGGCATGGCGGAGGCCGCGGCGGGAGTGAGCCGCTTCAAAGCCAAGTGAGTCGGCACGCTGGGGCTGCGGGCGCCGCCCGGGGAGGGAGCCGGGTTCGCAGCCGGCATAGCGAAGGCGCCCGCCGTGGACCATGGACCGGGCGCCCATGCGGGTCTGGGGAGAGGGTGGGGGCTGCGTACGGACTGGCCCGCGGGGTCGTGGCGGTTGCGGTATTGTAAGGTGGGAGAGCCGGCACTGGCTGCTCTCCGGGTGGTCGGGCACTGGAGCCCGGGCGGGACCGCGGTTACCTAAACTAGGAGCCGGTTTGCGGGGTGAGGATGAGAAATCCCAGAGGAGGAGGAACGGGCGGACTGAGCAGAAGTCGAGGCTGGTTCTGGACGGGAGCAGGACCCTTCACCCCTCAGGTAGCGGCAGAAGAGCCACATCCGGGGCCGGCGGCCTGGGGAGCTTTCACCTGCTGTCCCTCTTCTCCGGGGAGCAGGAAGAGAGGTCAGGAGATGGGCGGGTCCTCAGTGGCCTGAGAGGCCCTGAATCCTGTGCGTATTCAATCTCCAAAGCTTTGCTGAACATCTAAGAGTGCTTAGTACTGGGGAGGGGACAGACAGCCCCACCGTGTGGAGCGCAGTCTGATGAGATAGACGTATTAAGCATTATTTCTGTCAGTGGTTGTGACAATCACTAGCAAAGGGAAACCCCAGTGCCTAGAGCACCTCTTCTGCATGGTCTGCTGGGTTCAGGACTTCTGGGGGTGGGGCGCTCTGTTTCATCCTGGAAATCAGGCTTCTCCCAGGGGAGTTAGCCAGGTGCTGCATACAGGGAACAGCCTGTGTGAAACTGGGAAGGTCAGCAGACGCTCCTCTGGGCAGAGCCTTGGAAACATGTAAGGAGAGTGGAGGGTTTTAAGGCAGGGTGGTGACACAAACCGAGTTGTGTTCTAAAAGGCCTCTCTGGCAGCAGAGTTTGAGAGAGTGGGTAGGGGCCTAGTGAAGAGGCTGGGACAGCTGTCCAGAGAGGAGAGTGCAGTGGGGTGGACCAGCTTGGAGGCAGCCAAGAGGGAGGGAAGAGGACAGTATGAGGCTACAGGAATGAGGGCTGCCTGGGCAGTGGGATGCAGGCCAGGCTGGAGATGGAGGAGGGAACCAGGGTTGGAGAAGGGACAGGTTGGACCTCAGGGATGAAGATGTTGAGGAGGATGTTGCTCTAGGCTGGTACCCAGGCCTGGCCTCTCACGGCCAGCAGGGGGCCCCCGGCCTGGCCTGCTCCCACCAGGGCATCTCTGGGAAGACTGGGTGTTGCACTGTCTGTGCTGCTGTGGAACCCTGTGTAGATCACTGACCAGCTCTGGGTCTCGAATCATCTGTAACGTGGGGGTACTGACACCCACCTCACAGCGCTGCTGAGACGGTTAAAGAAGAAAACAGAGAGAAGAGCTCATCACTCCCCACCCCCCTGCATCCCTGCTGCTGCACAGGAACTCCTCAAGGGCAGTGGCCTATTGGGTTGACCTCTGAGAGAGCACCCAGCACAGGGCTGGGCACTGGGAACCGAGGGTGGGTGATTCACTCTCTCCCTGTGTCCTCCCTTCAGCTATGCTGTCGAGCGCAAGATCGAGCCTTTCTACAAGGGCGGGAAGGTGCAGGTACAGCCCAGGGAGGGGCAGAGTCAGGGGGCAGGCAGGGTCTGCAGAGTTGCCTTGGCTCAGACCTCTTTGTCACTAGCTGGACCAGACTGGGCAGCACCTCTTCTGCGTCTGTGGTACCAGAGTCAACATCCTTGACGTGGCCTCGGGGGCCATGCTGCGGAGCCTGGAGCAGGTGAGGGCAGGGAGAGCCAGGGTGAGGCACTAGTGTGGGGGGCAGCCTATTCTCATGGTGCTCTGTGTGCCCACTCTTGTCCCTAGGAGGACCAGGAGGATATCACTGCCTTTGACCTCAGCCCTGATGATGAGGTATATGGGGCAGGGACAGGAGTTGGGCTCTGGTACCTCTCAACCAAGTTTTGAGTCGATGAAGACAGGTGACCATGCCTCTACCCCCCAGCTGAACTGTATCCTCCCCCAGGTGCTGGTGACGGGCAGCCGGGCACTGCTGCTAGCTCAGTGGGCCTGGCGAGAGGGCAGTGTCACCCGCCTATGGAAGGCGATACACACAGCCCCTGTGGCTGCCATGGCCTTTGACCCCACCTCCACGCTGCTAGCCACAGGTAGGGCCCTGGCTGGGTGGGTGGCCTGGCTGGAGGGCACACCAGCCCCCTCAGCTCAAACACGTTCCCACAGGTGGCTGTGATGGGGCCGTGCGCGTCTGGGACATTGTGCGGCACTATGGGACACACCACTTTCGGGGGTCGCCGGGTGTCGTACAGTGAGCAGGGGCAGTGGAGGGTGGGTGGGCAGGGCATCACGCTTGATGGCTCAGCTCACCGGTTCTGCCCACCTGCCTGCAGTTTGGTGGCTTTCCATCCGGACCCCGCACGCCTGCTGCTCTTCTCCTCAGCCGTAGACGCCACCATCCGTGTGTGGTCACTACAGGAACGATCCTGCCTGGCCATGCTGACTGCCCACTACAGTGCTGTCACCTCACTGACCTTTAGTGCCGATGGCCACACCATGCTCAGGTTGGTGGCCGGCCACCCAGGCCTTGGCAGGAAGGGGAGGGCCACAGCTAAACCCGGGAACTAAGGTGGCTGTCTCCCCTAGCTCTGGCCGTGACAAAATCTGCATTGTCTGGGACCTGCAGAGCTTCCAGGCCACAAGGACTGTGCCAGTGTTTGAGGTGGGGACACCAGGGGGCCAGGGCCAGTGAGGGGGGCAGGGCGAGATGGAGCTGCCACCTCTAACCCACTTGTCCTCAGAGTGTGGAGGCTGCAGTGACATTGCCAGAGGAGCCAGTGCCCGAGCTGGGTGTGAAGTCCACGGGCCTGCACTTCCTAACAGCTGGTGACCAAGGTGTGTGAGGGCAGGCAGCAGGGGCTGGGGGAGGCCCATGGACCTGTGAACCCTAGCAGCCCTGTCCCCGCACAGGCATGCTGCGCGTGTGGGAGGCAGCCTCTGGGCAGTGTGTGTACACACAGCCACGGCTGCCAGGCCCCGGGCGGGAGCTGACCCACTGTGCCCTGGCCCGCACTGCCGGCCTGCTCCTCAGTGTCACTGCCGACCACAACCTGCTGCTCTATGAGGCACGCTCCCTGCAGCTGCAAAAACAGGTGAGCGCCGCCTCTGCTCAACCCGCGTCCTGGGGCCCTGCCCCCACCCTCCGTCATGCAGGCCGTGGCTTGTATCCACTCTGTCCCCACAGTTTGCTGGCTACAGCGAAGAAGTGTTGGATGTCCGGTTCCTTGGGCCTGAGGACTCCCACGTTGTCGTGGCCTCCAACAGCCCCTGCCTGAAAGTGTTTGAGCTGCAGACATCGGCCTGCCAGATTCTCCACGGCCACACAGGTGAGGGTGCCGAGTTGATGTCCCCAAGACCCCATCCTGGACGGATCGCCCCCTCCCTGCCAGAGCTGATCTCTGTCCATTCCCCCTCCACTTCCCCCCAGACATTGTCCTGGCCTTAGATGTTTTCCGGAAGGGGTGGCTCTTTGCCAGCTGTGCCAAGGTGAGGCACCCCAAGAGGTGTGGAGGTACGGGTCCCACCTGGGAAGGTAAGAAAGCCTAGCCCAGTCTCTGTTCTCACTCCTTTTGTCGCCAGGATCAGAGCATCCGCATCTGGAGAATGAACAAGGCTGGCAAGGTGGCCTGTGTGGCTCAGGGCTCCGGGCACACACACAGCGTGGGCACCATCTGCTGCTCTAGGTAGCTGGTCAGGGCTTGGGTCCAGGGTGTCGCAGAGGCAGAGGCCCAGGCCTTGCTGATGGGGCTGCAGCTCAGGGAGACAGGAGGCGGTGGCTTTAGTCTTGCTCTTCAAGGCTACAGTCCAGGGATGTGGAACAGAAAAGAGGGGCCAGGGGCACCCGAGGCACTAGTCGGGGGTTCCTTGGAAGTGGCCTTAAGACTGAGTGGAGGGCCGGCCCCGTGGCTTAGCGGTTAAGTGCGCGCGCTCTGCTGCTGGCGGGCCGGGTTCGGATCCCCGGCGTGCACCGGCGCACCGCTTCTCCGGCCGTGCTGAGGCTGCGTCCCACATACAGCAACTAGAAGGATGTGCACCTATGACATACAACTATCTACTGGGGCTTTGGGGGGAAAATAAATAAATAAAATCTTTAAAAAAAAAAAAAAAAAAGACTGAGTGGATAAAATAGGAGAGGCATCAGGGCAGAGAGAATAGCACTGAACAAGGCCCAGGTGGAGAAGGCGCTCCCTGAATCTAGGGCTGGGGGTTCCGTTGTTGGGATCAGGTCGCCAGGTGTGGTGGTACCGAGGGAGAGTGGCGCAGGCTTATGTGTGGGCAAGTGGTCCTAGAGGTGTGTGGGGGTGACACAGGCTGTCTACATTCTGGGACAGTTCCTCTGGTCTGGCCTATGGTCTTGCAGGCCTGAGTTGTGGTGCACTGGCAGACATGGCTGGCCAGGGCTCAGCAAGTTGCTCCTCCTTCCCCAAATCGTACCTCAGGCTGAAGGAGACCTTCCTGGTGACTGGCAGCCAGGACTGCACCGTAAAGCTGTGGCCCCTCCCCGAAGCCCTGCTGTGCAAGAGCACAGCTCCAGACAGTGGCCCCGTCCTCCTACAGGCCCAGGCCACGCAGCGCTGCCATGAGAAGGTGACTGCACACGGCACACTGGGGCGGGGGTGTAACAGGGCCCTCGCTGGGATGAGGGTCCAAGCTGCCACCTGCTCCCGTCACCAGGACATCAACAGTGTGGCTGTGGCTCCCAATGACAAGCTGCTGGCCACAGGCTCACAGGACCGCACGGCCAAGCTCTGGGCCTTACCGCAGTGCCAGCTGCTGGGCGTCTTCTCGGGCCACCGGCGCGGCCTCTGGTGTGTCCAGTTCTCACCCATGGACCAGGTGCTGGCCACAGCCTCGGCCGATGGCACTGTCAAGCTCTGGGCGCTGCAGGACTTCAGCTGCCTCAAGGTAAGCTGCCCTCACCCCAGGCCTGGCCCCTCCGCTCAGTGACGTCTCATAACCTCCTCCTCCCCACCCTGCAGACGTTCGAGGGGCACGATGCTTCTGTGTTGAAGGTGGCCTTTGTGAGCCATGGCACACAGCTGCTGTCCAGGTGAGTGGGCTGGGGGCAGGAGGTGTTGGAGAGAGCTGAGGGACAGTCCCCAGCACTGAGCCGCCTCCCATTTCCAAACCCAGTGGCTCTGACGGGCTCGTGAAGCTCTGGACCATCAAGAACAACGAGTGCGTGCGGACGCTGGACGCCCACGAGGACAAGGTCTGGGGGCTGCACTGCAATCGGCTGGACGACCGTGCCCTCACTGGTGCCAGTGACTCCTGTGTCATTCTCTGGAAGGTGTGTGGGCTTGGAGAGTGGAGCAGGTAGGGCAGTGTTGGGGTGCCAGTCTGACTCCAATCTGACCCTAGGATGTGACCGAGGTGGAGTGGGCAGAGGAGCAGGCCAAGCAGGAGGAGCAGGTGGTCAGGTAAGTCTGGGGGTCCCCACCCAGCCCCTCTGTGAATGTCATCCGTGTGTTAGCATGACCCCCCCGCTCCCAGGGTAGTGTGTATCAGCATCACCCCTGCTTTATGGCATGGGGAAACTAAGGCTCAGAGCAGTGACACAGCTCACCACCAGTGGGTGTTCAGGCCTGGGCTGCTGGCTCTTGAGCCAGCCTCCTGATGGCTCTTCTTCAGCCCCAGCCAGGTCCCCCAGTAGCCTGTCCTCTCTCCTTCCCACCAGGCAGCAAGAACTGGACAACCTGCTCCAGGAGAAGCGATACCTGTGGGCGCTGGGCCTCGCCATCTCCTTAGACCGGCCCCACACTGTGCTGACTGTTATCCAGGGTCAGTGCTGCCTCAGGGGCCAGACAGACGGTGGGGGGGTCTCTCAGGGGTCCGTCATGCCCCTTCCCTGGGGCTCAGTCTTCCCTCCTCCAACAGCCATCCGGAGGGACCCTGAGGCCTGCGAGAAGCTGGAAGCCACAGTGTTCCAACTGCGGCGAGACCAAAAAGGTCTGGGCAGGCAGGCGGGGGCTGGAGGGTGACTAGCAAGGGTGCAGTGGCCTGCCGGACAGGTTTGACCATCCTTGTCACCTGCAGAGGCCTTGCTGCGTTTCTGTGTCACATGGAACACCAACTCAAGGCACTGCCATGAAGCCCAGGCTGTGCTGGGCGTGCTGCTGAGGCACGAGGCCCCAGAAGAGCTGCTGGCTTACGAGGGTGTGCGGGCCTCCCTTGAGGCCCTGCTGCCCTACACCGGTACGTGGGCACAGCCCTGGGTGGGGGCAGGGAGCAGCCCAGCCAGACTCCGTGGACCTCCTGACAGCCCTCTGTCCTCCCCCAGAGCGACACTTTCAGCGGCTCAGCCGGACGCTGCAGGCAGCCACCTTCTTGGACTTCCTCTGGCACAACATGAAGCTGCCCACCCTCCCTGCTGCCCCCTCTGCCCTCTGAAACATGCAGAAAGCTGTACTTTTCTACCCCAGCTCCCTTTCTTTGTCTGGGCTTTGTCCTACCCCAGGTCTAGGGCACAGCCTTGGCCACTCTGAGGGTGGGCCACCAGCCAGCCCCATCCCTGTGCCCTGGCCTGGCCACCATCCAACAGGCCCTGCCCTTCAGCACAGACACGGGGTGTGGGTCAATCAGAAGAGCTTTACTCAGAGGAAATAGCCTCCTGGCCCTGCCAGCCAGGGAGTCCCACCCTCAAATGCTCCTCCGCAGCCCTGAGGGTGGTATGGCTGCCATCAGTCATCCTGGGGGTCTGGAGCCTCTTTCCTGCAGCTCCAGCTGTGGGGTGCACAGTGCAGCCCTCTCTGCAATTCCACACACCTTCAAAGGGGTCCCTGACCCCTTAGGTCCCGCTCCAGTGCCCTACGGGTGATGGTGCAGCAGTGGCTCTGTATGGCACTCAGTAGGGGTCGGGCGGGCACCGTAGGGGGAAGGGTCGTGGCCTGGAAAAGCTCAGGGGAGCTTTGGGCCTCCCCCACGCTGTCCTCCCCACTGTCAGCCCCACAGTGGAGCCCTGGGCGGCTCAGGAGTGCACCCAGCCTGTCGGGCCGAAGCAGCACAGCTGGGAGAAGACCGGTGCGACCGTGGAAGCTGCGGGAAAGGCAGGAATTGGTTAGCACATGCCTGGTTGCGGTTAGCCTGGGCCCCAGCCAAAGCCCCACGCCCGCACACCTGCACAGCCACCAGCCGCGGTCTGACGTTTTCAGCACACGCACGCGTGCCCCCGCGGGCACTGACAGCTCATCAGCCTGTCTGCTCTCGTAGGCGCAGGAAGCACAGAACTGGGACCCTGGGAGTGGGTGCTTGGGGGTCACCACAGGGCCGCAGAGGCCGTGACCCCCACTTCTCAGTCCCCTAATCATCTCCCGGTGAATCACCACCCCCAGGCTCTCCCCTGGATCTCTGAGGACACACCGGACCACTCAAACCCACTGGGGCTTCTGCTTGCTGTGGGGACCAAGCACACACTGTGGGGCCGCTGCCACCACCTAGTTGTCCCACCACCTCACTCCCCTGGCTCCGGTGCTTCCTGTGGCCCACCCAGCCCTGCGCATACTTCCCAGTGGTGGTGGTGGTGTGAGGAGGAGGGTTAGTCTCATACCACTACTCCCTAGGGGCTGGCCCCCCTCTCGCCCCTGGTGCGGGGCCACCTCCAGGTAAGGAGCAGGAAACCACGCTGTCTGCTGGTCTTCATTCGCCACCAGCCACCAGCCTGTGCGCAAGAGGTGGGCGAGGATTCAGATCTGGAGGCCCGCTGGGAACCCAGGGGCAGAAGGGCGAGTTCCTGGACCTCTGCCTGGCCCCACCTGAGGGGTGGCGCAGCAGCACGTCCAGAGCCTCCTGGGCCTGCGCGTAGAAGGGCCGATCCCTTGTGTCCTGGGTGCGGAAAGGCTGCAGGCAGCGCAGGGTCTGAGCTTCCAGGCTGCGGATGGCGAGGCTGCTCGTGGGGCGGGGTAGGGGCTCTTCGGGGGTGGGCAGGATCACTAGGCTGGGAAGGACGGCGGGCGCAGGTGAGAGGTGGGTGGGGATTGGCCCGCCCCTTCCTAGCCTTCGCTCCTGGGTAGACCCTCCGCCATGCATCCCCAGTCCTCCAAATGCTTCCGCGGGCAGGGAGTTGGGATAGGGTCAGACACCTGCCAGGCGGCAGCGCGGGATCCAGGTCTGTGGGTTGCGGCGCGAAGAAGGCAGTGAGCGCTGGGCTGCGGGACACGCGCTCCGCCGCCGCCAGGAGCGTCTGCAAATAGTTCTCCAGCAGCCGCAGGCGCGCGAGGCCGCGGGCCGTGCGCCTGCTGCGCGCCAACAGCGATGCGTCTGCGGGCGCAACAGGGACAGACCATGGGACCCGGCTCCAGGGCTCCCCCAACCAGGCCGCGGCCGCTGCCGCTCCCTCCCCCTCCCGGGATTCCTGCCGGCCTGACCCGGAAGCTTGGGGAGAACGCGGTCGGATCTCCGCAGCAGGCCCGCCTCCACCGGGAAGGTTTCCTTGAGGGTCTTCTGAGGACGAGAAGAGGCGTATCAGTCTCCAAGAGCCCAGCGGGTTCCCTTGGGAGGGCGGGGGTCCCTTGCCGGGATCGTAAGGGCTGGGAGCCCGAGAAGGCAGGCACTCAGGTGGGGGTCATTGGTGGGTCATACACTAGGAGGCCGGTTTGGGGAACTAGGGTCACTCACATGAAGCCCCCTGAACTCGTCCCAGCTCCTGCGCACGAAGGTGTCGCTGTCATCCGACCAGCGCACAGAGAAGGCGAACGTCTGTTGGAGGAAAGGTTGCGGGCGTCTCCAAGGGGCTGGGCCGAGAACTCTCTCCCTCCCCATTGGAGCCGGCGGGGACCCCGTCGGGTTGTACCTGGAACCGCTCTGTCTGCACCAAGGCCGCAGCGCGCACGGATACGGGGTGCCGGGGGCCTGCCATCGCTGTGGCCTCTTGAGTCCCGGTCGCCAGCTTCTTGAGCCCGCTGCCTCCCTACCCTCTCAGAGGAGGGGGATCCCCCGCACCCGGAAGACTGGTTGGAATTCCCCAGCAACGCCCTAGACCTGCCAGGTCCTTGCAGTGCTGCCCTGCTCCTCGGTTCTTCGCAGCTTCCTCGCTGTGCCCAAAGCCAAAGATCTGGGTGGAGGGGCAGGAGCACAGGGCGCGGGGGGGTGCCCAAGGCAGAGCTGGTGAGAGGGGGAGGGAAGAGGTGGTGGAGGTGCCAGGATTGCTGCCTGAGGCCCTCTTTCCCGTCCGCCAAGGAGGAGGAGGAGAAGGAAGAGCCATCAAAGGGCCCCCAGGCCTGGCCCACCCCTCCCGCCTGTCCACGCCCCATGCAGTGCTGGGGCTGCTGAGAACCTGTGGGCAGGGGATGCCTCCGCGGGCTCTGTCTTTGAACTCACCTGGGGAGCTGACTGCAGTTGTCATCAGGAAACAATGGCCCAGTGCTAAGGGCTTTAAGTGCCTTATTTGGCTTAATCCTCACGTTGGAGGAAAGGTCTCTTAGTGTCCTCAAGTCACAGAGGAGGAAATTTGTGTTAAATGGATAATTAATGTCAGTTTTTCTGTCTGTGTTGGGGAGGGGCGGACCTCACAGGCTCACCTCAGAGGTTCCCCTGTGGTGCAGACAAGGCAGGAGGAAGAGGGTCCATCTCTGCAGTCACCCACACTTGGGGGTTGGGGGAGGTGGTGACTAGGACTGTTGAGAGCTGCCTCTAATTCATGATTTATCACAATTACCTGCAAACACTGCCTCTGAGATCAGGAGTGACCATTCCCCCACTAACTGGGGTGGTGAGGGGAATATCCTGGAATCCCCAAAGAGGGCGTGCCCAGGTGCCTCACCTCTCTGGACTGCTTTCTTATAGGGGAGATTTCCAGAGCCCCAGCCAACCCTGGCGCACAGTGGTTCTTCCTGCTGTTGGGGCCACCAGCTTTGTGTTGGGATTCCCCCTACTCCAAGCCCTCCAGGGAGGGGTCAGACTCTAGGGCATCCCTCCAGGAAACCACTCTGGCCTTGACAGAGGGCCTTTGTTTGTCTGTCTGACCAGTGACTCTCTCTGAACCTGTAAACCTTCCCTGGTCTTGGCCTAGGCAATGAACACCTGCTGACACAGGCCTGATTCACAGAGTGCCTTTTGCCTGGCTGTCACACTCTCCTGAACTTCAGAGGAGCCACGCTGAGGGCCTGAGGGCTCTGCTGGCCTGGCAGGATCCAGGGTGGAACAGACTCTGCTCCCCTGGAAGACAGAGGAGAGAAGGTGGGGAAGAGCCAGTTTGCTCACAGCCAGGGACCTAGAAGGACGCTGAGGTCCCCTCCCTCCCTCAATGGGCAGACCCTGCTCCACACCCTCAGCAATCCTCGGTCCTTTCCACTCTTACCCTCTCCATATTCCCTACCCTCATCTCTCACCTGAACAACTACAGCAGCCCCCTCCCCCAATGCCTGCGCTCCTCACTTGGTCCCATGAAATCCACTCTCCAGAGGAATCTGCAAAAGAGATTTTGCAGGTTGGTGTAGCCCTGCCCGAAACTGTCCAGCATCTTCCTACTGTCCTTAGAATAAATTCCTAGCTCCCATGGTAGCCTATGAGGTCCTTGGTGGGCCTCTGGCCACCTCTGGACCTCCCCTTCCACCACCCTCCTCAGGTCCTGCCCCACTGGCCTTTCTGCCCATGCAAGAGGCCAAGGCCCTCCCACCTCCAGCTTCAGCCTTGACTGCCCTCCTCAGTTGATTCGTCATTCTCAGGGAAGCCTCCCCAATTCACCATGCCCTATTCATGGCCCTCATCACAGTATGTAAGTGAACATTTACTATGGTGACTCCTATTTTTGTTTTTGTTTTTTCTGTCTTGACTGGACTATTGTAGAGAAGAGATTTCCTCTACCCTCTGGGTGCTTCTGGCTGGAGTATGAATTAAATTGACATGAGACAGAATAACAGGAGAAAATTAAACAAAGCTTTATAACATGTATACATGGTAGAGACCCAGGAAAAACTGGGTAACTCCACAAAATGGCGGAGGCTCTCATCTTAAATACCGTCTTCAGCTAAAGACAAAGGAGGATGTTGGGGGCAGTGGTTTGGGACTTCAAAGGGGAGGAAAACAATTCACATGGAACTGGAAAAGCAAATGTTTGGTAAACAGAACTTTGATAAGAATGGATTTAGCAAGGACCCTCCCAGTCTATTGATATCTAGAGTTATCTATGGTGATGGCCTGTCCTGGGGACAGGCCTTCTATCTTAAATTTCTTTTAGACAGTTGGGGGCCGGGCTGGGGGGGTGGGGGTCAGTTATGGGAGATTACCAGAAAAGCACAGTAAACAAGAGTAAGGTTATTATGCAGATTTAAGTCCTTGCCTTCTGCATGAATGAGTTGCTAGAGATAAGGTCATCCCCTCTTCTTCCTGATACAAAAAGGGAGATACCTTTACAGATGGAGATTTCCCTTACAAATGTAAATGTCTCCTACAAAGGGTAAATTCTACTTTTCAGAGTTTCTCCCATGTCTGCAGTTTTTTAAAGTAATAATGCTCATCAGCCCAAAATAACCCTCACGCCAAAGAGACACATTTTGGGGTGGCCAACTCTGATCCCCCACACTATGAACTAGCAGGTCAGGGACAGATCTTCTGCCCCGCCCTGCCCAGCGCCTGTAACAGTGCTTGGAACAGATTAGGCATTACACAAATATTTGCGGAATGAATGAATGTACATATGGAAGCAAAGGTATACCTGAGGACACTCCCGACGTGGGTGTAACCCCTTTATGCAGGTTAAAATGATCCGGGGCCGCTCGGTGCCCCCGGCAGCCGAGACACGCGCCGAGTTCTCAGCCGGCACCGCCCCTCCCAGCGTTGCCAGGCGCTCGTTGCCATGGCGCCGGTCGCCAGGGCAGATCCGTGGGACCCGGGTCCTAGAGCGCGGTCCTCTGTGCGCTCAGGGCCCCGCCCGCGTTGCCATGGCACCGCGCGGCCTGCCGCTGGGCGCGCCCCCAGCTGAGGGCACAAAGCCTGGCTGCGGGCACGCGGACGGGTCAGAGCGGAGTGATGGGGCCGTCGCGAGCTGCAACACGGACGGCGCCTGGGCCGCCCTCCGAGTCCTCGGCGCAGCCGCGGCGCGGCTTCCACCACACGCTGATCTTCTACTGGAGAAAGAGGGAGCGCCGCCACGGACAACGCAAGCCGGCCTCGGGCCGCGGAACGAGGCCCAGGGGCGCGGCCAAGAGCCGGGCCTCTGGCCCCGCCTCCGCCCCGGCCCGGGCCACCGGCCCCGCCTCCACCCTGGCCCGGGCCTGCGGTGCGTCCTTGGCCCGAACCCCGGCCTCCAGCTCTGCCTCCTCTCGGGCGCGGGCCGCACCTCCCGGCCCCGCCTCCACGCCGGCCCCCGCCCCGGCTCCGGCCCCGGCCCCGGCTCCAGCCCCGGCCCCGGGCCCCGCCCCCGCGCCTGCGCCCAGCTCCTGTGGCCGCGCCCTGGCGGCGGCGCGCGCGCTGGCCTGGAGGCCGACTTGGAGGCCTCTCTGGAGACCGAGCTGGCCCGGCAGGCATTGCGCGGGCAACATGGCGGCGCCCGGGGAGGGGAGGCGCTTCTACGGCGGGAACCTCTTCTCCTTCTTGCCTGGCGGCGCGCGCTCCGAGGTGATGGACGACCTAGTGACGGACGCGCGCGGCCGGGGCGCGGGGCGGAGAGATGCCGCCGCTTCAGCCCCGACGCCAGCCCAGGCGCCGACCGATTCTCAGGTCGCCGAGGACACCTCCCAGAGGCGGCCCTGCCGGGCTTGCGTAGACTTCAAGACGTGGATGCGGACGCAGCAGAAGGTTCAGATGCCCGGGGGTGCCACCTCCAGCAGAGGCCCGCGAGCTCTGCCGACCCCTAGCCCCGGTCCCCACACCTTGTTCTCAGGCGCCCTGGGCAGACCTCCCAAGGCCCAGGCCGAGCGGTCCCACAGGCCCCATGCCTGCAGACTTATGCTTACCAGGGTTGCCTGTCACTAAGTCCTGACCCCAAGGTGGGCCTGGCCTTTCAGCTTTCAGCCACACGTGGGCCAGATCGGCTGCAGGATTTCTGTCTCGAGTCAATAGGCTTCCGGCTAGGGTGGGAAAAAGAGGAGCTTTGTGGGCTTCTGGTCGGGGGAGACTGAACTGACCTTTGGTCGGCCTCCTTCCGCAGCAGGACAGCAAGTTTAGAGAAGATTGTCCTCAGGATCGTGAGGAACTGGGTCGCCATAGCTGGGCTGTCCTTCACACCCTGGCCGCCTACTACCCGGACCTGCCCACCCCAGAACAGCAGCAAGACATGGCCCAGTTCATACATTTATTTTCTAAATTTTACCCGTGTGAGGAGTGTGCAGAAGACATAAGGAAGAGGTAAGTTACGTCTGCATCATTTGCAGGCAGCAGAGCATGCCACCTGGAGCCTGGGGCCCCTGGCTGATGTCATAAAGGGGAACCTAGAGAAATAGGTGCAGAGGTGGCAGAGGGCTTCGGACAGCAGGGACCACCAACAGAGTGGGGATTGGATCATCTGAGCCATCTCCTTTCCCTTCAGAGGCCAAGCAGCCTGGGTCTACTGCCGGGTGCTTTTGCAGCCACAGGGCTCCCGGGGAGGGCTTCCCCCATGAGACCCCTTGCTTAGCACTGATGGAGGCTCCTGCAGGTTAAGGATGACTTCACTTTGCCTGACTTCTGGAGCAGGACTGCTGGTTTCAAGACCTTGAGAATCCACAGCTTTTGCTTCCAAGAGCCACCTTTTTCTCGCTGGGGAGCCTAAGAGCCGCTGTTTGGCACCCTTAGGTGTTTCTGGGCTGGATGTGTGGGGCAGGGCTGCCCTTGCCTTTTGAAGCCTGAGCAATTAGAATGAGGTCTCTTACTGAGCTGAGGTTCCAGAGCCCCAGGTGCTAAGAAACAGGTGTGGTTTTCAGTTATGCCTTTGTGCTGGCTCTACCCCTTCCATACACTGCCCAGGGCAAAGGACACTGGGGTGAGGCTTCCTAATGGTTCTGAGGTTGTAAAGTTGCCTGGTCTGTGCTTTAATGACTTGCCCTGGGCTCTTGTCAGGGTTGCCAAGCTCCCCAGGTGGGTGTCACAGGGTCCCCCCTGTTTGGGGAATTCCTGTCCCTCAGCACAAGGGCACTTCTGGGTGTAGCTCACTGCAGCGCTCCTGCTCGCCTCCCTGGGTGGAGCAGGCAAGGAGCTAGTGGGGCAGGGGCAGGGGACCCACTGCCTCCCCCATCCTCCATTGCTCCCCCCATGCAGGATACACAGGAACCAGCCAGATACACGCACGCGGGCATGCTTCACCCAGTGGCTGTGCCGCCTGCACAACGAGGTGAACCGCAAGCTAGGCAAGCCAGACTTCGACTGCTCGCAAGTAGATGAGCGCTGGCGTGACGGCTGGAAGGACGGCTCCTGCGACTAGACGGCAGCCAGCAGGAGTCCATGGGGCAGCCAGCCAGGGCCTGTGGGCAGCCCGGCTGGAGAGGGGAAAGGCACTCATTAAAGTGTGTCAGAGCCAGAGCCTGTCGTGTCTCAGTTAGGTGGTCCCCAGACACTGCCCACGGGGCCCTTTCCCTCCCACATTTGCAGTAGGAGTGGAAGTGTCTGCGCAGGTACCCTGATGGCCGCCTCCTCAGCTGAGGCCCAGTGGGGCTGCAGGTGAAGGAGGCAGGAGCAGCCCAGACTGTCCCTTCCATTCAGGATGTGGCCTCCTGCTCACTCCACACCCTGGCGCCCACTTCCCCACAGGACGGTGACACGTCTGGCTGGGCTGCCCTGCCAGGCCTGGCCATTGTCTCCCCTCCCATGTAGCTGGGGACAGCTGCAGTGACTGTAGCCCCAGAGACTGTGCGAGCTCTGCACTTCAGGAAAGAGGACTGGGGGAGAGCTCTCTACGCTGCTCAGTCTACAGGGAAAGCACAGGCAGGGCTCTTCTCCGAGGGTCCACCGACCCTGTTGCCTGCCTCCCATCTAGCACGTTGCCTTCGCTAGCTGCACCAGGCCTGTCAGAGGCTTCATGGGGCCAGCTTCCTTGAAGCTTGAGACCAAAATAAAGTGCTGGAGAAGTGACTGAGGACCTGGCTTCAGTGTGTTTTGTGCTGGGACTTGCAGCGATGGACAGGGTCTGCCCTTATCCTCTGTGGTCAGCTGCTTCCTCCTGTCTGGATTCTGGCTCCTTAGGAGGAAAGAGAGGTCCCACGGCAAGAGTGGACCAGGATATTCCAGGAACAGCAAGGAGGCCAAGTTGCTGGAGCCGAGGGAGGGTCAGAGAGGTGAGGGAGGTCACATGGCACGAGGTCTTCAAGGCCCCAGCAAGGATGTGGTTTTAACATCCAACTTCAGTCACAAGAAGGTCTTGGAGGACTTGGAGCCAAGGAAAGGTGAGATGTGACTTGAAAGTTCTCTCTGGCTGCTGAGCTGGGATGAGGCAGGCACCCCTGCGGCAGCTAAGAGGGAAGCTCGCCCTGTCGGATGGAGAAGACAGTGGATAGACTCTGAATGTAGAACCAAGGGAAAGGAGCCAAAGGTCACTTCAGGGTTCCAGCCTGAGAAGCTGGAAGGGTGGAGCTGTTCTGTGTAGCAGGGAGATGGAGAAGGCTGTAAGTGGAGCAGGTTTGGGGGTGACCTAGACCCTGCTTTGGGGCCTGCCCGGATCCACTCAGCCACACCTGCTCCCAGGCCTTGGCTCCCAGCTGGAATGGCCCAGCAAGTGTGCCCCGTCCCTGTGGTCATAAAGCTCTGGTCACCTATATCCCCAGGGCGCCTCTGCCTCTCCCTAGGCACAGGCCAGCCTTTGGCCTGGCCTCCTCAGCTCCTTCACCCAACTGGCCCCACAGGGGTGCTGGCTTCTGCAGGGGCTGCCCAGAGGGGCTGGGTGACACAAATAGGTGGGGAGCAGTCAGCACAGAAGTCACTCCTTCCTCTCCCAGATGGACTGTCCCCAGCACAGGGCTTCTCCCTGGCCTTCCCTGTGGTTCGTTCAGGAACATACCGCCCGTATTTGTCCTCCCTCCTGCCCCGCCTCATTTCCCTTTTCCCCCAACTCTGGCTTCCCCGAAGTTTCACCCCCAATAAAACTCTTTTTTTTTTTTTTTTTTTATTTTTTGCCCCCAAAGCCCCAGTAGATAGTTGTATGTCACTGCTGCACACCCTTCTAGTTGCCGTATGTGGGACTTGGCCCCAGGATGGACAGAGAAGCGGTGCCTCGATGCGCACCCGGGATCCGAACCCGGGCCGCCAGCATCGCAGCGCGCGCACTTAACCACCAAGCCACAGGGCCGGCCCATCCCCAATAAAACTCTTAACTTTGCCACAGACTTTGCCAGGGCATCCACGCTAAGACAAGTGGGGCTCTAGTTCAAGGGAATGTTCTGGCTCGAGCTGTCAGCACGTAGACCAAGGGAGTGAGCATAGAGGGAGGATAAGAGCCCCTAGACCACGCCCTGGGGCCACTACAGCTTCAAGGTCACAGGTGGGACAAGAGGAAGGAACCAGAACAGGGTGACAAGAAAGAGCCCGTGAAGTAGGAGGAACTCGAGGAGAGGGTGACATCAGAAGCATTTCCAGAAAGGTGGGGAGGGCAGTGTCTGAACTGCCCCTGGACTAAGGGGAGCAGTGACTTGGGACAGCTGGAGCGGAAGTGGGGTCAAGAGTGGAGGTTTGTTTTTAAGAGAAGAAAGCGTAGCATGTTGGGGTGCTAACGCAAATGATCAAGTAAAAGGATGATGCACGAGACAGAGGGCCAACTGTCGCTGACAGGTGAGAGGTGACGGGATTGGACCCACAGTGTGAGGGACTTGACGCAAGACTGGTGGGCAGCACCTCTGGCGACACCTCCCCTGGGATGGGTTCTGTCAGGCATCACCTTTTGTCCACGTGGATGGCACGGCAGGGACCTGAGTTTGAATCCCAGCTCTTTCTGTGATCCAAGAACTCAACTGGCCTGCCTATATTTACCATCTGAACAATGGGGTAATAACAGTCCCTACCTCCACAGGTCCTTGTGACCCGCTGGGCACTGTCAACGCCCAAAAAATGCAGACTTTTCTTATCAATGCTCTAGGCAGAAACACAGGAGTCATCCAGGCCCCTGCCAGGCTGGCCTGGAAGGAACATGATGGAAGGGACCCTGTCTGATGGGAGGCTGGGGGATGTGTGGAAGAGACCCAGCAGGGGCCAGGAGCTGCTAGGCCCCAGCTTAACCAAACTCCCATCTCTGATGCTTCTTCCCACCCTTCGGCCCCAAACTGAATATGTCAGCCACAAGTCAGTCCGGGAGACCCAGGAGTGTGGATGGCTCAGTGAGCGCCCTCGGAATGACAACATCAGGCCACAGGAAAGGAGCAGATACCCCAACTCCCACCCATGCTGGCCTGTGGGCTCTGCCAGCCTGGACAAGTGCTCCTGGGGGCAGAAGCCATCCTCTTTCTCTGTCAGGGAGGCTGGAACCCTCTGAAGAAGAAGCCAGGGTGCAGTGGGGGTTCATGGGAAAGGCCCCAGTATCCTATATCCGGTCTACCGGGGACCAGGGCCAGGGAGCCTGGTTCCCCTTCCCTGAAGGCTGAGGGGAAGATGCTGGAGCCCTTAGTTTCCGGTTACCCCCTTACACACTCACGAAAGGGCCTTGCTCAGAGGAGCGGGGTCAGGTTCATCTGTCCGTCCGCCTGGCTTCAGCAAAGGCTGAGCCCACTATCCGCCTGCCCTGTTGACTCCTGACTACCTGTGAGGGACAGTGGGGGATCCAGTCCTTTGCCCTTGCCCCCTGAAGAGGACCTGGCGGGTGGTCTCCACCCTGACCCTGGTCGTGCACGTGAGAGTGAGGGGTAGAAGGTGGGCGGGGCGGAGGGAGGAGAGGGCTCCAGCCCCGCGCGCGTGGACCAGTGGGGGGGCGCGGGCTCGGCCCCGCCCGGCGCGCCCCCGCCACGGCCGGCGCGCGCTCCCGGGAGGCGGCAGCCGCAGCGGCAGCACCAGCAGCATCGGCAGCAGCCCTGGGCGACCTCGAGCGGGGCCGGCGGACGGACAGACCGACAGAGGGCGCCGGGGGCGCGCGGCCCGCCCGGGCCAGCCATGGAGGGAGCCTCGTTCGGCGCGGGTCGCGCGGGGGCCGCTCTGGACCCCGTGAGCTTCGCGCGCCGGCCTCAGACCCTGTTGCGGGTCGCGTCCTGGGTGAGTGGCCCCGGCCCCGGCCCTAGCCCTAGCCCTAGCCCCAGCCCCCGCCCCAGTACCCGATCCCGCCTCGCCTCCCTCGTCCCTCCCCGCAGCCCCTCGCCCCTCGCCCCTCGCCCCCATCCTCTCTTTGCCGGCCCCTCCCCCGCCGGCCGCAGGTTAGGGTGACGTCACCCGGCTGGGCGCGCCCACCTGCGGGCGGGGGAGGGGCTGGCGGCGACAGCCGGGGACCTTGAGAGGTCAGCGCCCGCCGCCCCCCATCCCCCAATTCCTCCTTAGGTGTAACTCAATCCCCTTGTTCAGCCATTGCTCTCTTTTTCCTGTTCTCACGACCTGGAAGCGGGCACAGGGGTGGAGCCGGGATTCGCGGAGGGGCTTGGGCACTCAGCCTCAGCGCGAGGAGGGGGCTACGGGAGCCGAAAGGATCAGGCAGAGCCTCCCCCTGCTTCTCACACACACACAGCCTCCAGGCTCCTTCGAAGGGAGCTGGTCCTTCCCAGGCTCCCCAGTTGCAACTGTGAGTTGGGGGGATGCTCTGGGATCACCCTGGGTGGGGCAGCCGGAAGGGCCTCTGCACTGAGAGGGCTTCCTGGAGGTGGTGTGAGAGGGACAGATTTGGGGACAGCCTAGCCTACTGTACGGGGCATCCCTAGGCCCAGTGCTCCTCCCACCCCTCCAGGCAGTGGAGATGGGAGGTGGGGTGCTGAGTTTGGGGTTTTGTCCAGCCGGTCGCGGCTGATACCGGCTGCACCTAGTCAGCCGTCCTTGACGAGGGTGGTGCACCAGCTTTCCTGGTGGAGTGACTGGCCAGCCCCGGGAGTAGGAACCCTACGTTCTTGAACGGTCCCAGCTCTGGTCCAACTTGTGGACCACTCTAGGGGGACATGTCCATGTCCTGCGCCTTGGTTTCCCTCCTCCCTCGGTCTCTAGGAACCTGGACAGGAAAGGAGAAAAAATTGAAACTGGAGGGTCTTTTTTAGAAATATAAGGCTGCCCAGAGCTAAAAGAGCAGCATCTGGTTTAAAATGACCGTGGTTCATCTCCTACCTGCCTTCCAGCCCTACCAGGCCCAGGGTGCTGACGTTTGACTGAACCCCAGAGGTCATTGGTGTCACCTTTTGAGCCCAAACACGTATAGTCATGTGGGACCGTCATCCTTTAAGTGCCCACCAAGTGCAGGACACTGGGTGGGCATTATTTTTCTTTCCCCAACACCCCATGAGCTTTGCCTGTTAATACAGTTGGCATGCTAGGAAACAGGGCTGCACATTTCCCAAATGCTGAGGGCGGGTTCCACACAGGGCCTGGCTGTCCCTCCACTGCCCCTCTACCCTCCAGCCCCTCTTTCCTGGCTCCACACCTCCTTACCCTAGCCCTACTGGCTCAATCCTGGGAATCACTGGTTCAGGTGAAGGCTCTTGTTCGTTCCCACACTCTAGCGTGGGCTGACACCACGGGCCCTGTGAGGTGCGGAGGACGCAGCTTGAATGTCAGCCTCAGCTCTTAAAAGCCATGTGACCCTGGACAAGTCACTTCACCTGCTGGAGCCCCAATTTCCCCATCTGTGAAGGGAATAAGAACAGTGCCACATGTGGTTTTTTTGGGAGAATTCTTATGAGGGAACGCATGTAAAGTAGTAGTTGTAAGCACAGTGCTTGGGCATAGTAGAGTCTCACTAAATGGTACACGTTGTCTGTAATCACTAAATACCTGAAGGAGGTATGAAGGGAGGCGTGCCCGAAGACCACCCCCAGAGATGGGCCCTGTGCTGCAGAGGAACGCAGGGACAGGCCCGAGGGCATGGGCCCTCGCGGTGGGCAACAGGCCTCGGCTGGGAGAAGGGCCACCGCGGGGCGCTGAGCACTGCCCCCCGCCTTGCAGGTGTTCTCCATCGCCGTCTTTGGGCCCATTATCAACGAGGGGTACGTGAACTCCGACAGCGGCCCCGAGCTGCGCTGCGTCTTCAACGGGAACGCAGGCGCCTGCCGCTTCGGCGTCGCGCTTGGCCTCGGGGCCTTCCTCGCCTGTGCCGCCTTCCTACTGCTCGACATGCGCTTCCAGCAGATCAGCAGCGTCCGCGACCGCCGCCGCGCGGTGCTGCTCGACCTGGGCTTCTCAGGTGGGCGTGGCCGGGTAGCGAGGGGGCGGGGCCTGGCAGGTAAGGGGCTTCGCGAGGGGGCGGGGGCCGGTCCGGGAGGGGCGGGGCCAGGCCGGAGGGAGGGCGTTGTGATTGTCAGGTGAGTGGAGCGGGCCAGGAGCGGGCGAGTGGGGCTTGCTCTGGCCGCAGTGCGGCGCAGCCCAGCGATGGGCGGGGCCCTCATGCGGCGGGACGCCCCTTCCCAGCGTGGTTGGGCCGGGTGGGTGCTGCTTCCGCTGCCGCGCCTCCTGACCCACCCACCCGCCCGCTCGCTCATACAGGGCTCTGGTCCTTCCTGTGGTTCGTGGGCTTCTGCTTCCTCACCAACCAGTGGCAGCGCACGGCGCCCGGGCCGGGCACGACGCAAGCGGGAGACGCGGCGCGGGCCGCCATTGCCTTCAGCTTCTTCTCCATCCTCAGCTGGGTGAGTGTGGTCGGCTGGGCCAGGGGCGGGGCCGGCACAGGGTCGATCCTGGCTAACCCCAGGCTCCCCCTTAGGTGGCGCTCACCGTGAAGGCCCTGCAGCGGTTCCGCCTGGGTACCGACATGTCTCTCTTTGCCACCGAACAGCTGGGCGCCGGGACGTGCCAGGCCTATCCCGGTTACCCAGTGGGCAGCGGCGTGGAGGGCACCGAGACTTACCAGAGCCCGCCCTTCACCGAGACCCTGGACACAAGCCCCAAAGGGTACCAGGTGCCTGCCTACTAGTGGCTGGCAGGCCTGGACCAGGGCTCGAAGGCCACCCCACCAATGCAGGGCCCAAAATCTCCTGGGACCTCCCTTGGGTCCTCCTGGCCCAGTGCCAGGGACAGAGGGGATGGCCACTATGGGCCATCTGGGTCCAAGAGAGGGTAGCCCCCAGGGTGCCTGGGCTGCCTCCGCAAGTTCCGCGTCCCCTTAGTCCCCGGCCCTGGGCCGGAGGTCCTGAGGAGGGGACAGCACAACCCTGGGTGTGTGTCCTCTAGCCTCTAGTGGACCAGCTTGGGCAGGTCCTCTCATGAGCCAGCCAACCTGGGGCTCATGTGTTCACTCTGGGGTCAGGGATCCTGTGGTCCTCCATGGCCAGGTGCAGGAGCTGCCTTTGCCCTCACCCCCACCCCTTGGCCTGGGGAACATGGCCACTGTTCCCCATCCTGTGTCCCTGTGGGTAGTGACGGTCCTTGCTCCTGTCGTGGTGGCTCACCTGTAGGGCCACGTGCTCTGTCTGGAGCCTCCCTCCATTCCCTCTCACAGGCTCAGAGTAGTCTGGGTCTGTCAATGTTGTGATTGTGATCAAGTCTTCAGGTTTCACCTCCTAGTCTCCCACAAGCAGCCCCTCTGTCTGTGGCCCCTGTTCCCGCCCCTACCTGCCTTGGCCCAGGCCCCTGCCCAGGTGTGAGCAGTTCTGGCCAGGAAGGCACAACATGCCTATAGGCCTGGGCACCAGCCCTTCAGTAAAACCTCCCTTGCCTAAGGGAGGCTTAGGACACCTGGGTGCCTGGCAAGACAAGCCCCTCACAGGAGAGTGGCCTAGAGGCTCCATCTGCCCACAGTGCCCCAGAGATGGCCATTCCGTGCAAGCCCCTTTATGTTGGCTTCCTGGACCAGTCCCTCAACTCCCCACCCTGCACCCCATCTTAAGGCCCAGCCCAAGGTTGGGGTTCCTCTGCGTAGCTGACTACTCATGCATTGCTCAAAGCTGGCTTTTCACATTATGTCAATACCAAATGCGGTTGCCACATTTCATTCTTACAGACGCCTCCCTCTGGAGTTGCAGTTGAGTGGCAACCCTGTACATTGTAGCATAGACTAATTATGTGTGGATATTTAAGTGAACATGTTTACAATTTTTGTATATATGGATCTCTCCTTTCCTCTTCTGAAAGAACAATCTGTGATTGTGTATTTTCAGTGTCCCATGTTCTAACTGCAACTTCTTTACAATAAAGACTGTAAATGAGTTTACTGTGGCCCAGATGCTCTTGGAATCATTTCTACCCCTGCCCCTCCAGGTATCAGGGGTTTTGATCTGAAAGACACAGGGCTCAGAATCTAGGACAGTGCAGGGAGGCGGACGCCAGGCTGATACCCACATTCTGGGAGCCCCAGGTCCACAGCCCCCACCACACATCATGCTGGTCTAGAACTGGGCTGCTCAGAGCAGGCTCTCTGAAATGCTGGGGAAGACCCCTATCTCTTATCCTTTTTATAATACCAGGAGTACTAAGTATTTCTTCTTGTCGGAGCGTATCTTTAGTAGTTCTTTCATCAGTCTGTGGACGTAAACCTTGAGTCTTTGTATTACTCCCACGTTCTTTTTTTTTTTTTTTTAAAGATTTTATTTATTTATTTTTTTCCCCCCAAAGCCCCAGTAGATAGTTGTGTGTCATAGCTGCACATTCTTCTAGTTGCTGTATGTGGGACTCAGCTTCAGCATGGCCGGAGAAGCGGTGCCTTGGTGCACGCCTGGGATCCGAACCCAGGCCACCAGCAGTGGAGCGCACGCACTTAACCGCTAAGCCACGAGGCCGGCCTACTCCCACGTTCTTGCAAGACAGTTTTCCTTAGAACTTTGAAGCTATTTCTCTATTATCTTTTAGGGTCCTGTACTGCTGATGAGACTGGTGATCACAGTATGATTTGCAATCCTTTGTAGATGATCTGTTTTTTTTTTTTGGTAATAATTTTAGGACTTTTTTCTCTTTAAGTCCTGTTGTGGGGGCTGGCCCCGTGGCATAGCGGTTAAGTGCATGCGCTGCACTGCTGGCAGCCAGGGTTCGGCTTACTGGCGCGCACCGACGTACCACTTGTCAGGCCATGCTGTGGCGGCATCCCACATAAAGTGGAGGTAGATGGGCACGGATGTTAGCTCAGGACCAGTCTTCCTCAGCAAAAAGAGGAGGATTGGCATGAATGTTAGCTTAGGGCTGATCTTCCTCACAAAAAAAAAAGTTCTGTTGTATCTAGATGTGGCTTTTTAAAAACTTATCCTGCTCAGTGCTTGTCTGTCTTTCTTCAGCGCTGGGAAAAGCAGTCTGAATTTCTCCACATGTTCCCCTGCTCTCACCACCTTCTGCTCCTGGGACCCCCATCAGGGGTACCATGCAGCTTCCAGATCCACATTCCACAGCCGACTCCCCTGATTTCCCCAGCTTGCTCTTGTTGACTTTTGAACCCATCTATTGGAATTTTTATCACACTTTTTCTTTCTAAGATTTCTAATTGGTTAATATATCTCCTGGTTGAGTGAAGCACAGTTAAGAACCATCTGTGCAGCTGGATGCTAGCTTTGCCACGTTGAAGCTTGGTCATCTTGGGATAGTCTTGTCTCTGCCTCAGGTTCCCCTTCTGTAAAAGGAGGAGAATAGTTCCTATCACATGGTGGGGGGTGAAGGTTAATGTTAACACGAGGAAAGACTCAGAGCAGCACTTGTCACACAAGAAGCGCTGTTTTAAGTGTTGCCTATTATTATGGTTCTTGCTTCTTTAGGAATAGCTATTTTCAGTGTCGTTAATGAGATATCCCATTTTCCAGATTACCGTTCTGTGGGGTTGGTTGTGCTCAGATCTGCAAAGACGGCATCAGCTATGAGGGGCTTATTGTGTATGGTGAGGAATACAGGTGGCCTCTGTGCAGCCCGATGGAGGGTGAAGAGGGTGAAGACTCTCGTCTTCTAGTGGGCCCTGAGCACGGCCATCACCCAGGGACATGCTCCAGACCCAGCTGCAGGCAGGCAGGCAGCACCGTCCAATCCTCAGCTTTGGGCATGCAGTGCCAAGGCAGCCGTGCAGCTCTGGCCTGGCCCCTTCATCACCATGGTTACCCTATTCTGCTTCTTCTAGAAAGACATCTGTTTTTTCTCATCTAAGGACATTTCATT
Source organism: Ceratotherium simum simum (assembly GCF_057802395.1). Taxonomy (NCBI): domain Eukaryota; kingdom Metazoa; phylum Chordata; class Mammalia; order Perissodactyla; family Rhinocerotidae; genus Ceratotherium; species Ceratotherium simum. The sequence goes on from NC_141925.1 coordinate 1,930,324, forward strand.
TGCCTTATGTGGCTATGTCTATTTTGTCACGCGCTGCATAACGACGTTTCAGTCAACAACGGACCGCATAAACGACGGTGGTCCCATAAGATCAGCACCATAGAGCCTGGGTGTGTGGTGGGCTGAGCCATCTAGGTTGTGTAAGCGCACTCTGTGATGTTCGCACAATGACGGAATCGCCTAACGACATGTCTCTTAGGATGTATTCCTGTCCTTAAGCGACATATGACTTATGATTTCAATGTGTTTGGTCTCCCAAAATACTAGATCCAAATAATTAAACAAATTATTTTCTTACAGTATTTCAGATATGCCCTCCAGTGTTTCTAAATTGTTCTTGTTGGAGTTTAGTAGCTCTTTCACCAGTCTACGGATGTAGACCATGAGTCTGTATGACTCCCACATTCTGGAAGGATAGTTTTACTTGGTGCACAAGCATAGCTCAAGCATGGCTGTGTCTATTCCTGGAAGGCTTGGGCAGTGCCAGACCTCCAGGACCCGGGCCCACGGCTGGCTGCTGAAAAGCTTCCTGTGAGCAAAGCCCCACTGGCCAGCTCTCCTCACAGGCCTTCCTCCACCCTATTGCACACTGGCCAACCGCCGAGCTGTAGCGTCTGACAACTCTCAGAGTCCCCCTGGCTGCAGGGTGACCTCAGAAGGCAGAGAAGCTCAGAACACCAGCTCTGTGCATTACTGCAAAATAAATTTATTTGAAGATAAACTTATAAAAGGTCAGAGGCAATTTGAGATCCCAGATTCAGCTTGTTTTGTAAAAAGATTCAACTTCAAGTAGCACAATTTCGTCTCTGCTTTTAATCCTGAACATTCTTGAATCACGAAACAGTCAACTGTTTACACAACACACTCAACATCTGACTCCAGCGCCAGTGGACCCACAGCTTCCAGCTCGAGGGCCGCGGTGCTACTGCCCTCAGGCTGAGGAGGTCCCGGATCAGGCCTCTGGGGCCACTGGCTCTGACATCATGGACAGGTCCTGGCATCCTGGCCCTTCCGTCCCCTGGCACCTTCCAAAAGCATGAGAGTACAAACCAACACCGGCCCACTGCTGAGGCAGGGGTCTCTGCCCAGTTCCCAGGAGGAAACCAAATGGACTCCTGCATGACGGTATGCTGGCAGGGCAGGGTGGCCGGGCCAGGAGCCTGAGCAGGCGGCCTCACCAGGGCCTTACCTGGCTGCCTGGCAGCCCAGGAGGAGGAGGAAGGAGAAAGGAGGCTCATGGGTGTGGCAGCTTCTGCCCACACTGGTGGGAGCTACGTGAGGATCCTGGCAATGGCTTGTAGGGAGGGGAAGTCGTCGTCCCGAGCAGCGTGCAGCGCCTGGTGGCTGCTGACGTCGCCATGCGCGAGCACCTGCTGGCAGGTGGGGCACACGCAGCAGTCCAGGCCCGCCTGCCGGGTGCTGGTCTGCCATGCGCTCTTCTTGTTCTTCTTGGCCTTGGTGCCGGGAGGCCTCTCGCGGCCTTGGAAGTCTGTGTGTGCGGACAGCAGCTCCTGCTGCTTGATCGTGTCGGGCAGGAGCACCAGCAGCTCGTTGAAGATCTTCTGGAAGTTCTCCCCGAGCAGGTCCCGGCAGCTCTTGTAATAATGGGCTGCGGAGATCACGCCCTGCCACCCAGAGCCAGACCCAGTCATACCTGGCCCAGGCCTGGGCCCCAACTGGTCAGCCTGGCCCCCCATACTCCCGCCCGCCTGACCTGTCTGAACTCCCCCGAGTGGCTCTTGAACTTGCTGAAGCGGGCCTCATCACTCTGCAGGAAGTCCTTGATGGACTGGATGAGCTGCAGGTTCCTCTCCCGGAAGTTCTCAGGGACCAAGTAGGCCCGTGGCGCAGGGGTCAGCCTGGGTTTGGGGGTCGAGAGATGGGGAGGGGTGGCCCAAGGTGAAGGCACTCGCCCCCGGTCCCCAGGAGCGTGAGACCGGGTGGCCCACCCACACTTACGCTTTCGTGGTGGTGGTAGTACTGGGGACGCAGGCCGAGTGGGGGCTGGGCAGGAGGCCAGAGAAGCCAGGGGGCGGTTTGCTGATGGGAGGCACCAAACCTGGTGGAGGTGGTGGCGGAGTGCCCTTCAGGAGCACCACAGTGTTGAAGCCTGCACAGGTGGCATGGCAAGACTCAGAACGTGGCCCTCATTGGCTGCGCACAGCCAGGCCTCAGTCCCCTGCTTCCCACAGGTTGCCCAGCTCACCCGGGTCAGGTTCCGTTCCTAGGCCCCTCTCAAAGCAGACCCAGTGCCTAATGATGCCAAAAGCCAGCACTCTCGCTGTGCTCCCTCGTGGCAAATCCTGGCCTAAGTCACCTCAAGTGCCCCCATCTTGAGAGGGCACTAGGATTGCCCTGTTTTATAGGCAGGAAAGGGACGCGGAGAGGTTAAGTGGCAGACTGAGGTCACACTGCTCACAGATGGTGGCACCTGCATCCAGACTTGGCCGCTAGGCTTCCGAGACAGCTGGAAACCACGGCAGAGGCTTACCTCTCCCTGCCTGCAGGCTTGTGACTGCCCCGCACCACACAACCTCGTGCTGTATTCCTCTCAGGCCCAGAGGCTCTAGCCTGAGTCTGCTACCCCAGCCCCTTCCCAGACACGCAAAAGCAGGCCTGAGCCAGGCACACGTACCTGGGGGAGGGGGCATCCTGGGTGGGCAGGGGCCGCTGAGCGCTGGGAAGTCTTCCTGGGGCGTGGGGCAGGGGAGGGGCCCCAGGGGCCGTGGAAGCCCAGGGGGTTCCTTGGGAGTGCTCCGAGCTGGGGCCGGCCCCTCTGTGTGTCCATTGACAATGACAGCAACTGGCCCCTCAGCTCTGCCGGTGGGGGCCGTGGGGGCCTGCTCAGCCCCAAGGGGCCCGTCTTTGTCAGGGGGCAGTGGCGGGGGTGACGTGGCACCTGGCTTCTCGGCGCCCGCTTTCTTCTTCTTGCCAGCCTTGGTGGAGGTCTGGGTGGAGGCCAGCGCCAGCAGGGAGGAGACGGCGACTGTTGTGGGCACGCTGCGTAGCTCCTGAGCAGTGCGGCCGGCACGGCTATCCTCCTCCCCATCCTCCTCCTCCTCCGTGGGGGGTGGCCCACCCTTCTTGCCACCCTTGCTACCCTTCCCAGCCTTCCTGGGAGGCTGGCTGCCCCCACCAGCAGCCTGGGCCCCTAGAGTGGGATGTGCCACCTTCTTGCTACCACTGCTGTTCCAAGCAGAGATGAGGCTGGTGGGGGCAGTGGTGGGCTTGGAGGCGGAGGACACCAGGGCAGGGAAGTCGTCCTCCTGGAAGGTGCTCTTGCCCCTGGAGGGAACAGGGTACGCCAGTGCCAGCCCCACAGGGCCCAGGGCTGCCATCACAGAACAAGAGGAGGGAGTGGAGGCGCAGAGACTGGGGAAGTCTTCATCCTTGAGCTCCGAAGTCGGGGGCGGGAGGGTGCTGAGTCCAGGGAGGGGAAAGGGGTCAGCAGCCTGCCAGGCTGGCCTGCCCCACACCCACCCTCCAGAGGAATCCCGCACCCTCACCCCAGTTCATGCATACGTGTACCTGGGAGGTGTGGCCCCTGTGGCCGGGCTGGTTGCTGAGAAGGCCTCTTGGCTTACAGGACCATTTGCCGAGGCTTCCTTGGGGCCTACAAGACACGAAAGGACTCTGTCAGGGCCGACCAACGTTGAGGGGTGGGAACACGCCCTTTGGGGTGACCAGGAAGGGTGCGGGTTCTTGTCGACCTCGAGGGTGGGGGACCTGCCAGTCCCGGGCACCTTGCTGGTCAGGAACCTGCCTCTCACCTCCCAGGCAGCTTCTAGGCCTGGGCAGAGCTGCCTGCAGACAGGGTATGCTCACCTGGGCCTTCACCTTGAGACCGAGGTGGGCGCCGGGGGCCACGGGGCTCCTCGGGGCCCCGTGCCCCTACCTCGTCCTTCTTGGGTCTGCTGCCCTCCTCTCGGTCCTCACTCCTACGTGCCTCCTGCTGCTGCTGCTGAGCAGCCACCGACGCCCGGATGGCAGCCGCCACTTCTCGGTCCTCTTCTTCCCTGGGAAGGGGAGGCCTTCAGGCTGGGCAAGGCCCAACACTATAGCAGTGTGCAGGGTGAGAGGCCCAGGAGGGTCCCTGCCCCTGGTAAGCCTGGACACCAGGAGGCTGCCAGGAGCCAGGTGTGGGGCCTGCAGAGCTGGTGCTGGCCCAGCCTCACTGGTCAGGAGAGGGCACTGTGGAGGTAGCGGGACACGATGGCCTGCCAGCCTCAGGCTGTGGCTCCCTGGGCAGCACCTAGGCCCAGCGCTCTGGGAGAGCATCTGGGGTCTGCCCCCTGCCTGAGTGTGTGCCTGCTGCACCGGCGCTTCAGGGCACAACTTCTCTGAACCCCCAAGTGCCGTAGACCCCTCTCACCCACCCCAACCTGCAGGGTCCTGGTGTTGCTGGCTGAAACTAGAAGGAAGAGGAAACTTCTGCTCGCTGAGGGCACTGAGCAGACCCTGCTGTGGTTCCCAGGACACCAGATGCCAGAAGGCCAAAGTCCCCTGAGCCGTGCCTGTTCCCAGCCCAGCTGCCGGCCACTGCCACCGCCTCGGCTGGTGCCAGGAGAATGTCAGCAGCATGCAAATCCTCCCACCTCTTGTACCTCCAGCTTCCTCGGCGGCTCTGCTGGGCTCCGCGACCGCTGGCCCGGCCCACGCGGCCCTGGCGGTTGTACCTGTCCACCTCCTCGTAGTCCTCGCCACTGACGACCCCTGCGGCCAGCACACAGCCTGTCACAGGCCCAGGTCAGACCAAGGCCAGTGCTCTGGCTTCGACAGCAGCAGTCATGAGCCAAGGAGACGGGCTTAGTTACCTCACGGGGTCCACGCCAGCCCCAGGCCTGCACGGCCTGGGCACCAGGTCAGAGCAAGAAGTGGGCTGAGGGAGGGGCCCGGGCCGGTGGGACCACATAGAGCAGGTGCTCAGTAATGCTCCTGACCCAGGAACCAGCCAGAGCAAAGAGCACCCTGTAGTCACATTGTGCTCCAGCGCTCGAGGCTCGTCTGATGGGCAAAGAGACACAGGCTCAACAGGTGTGTCTCTTGTCCCCACTGACGTGAGGGGTCAGATCAGACCTGGGTCTGAGCCTCCAGAGCAGAGCGCCACAACGTGAGCCTGGCAGGGGGAGCGCCAGCTGGAGGCCTTGCTCACCCTCGTTCCTGCGGGAGTGCCGTGGCGCGTAGCTGAACTGCAGGTCGATCTGGCGGTTCTGGCGGGCCTCGGCACGGCTCCGGCTGTGGCAGGCTGTCCTGTGGGCCTTGAGGTCAATCTCGGTGCGGAAGGCATGGGTGAACTGCTCGGTGCTGCAGCGGCCCTCCTCACATAGGAAGTGCTTCTCCCGGAAGTGCTCGCGCAGGTAAGCGTAGTCGCTGGCAGGGGCCGAGTGTCATTAGGAGCCATCAGCCCCACAACCCCGGCTAGCAGCCTGTGCCCAGCCTGCTGTGGGTATCCCGAGGGCCCGCTGTGCCGCCTGCACCCACCTGTAGTAGTCCTGGGCCCCGTCCGAGTCACAGAAGTGGCAGAAGTAGTGGTCGCGGCGGAGGTGCTTGAGCAGCTCGTCATTGTCCAGGTAGCGCTCATCGCAGAACTTACAGAGCGGGTGCCCGCGGTGCGACGTGTCATCGGGGTCCCCCTGCATGCGGTGCCGCGCCAGGTCCTTGCGTGAGTACCACTTGCGCTCATACGTGAAGATCTGCAGGGAATGAGGGGCTGGGCACAGAGTGAGGGCTCCCAGGCCTCCCAGCCCTTCCCACTGCCCAGCAATAGAAAAGGATCCCGAGGGCACCTGTTCTGCCCCAGAGGCCCCAGACACCAGGAGCGCCTCCCTGCCTAGGCTGTGTGCAGCCTGATTGCCACCCCCAGGGCTCTGTGAGGCAGAGAGCTGAGGGGACGCTTGGGGGCTCTGGGGGTGGGGTGCAGGCTATCCAGGGTCAGAGGCAGCACCAAGCCCCTCACAGCTGTTTGGCTGAGGCCCCCCCATACCTCCCTCTTTACAGGGCCTGGCCACCATCTCCCTCTGCCCAGGGCTCTGCCTGGGTCCCCGAGAGCCGCAGGTGGGTGCTGTGGGGGTGGGACACACCTTGAGGTGTTTGAGGCACAGCTTGCAGCAGAAGAGCTCGTGCTGCTTCCGCATGTGCTGCTCCAGGTCCCCAAAGAGACCGAAAGGTGGCAGCTCAGGGCAGCGGGGGCACTCGTGCTGCAGCAGCTGCCTGGGGAGACACCAAGAGCCCCCACAGGGACTCAGCATTGCCATCCAGAGCAAGCACTGGCGCCTCCTCATGGCCCCTGCAGACGTGGGAGCAGGAGCCAGGAGGACAGCACTCTCACCCATGCCCTCCATCGCTTCGACCACTGAGTCAGATGGTGCTGGGCCCAGGGCCACAGGATGGGGTGGGTCCACGATCCAGGAAACTAACCCTGTGTCAGGTGGACATGATGACTGAGGCCAGACAGGTGGCTGGGGTGAAAAGCCCAGGTTCTAACAGAGCTGAGGGGCCACCTCTCACCTGGAAGATGAGGACTACCCTCATGACACTGTACCCCTGTATGGGATTTTCCCGCTATGGGCCAAGAGCCTCACTTGCAAGAGCTTGCATGTTATACCAGGAGTGCTTTCCCTGAATTCACCCCCTATGCCCCATCTCTATCACCACCCCAGGAGGGGTACTGTGAGCGTCCCCCGTTACAGGAGAGGAAACCGAGGACAGGAACCCAGCTCCCTGGCCCTGATGTTTGTGCCACACCAAGGGCCCCCACCCACCTGACAGTTATGAGGAGCACAGGAGGTGATGTGGATGCACCCATCCCCACCACAAAGTGCCCACAGATGCAGGCTGGCTGCAGACCCTCGGAATCCCAGGCTAAGGATTCCTCTCTCACCTGTACAAGGCAAACACTTTCCCGTCAGCAAAGTAGATGTCATACTTCTTCTCGTGCTGCAGCTGGTGGATGGGGATGGTGGCAAAGGCAGGAAGCTTCTTCCCAAAGACCACCTGGAACCGAAAGTGAGAGGGACTGGTGAGCAGGGCCATGGACGCCCACTGGAGGACGCTATCAGGCTGAGAAGAAAAGAAGGCATTCAGGGCCTGGAGGCCCGAGGCAGGCCCCAGCAGGCAGTGCCCTCTGCCACCCTGGGCCAGCCCAGGCTTCTTTACTGGCAGCCACCCACCAGGGGTTGCTGGGACAGAGATGCAACACCCGGCCTCACCACCAGGGGGTGGCTGACTCCCCACTCATCCACAGCCAAACCTGCACCAGCAGACGGACGGAAGCCACCCTGGGGGCAGTGACCCCCAGGGGCAGTGACAGGGACCAAGCGGCCCTGCAAACCAGTGCTTAATCACAGAGATGTTGAGCACAGGATGGCTTTCACAAGGAGAGGGGAGAGACACAGTCCAAGCAGCAGCTAAGGAAATAACAAACACTGACACGCCAGGACAAGTCAGGTGACCATGCGTCAAGGCCGGGCCACCCTCCAGCCACCCATGATGTTTCCATGATGCCACAGGAGAGGGGCTCCCCCACAGGACTCAGTCACGGCCTCCGGCCTTTCTCAGCCAGCTTCTTGCCTGTTAACCGGGCTGTCTGGGGGTGCCTGACGAGTTGGTGTGCCTCAGCAGGGGCTGGACTCGGAAACCTCTGAGCCTGGCTGTTCTCAGGGGTCTCCGCCCTTCCAGGTAAGGCCTGCTGGGCCTGGGGCCTGCTCTGCCCCTCCACAAACCCCGGCACTGGACGATGACAGGCTCCTGCCCCAACATGGCACCCAGGGCCCTCTTACAGGTTCAGGCCTCCCCTCTGAACCAGCAAGGGCACTGTGCCCTTGTCCTCCAGCCCTTCTCTATGGCCCCCACTCTCCTCCCTCAGATCAAGACCACACCGGCCCATCTCCTCCTCTCCTTTCCCCTTCCCGCTCCGCCACTGTCCTCCTAGCCTGGAGCTGGTCACTTGCCTCAGCTCAGAGCCCTCACCAGCACACCTGGGGGGACATCCTCACCTTGGGAAAGGTCATATCAAGGTCATCCCTGTTATGTTTAGGATCGGCCAGGGAAGATGTCTGGGATCAGAATGGTCATGAAGTTGGGAAAGTGCAGGACTGGCCGGGGAGAGTGGGTGATCACACTGTCCCCCTGCAGCAGGGTGGTTCAAACTGGTTCCCTGGGCGGGGATCTGAGGGAGGAGCCGGAGAGCTCAGCCTCCACTTCCGAGGACATGGTGGGGGAGAGCAGCGCAGCTGACACCCAAGCCTGCTCCCACGGGAGCCCAGGGGAGGCATCAGGGTCCGGCCACACCCATCCTGGGGGCCCAGTGGGGGTGAGTAGCACCCCAACAGGTCTTTCTTCCCTTTGCTATCATGTCTGGTGAGGCTGGGCAGGATGAACATGGCCACCCACCACTGCCCCCTGCCACATGCTGAGCTCAGATGGGCGCCTCATCCCAGCTGCACTCCCATGACAGGTCTTCATAGGGGAGTCATGGCTCCACCTCCAAAGGGTCACTCTCCACACCCCCCACTCTCACTTTCTCCCCAGGCCTCACCGGCCTCTTCCCATGGAATCTGCCCTCCAAGGGCAAGCCCATGCCCAGCCCTGCCTTCCAACCACTCCCAAGGGTGCCTTTCCAGCCCAGACCCCAGTTCCTACTGCCTCCTGCCTGGGGATAGGTGCCCGCAGTGAAGGGTCGTGAGCTGCTGAGGAGGCTGCTGGAAGAGCACGGAGCACAGGTCCCTCATGGAACTAGCTGCCTGGATGTGGCACCCTAGCTCCGCTGAGCAACACAGGCAGCAGATCTGGGAGCCCCAGCATCTGCCTGCAAGCGAACCTCCGAGGCTGCCAAAAAGCATCCGAGTCCAATAGACTGGGCGGTGGAACGACTTCCTTCCCCAGGGGAAACCTGTGCTGGGACACCACCATCACCACCACCAGCCCTGCTCAGGTGCCCTCCTTTCAAAGGTCTGCTCTGGTCCACCATGGGTGGTGTCTCCTCTGGCTGCAGGCACCCTTGCCGTGGACAGAGGTGGCGCATGGGTCTCAAGAACCAGCGCCTGGCTGCTGGGGTGGGGTGTGTGTCCCTCTTGAGCCGTCTGGTGGGGCAACCCAGTCTGGGCACACCTGAGCCAGGCCAGGAGAAGGAGGACACTGGGTTGGCTCAGGAAGGGCCTGGAACCACAGGAAGAGGCTTGGGAAAAAGGCTTAGAAAAGGAAAGTGGTCATGGGCATGCAGGCTCAAAGCTGGATTTGCTTGAGAATGAGGGTGAGCGGGTTTGGCGCCAGGGGGCTACCTGTCCCTCCCAGACAGGCCAAGACCAGGACTGGGACCCCCAGGCCTGTACCAGAGGCCAGCGATGAGCAGATGATGGGATGACAGGGCAGCCTGTGTCCCTGACCCCAGCAGAGGGTGAGGCAAGTGGTAAGACCAAGTGGCAAGACCAAGTGGCTGGACCAAGATGAGGGTGTGATAGCCTGGCCAGGGACGGGCCGGAACCCACCAGGGATCCAACCAGTGTGGCCCGGGACCCACCTACCCTGGTGATCACCCTGATGGGACAGGGTCACAGGTCTGAGGACAGAGGCACAGGCCAGGCCTAGACACTGGAGGATGGCCCTTGTGGGCCAGCACAGGGAGGCACTCAGTCAAGGTGTAGGAACTAACCATCAAACGGAACTGGCCTGTTCCACACAGCATCTTAGCATGCTTTCCTCCCAATTTTTTACACACTCAGCCCCATAAGGGAGGGCAGAGCAGAGACAGTGTTCACAGACTGGGGGTCGCCGTGGGATTTTTGAGCAGGTATGGGACACAGGACGTACTCAGAGAACCGTGCAGGACTCAGCAGGGGAACAGGAAGGGCTAGGATGGAGCTGCAAGTCCAAGAGTCAGAGGGAAGCAGGATGAATGGAGACATGCACCATCTCCTCAAACTTCCCAGGACACCCTCCTGCTGCCCAGCAATGCGGGGCAGGCCTGAGAGGAAGGCCAGGCTTGGCCATGGGCACTCGATGTCAAACCACACCCCAGCTGGAACCTGCTGACAGCTCATGTCAACACCCCCTTGCCACAGAGCACTCGGAGGGTGTGGGCGCCACAATAAGAGAGAGGCCAGGGGGCCAGCCCCATGGCATAGCAGTTAAGTGCGCGCGCTCCGCCGCTGGTGGCCCGGGGATCATAGGTTCGGATCCCGGGCGCGCGCCGACGCACTGCTTGTCAGGCTATGCTGTGGCGGCATCCCACATAAAGTGGAGGAAGATGGGCACGGGTGTTAGCTCAGGGCCAGTCTTCCTCAGCAAAAAGAGGAGGATTGGCATGGATGTTAGCTCAGGGCTGATCTTCCTCACCAAAAAAAAAAAAAAATAGGCCAGATACTGACTATAGTAGCCATACACAGGGGTCTGCTCACTTTCTGAGTGAGACCTGCAGCGCCCAGGGCTGGGGCCTCTGCAGCACCTTCCTTCCTGGAAGGAAGCTACAGGTGTGCTGGGAAACCTGGCCGTTCAAGAGTTATATCACGCCATGAAAAACTGACCGGCAAGGCAGGCTCTGGCAAAGCTGGGAGGTGCCATCTGAGTAAGCCACAGGCCCAAGGTTTTCCCAACTGTTCGCACACCCCAGATCTCTCCCAGGTCCAGGTCTGTCTCTGTCCACCCCATTACAGACTAACAGCATCTCCAAGTGTCTTTTTTTCCAACACAGCACAGAGTAGGTGCCCACAGAGTGCTCATGGGATTACAGCATCTCCTTGGATCCTTTAACATAAAGGTCTACTTTAAAAAATGAAAAAATCTATTCCTCAACAATGCCATTCCTGGGTCACTTCTAGGAAGAAGAAAGTCAGATTCTCTAGCAGATGTCAGTCACCAGCCCAAGCTTTCCATGAACAAACCAGGGGAATTTCACAATGTTGGAAGCAAACAGATCTCAAAGCACTGCAAACCAAAGGAGCTCCAGCGAGGCCCTCCCAGCCAGCAGCTAGCGTTGCGGAGAGAGTGGGGGAAAGCTCCAGGCGCCCTCTGACCCCTCCAGGGCCTCCAAGTCTGGGACAGATCAGAAATGTTCCCCCTTCACTCTGGAGCTGAGCCCCCCCAGTCAGAACCTGCAAGAAGGAGGAAAACTTAATAACACTTTTATCCCTACCCGCCAAGAATCCTGAGGAGACCTCAGTGGTTCTGCCTTCCCTCTGGTGGGCAGGTCCGAGTACCACCTCCACCCGATAGATGAAAACGCCAGTCTCAGAAGGAGTTTGCTCCGGGTCACCCAGGGGAGCCCAGAAACATAGCTGGGCTGGAAATGCCCAGTTTGACCCTCTGCTTCCAGGATAGATTGCCTCTGGACATGCCCCCCTGCCCTGTCTCCTTCAACCGAATGGAGACCTCTGAGGATTAAACTCCCAAAGACCAGCAGATTAAACTCCCAAAGACCAGCAGGTCGAGGAGTTCTTGTTCTGACCATGCCTCTTTCTATAGACCAGGAGGAATTCTCGGGATGCAGGAGGAAAGTCCCCAGGCTCTGTCCCCACAGGGACCGATCTCTCTTCCTCCCAGCTCCCCCACCTCCTGCTTCCCGGCTCCAGATGCCCCACAGTCTGCCCCACGGTCGGGACCCGACCCCGGGCGGCCCCGCCAGGCCTCTTTTTTGGAAGTGGGCGCCGCCAGGCCCGCAGCCGGACACCAGGAAGGCAAAGTCCCTTTCCGGCCGCCGGGTGCCCCGCCGCCCCGTGCCCGCCCCGCCCGGCCGCGTCCCGTGCCCGCCCCGGCGCCCCAAACGCGCGGCCCTGCCGGCACAGCGCACCTGGCGCAGTTCCTCGCGGCACACGGCGCAGTAGCGCTGCTCGCACAGCACCCGCATCTTGGTGGAGCAGCGGTAGCACACCGGGTGGTCGCAGCGGCCCAGCGCCGTAGCCTCCAGGTCGCCGCAGCACAGCACGCAGCTCCCTCCGCCCCGCTCGGGCGCCGCCGTCGCAGCCTCCAGGGCCGCGCGCCGCCCCTCCGTGCCCGCCGCCACCGCTGCCGCCGCCATGGTCCGGGCTCCGGCCCCCTCCCGGCCGGCGCGGCGCGGCGCGGCGCGGCCTGGCTCCCGGCGGGCCCGCCCCTTCCGGGACTACGTCACCGCCCCGCCCAGCAACGGGCCCGCCTGGCGGAAGTGCACGCTCGATTTCCGGCCCAGCGAGGGGTCGGCCAGAGCGGTGCTGCCGGCATGGGGCGCTCTAGGTGGAGCGGACAGCTCGGAGATCCGGTGCCGCCGGCTCGCTAGACTCGCCAGGTGGCCAGCTAGGGGTTCTCATCTCAACGGACCTTAGTCTCGGGCCGGCCGTCTCCTCCTGGGACTCCATCCCGGGGGTTCCATCGAGTCGGGTTGCCAGCCGGATGAAACACAAGACCCCCACTTAAATTTGAATTTCAGAGGAACAACGAATAACAATTTAGTAAAAGTATGGCACATCAATATTTGGGGCATACTTACACTAAAACATTATTCGTTGTTCCTCTGAAATTCAAATTTAACTGGACAACCTGTATTTGTATTTGCTAAATATCACAACCACGTTAGGAACCCAAAATCTCCCTCCAGCCCAGACCTCTCTCTCTCATATTTGGAATACACGGGCCTAGTCACCAGGCAATGTCCCCCGCCACCGCCAAATAAGAATTTTTCACAAATCCGTATCAGAAGAGACAATACATGGTAACATCCATCTTTGAGTCAGGAGCTACCTCCCCCAATCCTGATAGAATAGTCAGGCAGGGAACACGTCCTCTTCATGGCTGGACACACCCAGCTGAGCTCAGGGACTTGGCCCAGAGAAGCATCAGGGCAGGTTTGTTGAATGGATGGTGGTGAGTCCTGGAGCTTCAGGCCTCTGCAGGTGTGGGGAGCCTCGTCCCTACCTTGTGGGACCAGGCACATTCCATATCTCTCTTCTGCCATCAAGGGAGGCCAGTACAAACTCGAACCCTTCTAGAAAAGAGGCAGTGTGTTGCGGGGGAATGAGCCTGGACTTTAGAATCAGACAGAAGTGGGCTCAAGTCAGACAGCAATGGACTTGAAACCCTAGTCCAGCCACTTATTTCTGGTGACCTTGGTCAGCTCACTGAGCCCTTAGCTTCCTCATTTGCAGAACAGGGATCATCATACCATTAAACCTGGTGGAGGGGGCCGGCCTGGTGGTGCAGCAGTTAAGTGGGCATGCTCCACTTCCACAGCCCAGGGTCCACAGGTTCGGATCCCGGGCACACACCAACGCACCGCTTGTCAAGCCATGCTGTGGCAGATCTCCCATATAAAACGGAGGAAGATGGGCATGGATGTTAGCCCAGGGCCAATCTTGCTCAGCAAAAAAAAAAAAAAAAAAAAACCTGGTGGACAGGCTGCATGCAGATGTCATCTCAGCCTCACAAAACCCCACTGAAAGGACAGTCAAGGAATAAAAGACTATTAATCCACAAGCACAAAGAGAACGAGAGGGGAGGAAGCAGCTGGTGAAAGATGTAAACAAATTTTGGAATGACAGAAGATGGAGGGTGACTCATTTTCCAAAGCATCCTTAAGACCTTTGGGAGAACCCTGAAGAGAAGTCTCACAGAACCAGAGGGCAGGCTGAGGCAGAGGACTGAAGACAGGAGTGCATGGAAGTCCATGCATCGAACTGAGGGGGCTGGGCCCTCCCCACCTGCCCTGATCCCTGTGTCCAATCTACCCCCAACTTACCCTCAGTAGGAGACTGCAGGATTTTCCCCTGGAGAAACGACCAGCTCCAGAGAAAAGATCTTCCGACCCCATTTGGGAATGAAAAGCCATCCTGCTGCCCAGCCACCCTAGAGTGAAGCCCACTGCTCGGCAAGCCATGCCCCCACAAAAAGAGCATCCAGTCAGTGTTGTAGGGTCTCACTGACAAATGTGGACAGGCAGCCAAGTATCTCCAGGCTGATGAGGAAAGCCTGCCGCGGAAAAGACAGGGACCAAAACAAGCAGACCCGAGAGAGCAGAAGGAAACTTTAGAAAGAGCTGTATTTGATATTCACAGAAAAGATACTGCTTCCATGAAGTGAGAATAAGATGCCTTGAACAACAATAACAACCACAAAACAATGAGAACAATAAAGAGCTATTAGAAATTAAAAACATAACAAGCAAAAATTCAATAGCAAAATGGGAAGATGAAGAAATCTCCCAGCAAGCAGGACAAAAAGACAAAGAGATAGAAAATAGAGAAAATAAGAAGATAGCAGTTTGAATCCAGAAGGTGCAATATCTAATAAATAGGAATTTCAGAGAGTACAGAGAAAATTTCTGAGGAAATATGATTCCCATCCACAAATTCTATACCCAGAAAAACTTTCCATCAAGCATAAAGCCATTGGCATAAAAAGGACACATTATTTAGTTCCCATGTCCCCATTCACATGAGGCTACCAGAAGGTTCCCTTCTCCAAAATTTTAGGGAGTACAAGTTGGAAGAAAACCAGGGATCCAGGAAACAGGGGATCCAGCCCAGACAAAAGCCACAGGAAAGTGTGGAATGATGCCTGTGCAGAGGCTTAGACAGTGGATGTGCTAGAAAGTGAACGTCCAGATGGGAGCAGGAGGCTACCGGCTCCCGGAGGGAGATCTCTAGAGTAAATATGGAACTGATAGTGGGTGACCTCGTGTGGTTGAGAATCAGGAAAAGTTATTGCAAGGAGCTTGACATATCTCTTGGAGCATTCGGGGGAAAATAGCAAAATAAGTATACAGGCATACCTTGGAAATACTGAGAATTCAGTTCCAGACCACCACAATAAAGTGAATATCACAATAAAGCAAGTCACACAAATTTTTGGGTTTCCCAGTGCATATAAAAGTTATGTTTACACTAGACTGTGGTCTATTAAGTGTACAATAGCAGTGTCTTTAAAAAATTATGTACATACCTTAATTTAAAAAATACTTTATTGCTAAAAAAATGCTACCCATCATCAGAGCCTTCAGCGAGTCATACTCTTTTTGCTGGTGGAGGGTCTTGTACAAACACAATATCTGCGAAGCTTCATGGAATGAGATATACCTGTATAGAAAAACAAGCAAAGGAAAATAATAAGACAGCTATGAATGAAGGAAGATGTGTAATCATAGTACACTACTCAGCTCAGCAGAGAACCATACATGGTCATAATACTATAAACACTGACTAGTGATTTAACCAAAAATTATGATAAAGTCATATCAGGAAGATGGAGAGATGAGAAGTGGGGTGATTGGGGTGCGAGAGAGCCAAAGCTTCATCTAGATCAGTAGGAAGCCATTTGATGTTGCCTAAAACAGGTACATTAAAAAATAGCCATTCTGGGGCTGGCCTGGTGGCGTAGTGGTTAAGTTCGTGCGCTCCAGCCTCGGAGGCCTGGGGTTTGGGGGTTTGGATCCCAGATGCAGACCTACACACCACTCATCAAGCCATGCTGTGGCAGCGTCCCACATACAAAATAGAGGAAGATGGGCATGGATGTTAGCCCAGGGCCAATCTTCCTCAGCAAAAAGAGGATTGGCAATGGATGTTCGCTCAGGGCCAATCCTCCTCACCAAAAAAAAAAAAAATAGCTGTTCATGATCTAAGTCAGTCGTTCTCAATCAAGGGTGGTTTTGCCCCCAAGGAGACATTTTTGATTGTTTTAGGGGGGTGGGCGTGTTATTGGCATCTACTGGTGCATTAGTTTCCCATTGCTGCTGTAACAAATTACCACAAACTTAATGGCTTAACACAACACAAATTTATTAACTTACAATTCGGGAATTCAGAAGTTCAAAATGGGTCTCACTGGGCTAAAATTAAGGTGTAGGTGGACAGTGTTCCTTCTGGAAGCTCCAGGGGAGAATCTGTTTCCTTGCCTTTTCCAGCTTCTAGAGGCTACCTGCCTTCCGTGGCTTGAGGCCCCTTCCCCCATCTGTAAGGTGCATCACGCCACTGTTGCCTGTCCTTCTCTGACTCTGCCTCCCTCCTCCACACTTAGGAACCCTTGAGATTACATTGGGCCCACCTGGATAATCCCAGGTGCACTGCTTATATTAAGGTCAGCCGATTAGCATCCTTAATCTCATCTGCAACTTTATTCCCCCTTACCATGTAAGTAGTCACAGGTTCCTAGACATCTAGGGCAGAGATATCTTTGGAGAGGGGCTATTATTTTGCCTACACAAATGAGTAAAGGCCAGGGATGCTGCTAAACATCCTACAGTGCACAGAACAACCCCCACAAACGTCAATAGTGCTGAGATTGAGAAACCCTGATCTCAGGTGAGAGGTGAGTTAGCTGGGGCTTTCTGGCTGGGAGGGGGCATCGGGAGTCCCCTGGGGAGCTGAAATCTTTTCTATCTTGCTCTGGGCTATGGGTACACAGGTGTATGCATATGTAACAAATGTAATTGTTACAATGTGCACACTTTACCCAAAGTATGTTATACCCCCTTAAAAGACCACCAATTTTTAGAAAAGCAGTGAAATTTATGATTTAAAGATGTGGGAGTAGATACTCGAAGAAACAGCTAGCTGAAGGAGTTGGCAGCAGTTGCCTCTCAAGAGCAGGACTGGGATGTGAAAGGCTGAGGAGGGACAACTTTATTTTCCCCTTATACTAGCATTTATATTTATAATGTATGTTACCTTAATAAAAATTAACAATTAAAAAAAAAAGAAGGGGCTGGCCCAGTGGCGCAAGCGGTTAAGTGCGCGTGCTCCGCTGCGGCGGCCCAGGGTTCACCAGTTCAGATCCCGGGCAGGCACCGACGCACTGCTTGTCGAGCCAAGCTGTGGCGGCGTCCCATATAAAGTGGAGGAAGATGGGCACGGATGTTAGCTCAGGGCCAGTCTTCCTCAGCAAAAAGAGGAGGATTGGCATGGATGTAGCTCAGGGCTGATCTTCCTCACAAAAAAAAAAAAAAGAAAGAAAGAAAAACAGGGAGATTTGCTCATTCACTGCATCCTTAGGACAGAGTTCCTGTTGGGGGCCAGGCTCTGGGCCTTGGGTTGGGGCCGTGAGTACAAAGCAGACGTGGTCCCAGCCCAAGGAGGGTTTGGTCCGGTTGCAGGGGAAGACGGTGTACAAATAGTCCAAAGCCATACCCAGTCGGCTTCTAGGAGGGGCTGTTGTGCAGATGAAGGAGAGGCGAGCCCAGAAACGAGAGTCAGTTCTCACGGGCTATGAGGATCATCGCCTCTTCCCGCAATGGAGCTGTGGCTCTGACCCTGGTGGAGGGAGGGTGGGTAGAGGCCTCTGTCACTGGGCCCTTGGGCTCAGGGCTGGGCGGGGCATGGAGCCCCTCCTCCTCTGCACCCCAAATTGGGAGCTTCCAGGGACCATCAAACTGTTCTGTGCTTTGCTGCCCTGACCCAGCCCTGGGCTCCCTCCCGGCACGCCCTCTGCACTTCCACCTGACAGGCACCCCACTGTGGCCTCTATCCGCTGCCTGCGCCCTGACACTTTCAGTCCTTTGGTCCACAGCCATAAATAAGCCAGACGAGTGGCTGGTACTTAACCTTCAGATGCTGAACACATCACTGTGCAGGGCATTTTTTTCTTTGCTCAGCATTGCGTTTTCGAGATTTATCCACGCTGTCACTTGTAGCTCTCTTCAATTTTCTTTTTGTTTTTTGAGGAAGATTGGCCCTGCACTAACATCTGTTGCCAATCTTTCCTCTCTTTTTTCTTATTCTTTCTCCCCAAAGCCCCACTACACAGTTGTGTATCATAGCTGTAACTCTTCTATGTGGGACGCCGCCTCAGCATGGCTTGATGAGCGGTGAGTAGGTCTGCACCCAGGATCCAAACTGGCAAACCCCAGGCCGCCAAAGTGGAACACACGAACTTAACCACTACGCCACTGGGCCAGCCCTCTCTTCAATTTTCTAACAGAGACCTCCATGACACTATAGACCACAATTGATCAGTTCTCATACTGATGACGTTCTCCCCACAGAAGCTCCCTGGGCCACTTCCAGGGGCGCCCTAGACCCTCCCCAGGCTGTGCTGCAGTCCCCCGGGGTTACTGGGGCATCTGCATCCCCTTAGGAGGGAGGGGGCGGCAGCGCCAGGGGACCCTGGCAGCTGTCGTCGTGATGTGCCACCCGCCCACCGCACACTCCAGGAGGCTCTCGAGGCCAAGGGGCCCCAGGGGAGCATGGCAAGGCTGGCGAGGGGGTGGCTTTCCACATGGCCCCCTGGTCCCTGCGGTCCTCCAGGCCTGTCCAGGGCCCCACAGGCACACAGGCAGCTCCCTCTACACCCCCTACCCCCCTAGTCCCTGCCGTCACCCCTCCATCACAGTGTCCTCACTGACAGTTTAGGGGGCTGGTCAGCCTCTGGAACAGCAACAGCAATAGATAGTAGCCACAACCATTTATTGAGCGCCTACTGTATGCCAAGCACGGTGCCAAGACCCACGCCTGGATTATTAATGCTTACAGCAAGCTGATGAGGTGGCTACTATTATTATTCCATTTACAAATGAGGACACTGAGGCAGGAGAGGCTGAGGCAGGTACCCCTCCCCACACACCCACCCGCATCGAGCACAGGGCACTGAGCTCCAGGGCCCCTTCTCGTGGGTTCTGTGGGGCCTTTGAGGGGAGGGCTACTGCTGCTTCTAAACCTCCCCAGGGAAGCGCCCGAACCTACTAGGGCCCTGAGGCCTCAGAAGCAGGGGCCATCCTCTGCACCTCCAGCCCCCCTGTTCCCCTCTCAACACAGAGTCCTGAGAGGAAGGGCAGGCCCAGACTGTGTTCACCCCACCCCCAGAATCACCTCTTCCTTTTTGCTGAAGAGACAGGCAGAGGGCCATGGTAGGTTTGCATGGAGAACTGCAGCTGAGGTCTCCAAACTGGAACTCTCGGCTGGGGGTCTAGGTTTGCCACTCCCCCACACACACACTGCTAACCCTACAGGTGATCTGGAACAAGTCAATTTTCCCCATGCTTTCGTTTCCTCATTGGTAAATGGAATCAATAATTGTCCCCCCTTGTGGCATTATTTGGAGGTCAAAATAAGATATTTCAGGATCCCTGGTGTCTGGAGTCTAGAAGGTGCCCCATGAGTGGTGTGGTTGCAGAGATGTGGGGGGAGGTTCGATTATTTTGAGGGCTGAATCCTCCCTGGGCTGAGACTCAGGCAAGAATGGGCCAGCCCTGTCCTCCGGAAGGGGTTTGTTAAGGCCAGACAGGCACAGAGGAATACTCTGGGGGATTATTCAGACAAGGGCCATTTAAGTAGGGTCCTGAAGGACGAGTAGTTTTCCTGGTTTAGAAGGAAGGAAAGGACATTCCAGGCATAGAAGTGGGCAAAATCACCGATTGTTTGGTAAGGCCAAAAAATTAAGGCTGGCCAGAGAAAGTATTCTTAGGGAGACCACAACCAGACAGGAGGCTGGACGTCGGCAGGGCCTTATCCTAGCCAAGCCAGGGCTAGAGGTATGAGAAGAGGCTGACTCTTTATTCTGAAAGCCTTGGGGAACCACTAACCATCTCAGGGAGGGCTTGATGTGGCCAAAACTGTGGTTGCAAGCATCCATCCTACTACAGCTGGGAAGTGGGTTGGTGGAGAGAAGCTAGGGGTGGGAGAGTGTAGAAGGAGTGTGGGGACAGATTTGAGAGCCATGTTAGATGACATGGCTGAGGGACAGTCCTCAGGGGAGGAGACACAGAGGGGTCTGGAAGGGTGCAGAGGGCTCCCACCAATCAGCTCTCCTGCTTTACCTCACTTGGGCTCTGCCTGCCTCCCTGTCTTTGCTCTGCTGGTGCCGCACCCGCAAGAGCTCTGGCTAAGGGAGCATCTCCCCGGCTCTGGCAGTTCCTCTCCTGAGGGACGGGGAAGCAGAGCAGGCTGAGAGGAGGGGAGCCGGGCGCCCCCAGCGGAGCGTCAAGATGAGTCCCAGTGCTCTGGTAACCCACCTTCCGGACCCAGCAGCCTGGGCTCCTCTTGTCTCTCCATCCCTCCCCCACCCTCCGGGAGCCCAGCGGGTACCGCGGGGGCGAGCGGGGCGGGGCCACGGAGCAGTTATAGTTGGACCTGCCCGGGGACCAACTCCTCGCCTGTAGCCTCCTGCGCTCTGGCTGCCCGACGCCCCGATTCCGCCGCGCGCCCAGATCCAGCTAAGCCAACTCCTGGCCCGCCCCGCCGGGCAGCCATCAACATGAGCACCCTGGCGCGGGGCACGGGGGTGCGGGGCCCGTGGCGGGGAGCCCCTGCAAGCCGGCCGCTATTCGCATTGCTGTTGCTTCTGCTGCTACTGCTGCCGCTGCCCGCCGGCGCCTGGTACAAGCACGTGGCGAGTCCCCGCTACCACACGGTGGGCCGCGCCGCGGGCCTGCTCATGGGGCTGCGCCGTTCGCCCTACATGTGGCGCCGCACGTTGCGTGCCCCAGCTGGACCCCTTGCCTGGGACACCCTAGGCCTGGGCACGCACCCCCCGGGGCCGTCTGCCAGAGACACCCTCTCCCCGGGACCCGCCGTCCGCGATGCTCTCCTGTTTCCCTCCGGGGTTCAGGGACTGTGGGAAGCGCGACTCCCCGTCAGTGCGCCCCGGAGCCCGCGCCCGAACCCGAGCCGCGGCTGGGCGCCGATTTCTGGACCTCAGCGGAGCAGGCCAGGTACGTGGAGAGAAGAAGGGGGCCGAGACGACAGCGGGCGAGGGGGTTTTGGGAGACCTGCGCTCGGAGCGCACGTCCGCGTGCCCACGGGGCACCCTACGACCTTTTCATCCTCACTCTGCACCGAGAAAGGCTTTCCCAGAGCAGTCTCTACCTTTCTATCCTGGGGGCGGGAGTGGAGGGCGCATAGCCTTCTTCCCATGGTCCTGTTCTATTCTTTCCAGAGCCTTCAGAGAGTCTCCCGCACAGCCATGGTGTGCGCAGCGAACGGCCTTCGCCGGCCCCCACCTCGCCGAAGGGCCGTCATGAGCGCAGCCTCTGCCCGCGGCGCCCCCGCGCCTGACCCAGGCGGGGTCGCTTCGGCCTCCAGGGCGCACAGCTCCTGCCAGGCCAGGCCATTTGGTCAATAAAACCATCCTGGTTCCTGCGCCCCCGCGTGCGACCCTTTTCCTCCAAGATGTGTACTTTGCCATCTAGCTTCGGGGTGCAAACAGCTGCGCCCACGCCCTGGCAAATGTCAGGAGCCCTCCTGGCCAGGGAAAGGTCCCCCCGCTGCCCGCTCCACCCCAACCTACTCCCCCTGCCCTTCCCCCTGGCCGGCAAGATCTGTATGTCCTTGCAGGGCAGAAAGGGGGACAGAGGCACTGCTGGGGCCTGGGTTCCTTTCTCCCTTCTCTGCCAGTGCTGCCCCTCCTGTTTGGGGGTGGGGTCATCAGATCAGGTCTCAGGGTCCCCCAGGAGGGGAGGGGTCTCCCATGGGGGCAGGAGCAAGTCAGCCCATGAGTCCTGCTGCCATCCACCAAAGTGTGCAGGAGGAGGAAGGCAGGGATCTGCCGTACCCATGGAGCCAGAGCCCTGACCCCAGCCTCCCAGGAGCCCCACAGTGTGCCCCCTCACTGTGCCCCCTGGCCAGGCTAAGGAGAGTGTCCTCCCCGAGAGTTTCCTCCTCAAGACCTGGCAGCCTACCTAGCCTTTCCCCCATCTCCCAGCATTCATGTTAAACCTGGATCTCCTTGGAACCCTTCCCTCCCCTCAGCCAAAGGTGTCCAAAGAGGAAGTGGGAACCCCTTGGCCCCCTTCTTCACAGCCATTCTCTCCACCTCTTCCCCCCTCTGCATTTCCAGTTATTGGCTCCAGCCCCCATGTAAACGTACTCTGCCATCTTGAATAACAAGGACCTCCCTCCACCTGGGCCCCCTTCCAGCTCCCCCCTCACAAATGTCTGGGCCCCACCACCCTCCTGGTCTCTCCTCAGCCCTCTTCAGTGTGGGCTCTGACTCCCACAACTGTCCTGGACCTTGAAGCGCCTAGTCACTGTGCCCTGATGCTGTCTACCCTTGGAGCCCTCCTTGGCCATGTGGCAAGGTCTCCCCTTGGGGCACCCAGCAAGGGATGGAGGAGGTGTGGTCCCATGTCTGTCTAGCCAGCTGGCTTTGGGAGGCCCATGTGGAACCAGCCCCCACACCCCCCCGTTGGCCTCTGGAAGCCCCCACTTCTCCTCACTGGCAATTTTTTCTGCTCTCCTGGATGCATCCTTCTCCCCATGTGGTCCTCTAATGTGGGGACTCATTTTGATTCTATGGACCCCTGAATTTATTTACCCTGATCCCACCCAGTTTTTTGCCCCCAGGATCTGCACTGGGGGAACAGGTGGTCACAAACCCCTCATTCTCCTCTCCCCGAGCCCACTCCCACCCCTGCTCCTTGCCGAACTCAGTCTTTCAAAACATGGGTGTCCTGAGCTTGTTACTCCCAATGCACCTCAAGGGCTTCCCACCACTGATGGGATGAAATCTATGCTCTGGGGCAAGGCCACAGGGACAGGGGGCCCTGTCCCCCAGTCTCATTGCTCCCTCCCTTTCCCCACACAGCCTGCAGGAAACTCTGGGCAGATTCCAGAACAGCTCCCTGGTCCACCCTGAAGGAGGACTCCAGGGCCCCAGGCCAGTTTCAATGCCTCTCCTTGGGCTGCCCCAGCCCTGGGCCTCCCCTGGCCCAGGTACACAGATCCCTGTTTCCAGGGGTCTCAGCGATGTTTCCCCGGTGCTCTCCAGCGCTTGGCACCAAGTGGTCCTCAAATGTTTGGTCACAAGTGCCGGGACACTTGGTGAGGGGCTAGGTTTCATGTTGCCTGGAGGAACCCTGGTCCAGATAGGTTAGTGCCAGGTCCAAGGTGAAGGAGCAGAGCCAATTAGGGGCTCGGCAGAGGCCCGGCTTCTCTGCCTACACCTCCGTGGCACTCCTACGCCCCTGCAGTGCAAGCAGCCCTAGGGCGTCAGCCTCGCCGCAATCGCCACCCGGCGAGGCAGGGCTGGACCGAGTCGGAGCCATAGGGGCGGGGCCTAGGGCAGCCCCTCGGACGATGCCATCCCACCCAGAGCCGGGAGGTGGCGCTGCGCAGCTGCTCTTTCGGGCTACAGTCACTGCTCCGCGCCTCCGGCGATGGGCGGGCTAGGGGCGGGCCGAGGGCGGGGCCACTCTGGTCCTTGCATTCTCTCTCTCCCCCCCTCCTCCGTCCCCTCCCCTTCCCTCCCCACCTCGTCTCTAGGTATCTTGTTATCTCTTCCCGTCGCTGTGGTCCCGCCTGCTCCGATTTCGGGCTCTGAAGAGAGGCCTGGTGTAGTCTGAGGGAGGAGGCCATAAGTGAGGACTGGTCATCCCGTGGAGCCATTGATGCCCATTAGGGAGGAGGTGCCGGCCTGGGAAGCTCTGGGCCATTACCCGGGCGTCAGGCTAATGGCTCCATCCCCGAGACGGCCCCCAGTCCTTCCTCTGGCTGTGACCAAGCTTCTGCCCACCGCCACATCCCAGAGTCCCCGCCTAGGCGCAGGCTCCGCCCCACCCCTGGGGGCGTCGCAGCAGGGAGGTAGGTTCAAAGGTCAGAGGAAACTCCCCCTCCCTCCCCCTCCCCGCAACAGGATCACGGGGGCAAGCCCTCCCTAGGGTGAGCCCTCCCGGGGTGAGCCGTCCGACAACCCCGGGGAGGGAAGCAACGAAAGATCCACTATCCCTCTGTCCCAAGGCTTGCGCAGCAAGGTGGCAGGACAGGGATGAGGGCGCCAAGGGTGGGGATCCCCCAGACCTCTGACCACCTCCGACCCGACCTCCTCCTGGCCGCTGCTGGCCTCACTGATCAGCTAGCTCCCTAGCACATTCCCCAGCGACCCTGAACAACTTACAGCCCCCAACACCTTTCAGCCCACACTCTGGGCCTTTGCCCTCTGTCCCTTTGCTTTGCTGCCTTTGCCCCTTTCTCTGTGCCTCTCGCCTCCATCACAGCGCCCCACGCCTGAGGCCAAGGCCAGAGGAAGAGGCCTGGGGGAGTGTGCCCAGGAGAGCCACTGGGCCCCCTTTCTTCACCTCTGTTATCCCAGGCCCTCCATACTGACCCCATTCCCTCCCTCTCATTCCTGTGCGCCCTTGGGAACTGTGACCTGCAGCTCTTCCCTGGCTGCCCTTATTTACTCTGTTGCTGTCATCCACTTCCTTTGTTATGCCCCCTTGTCACTCTAATGTTGCCTTTGTTACTCTGTTACCTTCCCTGCTACTTCCTCAGCTCCTTTTCTGCTTTAGGGCCTCCTTTGTTATTCTGGGATGCAGTGTTCCTGGCCCCTGTGACCACATGCCCCTGGCTATCCCTCCCTCCAGTGGTGTTCTGTTCCCATCCATCTTCACCCACAGGCTGAGTCCTGGGCTGCAGAAGGCGGTGAGGGCCCAAGGCTGATGAGGAGCATCTGTCCTACGGAGCGGGGAGGAGGTCTCCAAGCCTTCTGACCCAGGGGACCAGGGGACCAGGGGACCAGGGGCCCCTACCTTCTCGACCCCCCAGCCTGGGGGGTCTCCCATCCCTCAACTCCAGTGTGGCCCTGAAGCTACAGCATGGCACATTCTGGGTGGTCCTGGTTGCTATGGGGTGACCCCTAAGCCCCACCTGCTGTGGTATATGCTGGGACCGCACTGCCCGCACCCATCCTTACGGCCTCCAGGGGCAGCAGCACCAAGTTGGGTCCAGGGAGGCCAGCCACAGGCCAGACAGGCAGCCTCTGGACAGGCAAACAGA
This sequence comes from Ceratotherium simum simum, assembly GCF_057802395.1. Classification (NCBI taxonomy): domain Eukaryota; kingdom Metazoa; phylum Chordata; class Mammalia; order Perissodactyla; family Rhinocerotidae; genus Ceratotherium; species Ceratotherium simum. The sequence goes on from NC_141925.1 coordinate 1,954,986, forward strand.
CAGATGGAGGTGGCCAGCCAGGTGGGGGCCTATGGCAGCATCAGCCAGGAACTCGGAGGTGGGGGTGGGGGAGCAGCCATGCAGCTTCGGCCTAAGTGGCTTTTAGGGGCAGCAGCTGGGGTGTAGACACCCAAGGGGCTGCGGCCCAGGAAGCTGCCCAGAGGCGGGCCCTGTGCTTGGCGGGGGCTGGGAGCCCAGGCTGAGGGCATGGAGAGGGGAGAAGGAGATGCAAGGACGGGGCCTGAGCCGACTCTTGCTTCTGCCCTCATGGGGAGCTGTCTGGGCTGGCTGTGCCTGCCCCCCGGGGACCAGGTATGTGCAGGGGGTGGGGGGCCAGGGCTGGGGAGGGGCAGGGTGAGGGTGACCAGGTATGTACAGGGCAGGGCAGGGCAGGGCTGGGGAGCGGCAGGCTGAGGGTGAGCATGCAGCTCAGCTGCCTTCCTGTATCTGAGGCTGAGAATGAACTCCATGGTGAAGAGTGTGGATTTGGAATCTTACAGCCCTGGGCCCAGGAGGAGCTGGGGAACTTTGCCTGGGTCTCTTCCCTCTCCAGATCTCAGTCTCCTGATCTGTAAAATGGCCTGAGTCCCGTATGGTTGTTCCAGGTAAAATGCACTCAGGCACAAGGAAGCATAAGTGATTCTCCATTGTGATTATTATTGTCCAATTGGGGGAAGAGGGCACTCATGCTGTGGGGTGGGAGTGGGGGCTGCTGTAGAGGCTAGGGGAAGGGGAGGAGAGAGGGAGGGGAGGGCTGGGGTGGAGGAAGGGAGATCTGAAGGGGTCTGAGAGCTCAGAAACCGAACTCCTCAGCACATTTCATCCCAGGTCAGGAGGAGGGTAGCAAAGACTCTCTCATCCCAGCCAGACAACTGCATTTCCTCCCTGCACTCCTTGTAGTCACAGACCAGGCCTGGGATGGGCAGGGGCACGAGTGAGGGGCCCTGGCAAAGTGAGGGGATGGTAGGGGGAATGTTTAATGGATGTATGAAGCACAGATAGGCACAAACACTCCTGAAGAGGGTAGGGGAGTCACCCAGTCACTGGCCTCCAGGTTATAGGGGAGGGCTGCTGCCATATCACTTTCAAATCCCTCTTTTGCCTCCTGGAGTGTCCTGGACTCTGGTCCCGGCCAGGGCAGCTCCGGGCGCAGGAAGGATCCAGATACACAGACAGCTGGGGTGGTGGTGGTGGTGGTGAGAGGGCTTCCCAGGAAGGTGAGCAGAGCTGTTGCCTTTGTTCTTACCCTCTGGCCACTGTGTAGGGTCCCTCGGCCTGAGGACACTTTCTCCACCCCCTCCCCCACCTCAAGAGCCCGCCTCCGTGCTGGTGCCACGCATACCGTAGGTGCTCAATAAAAGTTCCTGGAATAGGAGGCAAAGGCGCTGGCGCCAAGGAGGCTGCCCAGAGTGGGGGCGAGACCAGCGGGTCCCGGTGATTCGGGGTCCCCTGGCCCTGCAGTCCCCTACTTCCTGCGGGCTCCCCCGGGCTAGCGGGACGCCAAGGCAGGGGCAAGGCCACGACTGCTTGGGCCCGGGGCGGAGGGGGCGGCCGGGCGGAGGGGGCGGGGAAGGGGCGGGCGCGGGGGCGGTGCCGCAGCCTGAGCCCGAGCCGGAGCCCGAGGCGTCGGGAGCCGAGCGGGAGCCGCCGAGGCCGCCGCCGGGTTTCCAGCGCCGCCGCCGCTGCCGCCTCCGCGCCGTCCCCGCGCCCCTGCCTGCCGGCGGCGGGCGTGAGCGCCGTGGCCAGCTCGGGGCCGGCGGGTGGGCAGCCGGCGCCATGGCCGCGCCGGAGCCGCTGCGGCCGCGCCTGTGCTGCCTGGTGCGCGGCGAGCACGGCTACGGCTTCCACCTGCACGGCGAGAAGGGTCGCCGCGGGCAGTTCATCCGGCGCGTGGAGCCCGGCTCCCCGGCCGAGGCGGCCGCGCTGCGCGCCGGAGACCGCCTGGTTGAGGTCAACGGCGTCAACGTGGAGGGCGAGACGCACCACCAGGTGGGTGCCCGCGCCCCGCCCGCCGGGCCCTCCCCGGGGAGCGCGTCCCTGCCCCGCGCGCGCAGGGGGCGCTGAGGACCACCGGGCTCGGCGCCGCCTGCTTCCAGGCCTCGGCTCCCTGCCCGGGGCCGGGAGGGGGTTGCACAAGGGCCTGCGTGAGCTCCCCCGGGGAGGTGGGGGACGTGGCCACGGAGGCAGCGGCCGCCGGCCTCCTTCCTAGCCTCCCCCCCCAGGAAGCTCAGCCCTGCACCGCGGAGAGCGGGGGGAGATCCTGGCAGGGAGGGGCCCGCACTGCGGCTCTTGGGTCCTTGGCCCTAGTTTAGTCTTGTTTTGGACTCCCTGTGCCATGTGTGGAGGTGTCGGTCACCTTAGGGGGGTCTCCATGCAAGTGGGTACCCTGGGTGCTTTTCTTTGAGTGTGTACACATGCGCGTGTGTACACAGACAATGTGTGTGAGTGTGCAGGTCCCTCTGGGGATCACCAGGTGTGCATACATTTACCTGTGTGTACCTGGGAGGTGTCACAGTAAGGGCACACCTGTGTGTGCCTGTATCAGTGAGTGTGTATGTGTATGTGTGTGCTGGACTGTGTGGGTGAATAGACAGGTCTTCACCCCTAGATGTGTGTGGATAGATCTGCATGCCTGGACGTGTGTGAGAGCTGGGCTCTGTGTATGTGTTGGACTGTATGTATCAATATACAGGTCTGCATGCCTGGATGTGTGAGTGTGGATAGAGCTGCATGCCTGGATGTGTGTGTGAGCTGGGCTGTGTGTGTGTGTGTCTGCCGGCCTGGCTGTGTGTAGTCATCAGTGTATGTTGGCAGGCCAGTGCCCTAGTGTGTGTCCTGGCTGATGGTGTCTGGGTCCCAGTAGGAGTCGCTACTGCTGGCAGCACATTCCTCTCTGTGGAGGCTGCTGGCCCTGCAGGGGTCACTGGCCGCAGACCCTGCCCCCTGCAGCTGGAGATGAAGGCCAGAGGGAGGGCAGGGTGTCCTCTCTGCAGGTTCTGACCCCTGGAGGGGGTCCATCTCCACTGGCCAGGGGCTCACCTGGCTTGGGTCCAGCCTCCCTCCCCCCTTCTGCTCCAGGGTCCTCTGTGTCCCCCCAGCACTATGAGTTTCTGACCCGCCTGTGTGGCCAGCCCTGGGGCCTAGAGATGAGTTCTTCTCTGGTTCTTCACTGGGCCTGGAGCTGAGCTCCCACTCTACCCTTGGGGCCCTTGTCTATCCATTTGTTTTTGCGGTACTTCTGTCTTCCAGCCAGAGTGTCAACTGGATGAAGCTGTTTGCTGAAGGAGGATAGGGGTCAGGGCCAGAGGATTTGGCCTGACAGGCCGCGGGGAGGGGCTGGCAGAGCTGGTGCCTGGCCTCTGCGTAGCAGTCACTGTAACCCTGCCCCAAGAGCGCCTGCTTATCCCAGGCTTCTGGGTGCTGGTCTCCAGGAACTTCACACACAGGACCACGTGGGTCGCTCCCACTGCCCCAGGAAGGAGGAGATGCAGTTACGGCTCCCATTTTGCAGATGAGGAAACTGATGCTTGGAGATAGTGGGTGACTTGTCTGGGTCCCACAGTCAGGAGGCAGCAGGGTGCTTGGGTCCTCCTGTGGCTCTGTGGGTCACAGGAAGAGAGGAAGGACAGGAGGGGCGGGGGTGGGGGGAAGGTGAGCCTGGTCTAGACCCTCCTATCTGTTGACAACTTCTGCCAAGTAGCTGATGGGGGTCCAGTCTGCCGTCCTCCAGGCCTTGGGGTGGGGGTGTTGCCCTTCCTACCCCAAAGCCCAGTGGGCACTGCCCCTTCTCCCTGCAGGGCACGCACTGGCATGCATGCTCCATGGCACCCACATGCACCTGCAGAGACACACAGATGTCCATAATGCCACACTCGTCCTACAGGTGGACCTGCCCCTCCCTGCCTCACCTGCTGGGTCTGAATCCTGCTTACTGAGTTGTGTGTCGGTGCCCACGGAGGTGCCTTGCGGAAGGCCTAGAGGCAGGGGTTTAGACTTCCTTGCTCCACCACTGAGAAGGACAGAATTGGGCACAGACACTCAGACTGGGACCCAGGGAGACAGTTCTCTCCCTCCAACCCAGACCAAGAGAGACCCTGAAACAGATGGATGTACGCCTGCACACAGACGCGCGCGCACACACCCACACACGCACACTGAAAACCTGAAGCTTGGCCGTGCACCATCTTTGTCACTTCCAGACCACTGCCTCCCCCAGCTTCCTGGTCTCTCCTGGAGAAGACCCTGGGCTGAGGCGACGACCCTGCAGCCCTGGCAGCCTGGGCCCCAGTGTCAGGAGCTCTGGGAGAGGAGGGAGGGAGCGGCTGGAGCCCAGGGGTGGGGGGTGGAGCCGGCGGGCCTCTCGGTCCAGCCGCCCACCCCTGGTAGGCCAGCCGCCTGCCTGCAAGCCCAGGCGAGCCCTGGGTGGTGCCACTGTCCATGTGCTGTCCGGAGTGTTGGCCGCTGACCTGCTCCTGCCACCTGCCTGTCCCAGGTGGTACAGAGGATCAAGGCTGTGGAGGGGCAGACTCGGCTGCTGGTGGTAGACAAGGAGACGGACGAGGAGCTCCGCCGGCGACAGCTGACCTGCACCGAGGAGATGGCCCACCGAGGGCTTCCGCCTGCCCACGATCCCTGGGAACCAAAGCCAGACTGGGCACGTGCAGGCAGCCTCGGCTCTGAGGCTGGCCAGAAGGTATGGGGGGCTCTGCCCATAGGGACCACCCTGGCCTCTCCCAGAACCACCGTCTCGGCCTTTCGACAGCAGTCTCTGCCTCTGGTCACCCCGGAACTCTCTGTCTCCATCTCTTCTGCCTCTCGGGGGCCCCTCCTCTGCCCTTGGTGACTACCCCCTTGGCCCCTTGGGGCCACTCTTTCTGCCTTCAGCTTGTGTCCTAAGCCAGGTGGGGTAAGGGCAGCCTGGCCCTGGTCCCTGGCCCTCTTCCCCAGGACATTCATCAGAGCCACCTGGCCTGGGGAGGGTCCCCGTGACAAGCCCTCTCCCCAGCCTAGGTGCTGAGGAACCTGGGGAGGGGCTGCTGGGACATCCTAGGGCTGAGTGTGTCCAGCTCTGTGCCTGGTTGGGTGTCTGTCTGTCTGTGGTTCTGTCCCTGTGTCTGTCTGAGGTGCCTGCTTGTGCTGTGAAGGGCTTGGAGGAGGCTGGCCCTCCTCTGCAGGCAGTACGTGGTTGGGGGCAGCCCAGGAGACTCTAAGCTGGGTCCTCAACAGGGGATCTATAGGGGTTGGGGTGCCTCCCCTTCTCCCTGCCTCCCCTCCAGGCTAGAGGAGCTGGAAAAGAAAGGGGAGGGGGGGCTGTTCCATCACCTTCTAGCTCGCAGGGCCAGAGGTGTGGCCCTAGCTGGGCAGGCCTAGGGGAGTCCAGGAGGAAGGGCTGAGGCTGCTTGCTTTGCCCTCCTGGAAGCCCCATGTTAGTGTCTCTCATGTTCTCTCTCCCTTTTTTTTTTTTGTGAGGAAGATCAGCCCTGAGCTAACATCCATGCCATCGTCCTCTTTTTGCTGAGGAAGACCAGCCCTAAGCTAACATCTATTGCCAATCCTCCTCCTTTTTTTTTCTCTTTTTCTCCCCAAAGCCCCAGTAGATAGTTGTATGTCATAGTTGCACGTCCTTCTAGTTGCTGTATGTGGGACGCCGCCTCAGCATGGCCGGACAAGCGATGCGTTGGTGCGTGCCTGGGATCCGAATCCGGGCCGCCAGCAGCGGAGTGCGCACTTAACCGCTAAGCCACAGGGCCGGCCCATCCCTTTTTTTTTCTTTTAAAGAAAAACCCTGGGATTTAAGCCCAGGGTTCCCCAGATCCCACTTTGAGGACCACTGGCCTAGGGCCGGTCGATGTGTGAGATTTTAAGTTTCTGGGTGTGCGGAGGACCCCGACATTCGCTGTGTTGCTTTTCTTTTTCTTTTTGTTTTTTTTTGTGTGTGTGTGAGGAAGATCAGCCCTGAGCTAACATCTGTTGTCAATCCTCCTCTTTTTGCTGAGGAAGACTGGCCCTGGGCTAACATCCGTGCCCATCTTCCTCCACTTTATATGGGACGCTGCCACAGCATGGCTTGACAAGCAGTGCATCGGTGTGCGCCCGGGATCCGAACCCTGGGCCGCCACAGCGGAGCGTGAGCACCTAACCGCTACTCCACCGGGCCGGGCTCGTGTTGCTTTTCTAAATGTCTCCCGTGTGAGCTGGCCATGCCTGTGACCTGGACCTTGAGGGGCCTGTCTGGGGGAAGATGGCTTCAGGTTGAAGCTTCCGGGTGGGAGCCAGCCTGGGCACAGGCCTGCACGTGAACACATGGGCTGCTTTTTGTCCTTCACGGCTGGAGGGCAGAGAACCGCAGGGGTGGTCAGGGCCATGGTGCCAAGCCCTGGAGTCTAGACTTTGCCTCGGGGCCACAAAAGCCAGAGCAGGGGGTGTTAGGGTCAGATTTGTGATTTCAGGGGGGCCCTGGGATGGTGCACTGGCTAGGCCCCCTCCCCAGCCTGACGACTGGAGTCTCCCTCCTTCCCGGGCATCTCACCCCCAGGAGGAAGCACCCCTCCCCCAGACGTTTGTCCATTGATTTAGACACAAACGGCTGAGTTCACCTTCCTGTGGAAAAATCCACCCTCAGGCCTTATCTGGAGGGTGGGGTAGCTGAGGCACCTTGTCCTTGGGTGGGACCTTCCCCCTCAGCTATTTCAGGCTCTGGGGGCTGCAGGAAGCCCCAGGAGGGGGCTTCCTCTGGGCATATTTTTAGAGGAACAAAGTGGGGCCTGACTGGCAGGTTCCTCTGTGGTTGGGGCTGGCCTGGGACAGGGACCCCAGAAGGTCAGGGGGCGCCCAGAGGACAGGGTCTCCCCTCTCCCTCCCGGCTGATGTTTAATTGGCTGAGCTCAGAGCATGGGGAGGAGGAGCTGGGCCTGGCTAACCTCTAGGAACCAGGCTGTGCTCACCCCCCACCGCCCCGCCCCCGAGCATCCTAGAGCCAGGAGGGTGATGCTTACAGGCAGGGCTGTGCTGTAGTGGGCAGCAGGACAAGAGAACCAGGGCGGGATGGGTGAGGTTTGCTTCAGGGCAGGATGAAGGGGCCCACCCCCAGTGCCCGGTGGGAGGCAAGGATCAAGGCAGGAATCAAGGCCCTGTGGGCCACTCAGGTCCTCAGCCTCATTTTCCTCCAGTCCCTGGGGGTGGGGATGAGGGAGGTGGGGCAGGGGAGGACACTGATGTGGCCGGCCCCACCCTTTGGGGGCTGTTAGGGCCTCGTCAGTAGTGAGTCAGCCCTGGGCCAGACGGGGCTAGGGGTAGCTGCAGCTGCAGTGCAGCTGATCCTGACAGTGATGGGAGGAGGTGGCCCCCAAATGGAGATGGGGCAGCTAGCGGTGCCAGGGCCGTGGTGGCGGTAACAGACCCAGCCCAAGCCCCTACCACAGTTCTGGAGGCCCCTAGGGGCTGAGAGTGAGTGAGGTGACAGAGTCCTGCAGGGGGTGACTGCCTGGTAGAGGAGCCAGTGCCTACAAGAGGGTTCTGGGGCTTCCTGGTTCCTGCCTCCCCTCTGCTCCCAGTGAACCGTAGCAGGCTTGTCTTCTGTTCTGGGGTGGGGTCCCCTCCCGTGCCTCTCTGTCTCCCCAGCCCTGGGAGCAGGTCCTGGGAGCGGAGCAGGGCAGGGCCTCCTGGCAGCTTCCTTCCTTCCTTTCTTGGGACGGAAACTCAGCCGCTGTGGGGCTCCAGGCTGGAGCCTGAGCAGGGGAGGGGGGCTCAGCCACCACCCTGCTCCCCAAAGTGACTCAGCCCCCATATCCCCACCCATCCCTGGGGAGCCTGGGCCTCAGTAGGAAGCGGATAAATGGGGTGGCAGCCTGGGCTGGCTGGAGAGCTCAGGCCACTCCAGCTGGACACTCGCTGCCTGCCACTTCTGTCCTGCCTCCCATGGCCCGCTCTGGGAATGCTGCATCACCTGCCCCGGCCCCAGGAGCCCCTCCACGGAGCCCATCCTGGGGGCTTGTACAGGTCAGGCGGGGTGGGGGGGCAGGGTGGGCAGTGAGGACCCCACGAACTGGCTTAGCCCGTGTCCCCCAGGGTCAGGAGAGGGGACTCTGGGGACCCTGGTGTGAGCAGGCTGGACCGTGAGTAACAATGGGGGCTTTTCTCTGCCAGGGAGCCAGAGCTGGTGAGTCATCATCTGGGGGGCACAGCACAGCTCCCGGGGTACCCCCATACCAGCCTCTTTGTCTAGTCACAGGCACGGCTAGGAGACCAGCGTTTGTCTAGCTCTGGGGCCGCCCAGCTGGGAGCCCGTGGGACCCCGAGGGCCTGGCTGGGAGGCGGCAGGAAGTCCTCTGAGCCAGGGCAGGGAGCAAGGAATGTGAGCAATGCACTGGGCCGAGCGCCCCCTCCCACCCACTGCTTGCCTGCCCTCTCGGCCTCAGCCTCCCTGCTGGGCCACCCCACTGGGTCACCAGCCTTGGCCCCTGCCTTGCAGCCCCTCAGCTTGAGGGCCTAGTGCCAAGATTGGAGCTCCTTGGATCCTGACCTTACGTAATGAGGGATTCAGGCTAGACGTTAGGTGAAACCTCTTGGCTGATGGGGTGAGAGGCAGCTGTGCAGGGTTGAGGCAGGGGGATGGCCAGTATGGTCCCGAACCCGGATGTGACTTCAGCCTGGCCTCATGGCCCCGGATGCCCCCCCAAATCCTGCTTCCCATTTGGGGACCTGGAGAGCCCCCACCCTGGAGGCCACTGTGGAGGGCGTGGAAAGAGGCTGCAGGGCCCAGTGCCACGGGGCTGTCCTTTTGCACATGTGGGTCACCGCGTGTGTCCATGTAGCGTGTCCGTGAGCGTGTTTGGATGTCTGGTCTCTGTGACCACGTGATGTGTCTCTGCCACCTGGTCCCGTGTCCATGTGCCAGGCATGGTCATGTCACACTTCCATGTTTCACGCACGGCCTGCCAGCCTCAGGGCCTGTGCCCTGACAGCCTGTACCTGAGAGGCGCCCTTGGGGTGGGGGGGTGTGGGCCGGCCTCAGGCTGCATACCTGTACCTCCAGGTGTGTCAAGGAGAGGGGATCGTCTATGCAGTGGGCCTCTGGAGAACTTGGGGGTCTCGCACCCCTCAGTTCTGCCCACATTGCCTGGCTGAGCCCCCGGGGGACCAGCAGACCCCCAAGGAACAGCAACCCTGTCCCAGGAGTTCCTGGGGTTATGTGGCCAGATGGTGGCCTGCAGCGGGGGTTCTGAGGGGTTGTCTGGGCAGGCTTTGGGGGTCAGGAAAGCGATCCTGGAGGAGGGGTGCAGGCTGGACAGGAAGACAGTGTTCCCGACAGGTGGGAAGGCCCAGAGCCTGGGGCAACGCACCCGCCCTGCAAGGACAGACACATTTGGTCCCACAGCTGGGCAGCCACTGACTGGCATGTCAGAGCATGCAGTCAGATTTGGGGTTTGGAACGGGCTCGCAGGCCTGGAGGCTGGAGTGGTCAGGGGATGGCCTGGGCTGCAGGGAGACATGGCCTGGGCTGCAGGGAGACAGGTGCCTAAGGCCTGGAGACCTTCCCTGAGGACCGAGGGCCCCTCCCTCAGTGCCACTCCCAGCCCAGCTCAGGGTCCCTCGGCTACATGCAGGGACGTGGAGGGTGAGGGAAGGGCCTTAGTGAGCACACCCACCCCAAACACTCTCACCTGCACACGCACTCGAGCCCTGAGCGTCCGGAGAAACCTGAGCTACTGCCCGCCCACTCACTCCGGCCACCAGCCATGTTTAATTGAGCAGTCGCAGCCGCTGGCCACTCAGCACTGTGGTCACTGCCCCAGGTCCCGCCTGGGTGGGGGTCTTGGGGTTTGGCCCCTGCCTGCACGGCCCCCCGGCCCAGAACCCTACTGCAGGATGCCAGAGGTAAAGTGAGGCAGGGCCCTGGGTTGTCGACGGGAACCATTAGGGCACCATGGGCCTTCCGTGTCCGACCAGGGAGAGTGGGAGGGCAGGCCCTACCCTCGGCCTTCTCCCTTGGCCCCAGCCCCAGCTGGTGCGTCCCCGTGTCTCTCAGCCCTGTGGGGGTGGGGGCGGCTCCAGCTTGCTGTGGAATGTGAAAGCAAACACAGCCGCACTGCCACCAGCCTGGCGGAGGCTACTGGGAGAGAAAACAAAACTGCCAGGGCCTAGGACGCTGACAGCCCCACACTCGGGGCGGGGAATGTCAGGCAGAGCCCACAGGGACAGCCATCCCGGGACCCCACGATGAGTGGCAGCTTATGTTGCCTGGCCTTTCCTAGGACCCTGGTCTGTGCTCAGTGCTGTCTTTGAGCCTGCTGATTCTCCCAACACCCTGTAAGGCCCCTGGTCCCATCAGAAGTTGTTTGTGGTTTGGATACTGAGGCTTTACCCAAGATCCCACAGCTGGAGCTCTGTCACAGGCAGCACAATGGGGCCCCTGGGGCAAGACCACATGGTATTTATTTTTGAGACCTGGGGCCACTGCCAGGCAGGGGCATGATGCCGAGCTGGGGCTCCCAGCGCCCACCTCCACTGCTGCACTCGCATGCTGGAGGCCGGAGGCCTCCGGCTAGTGTCAGTGGCCTATGGGGGTGGGAGATCAGAGCTGGAGCCTAACCCTGAGTCCTCTGTGCCTGCAGGATGTCAATGGGCCACCGAGGGAGCTACGCCCTCGGCTCTGCCACCTGCGAAAGGGCCCCCAGGGCTACGGGTTCAACCTGCACAGTGACAAGACCCGGCCCGGACAGTATATTCGTTCTGTGGACCTGGGCTCGCCTGCCGCCCACTCCGGCCTCCTCGCCCGGGACCGACTCATTGAGGTACCTGTCACTGAGGCTTCGGGGTGCTGGGTGCTCCGTGTGTGTGCCTGTGTCCTTATCCCCTGTGCCTGTGTCCCTGTCCCACGTACCTGTGTCCCTGTCCCACGTACCTGTGTCCCTACCCCTGTGCACGTGTCTGTGTCACTGTCCTCTGTGCCCTTGCCCCTGTGTGTCTGTGACTCTGTCCCCTCTGTGTGCCTGCCCCGTGTCTGTGTCCCTGTCCCGTGTCCCTGTCCCGTGTGTGTCCCTGTCTCTCTGTGCCTCTGTCCCTGATTGTGTGTCCTTGTCTATGTGTCTGTGCCCCTGTCCCCTGTATTTGTTCCCTCTGTGTCTGTGCCCTGTCCCTGTGTGTGTCTGTTCCCTGTGTGTATTTGTCCCCTTGTCCCATGTGTGCATATTTACCTGTCCCGTGTCTCTGTGCCCTTGTCCCCTGTATGTGTGTCCCCCTCTCCCCTGTGTGTCTGTTCCCTGTGTGTGTGACTGTGTCCCTGTCCCTGTGTGTCTGCCCCTGTCCTGTGTGTCTGTGCCCCGTCCCCTGTATATCTGTGTCCCTGTCCCGTGTCCCTGTCCCATGTGTCTGTGTCCTTGTTCCATGTGTTTGTGCCCCTGTCCCGTGTGTCTGTCCCATGTGTGTGTCTGTGTCCCTGTCCCATGTGTCTTGTGTGTCTGGGTCTCTGTCCCATGTGTTTGTGCCCGTCCCGTGTGTCCCTGTCCCCATGTGTGTGTGCGCCCCTGTCCCCTGTGTGTCCGTCCCCATGTGTGTGTCCCTGTCCCCATGTGTCTGTGCCTATGTCCCATGTCTGTGCCCATCCCCATGTGTCTCTGCCCGTGTCCCTTGTGTCTGTGTCACTGTCCTCATGTGTTTGTGTTCCTGTCCATGTGTGTGCCTGTGTCCCCGTGTGTCTGTGCCCGTCTCCCGTGTCTGTGTTCTTGTCCTGTGTGTCTGTGTCCCTGTCCCCGTGTGTGTCTGTACCCCTGTCCGTGTATGTGCCTGTGCCCGTGTCCCTGTATGTGTCTGGGCCCCAGGTCCTCGCTGGGAGGAGGGCGATGCTGGGAACTTGAGCTGACCCTCTTCTTGCTGCCGCGGCTGGTGACAACATTGATAAATATTTGATGCCACACCTGGGCAGGCAGCTTGGGGGGCTAGTGGGGTATGCCCTCAGGCAGTGCTGACCCCATGCTGCTGGTGGCAGGTGAACGGGCAGAATGTGGAGGGGCTGCGCCACGCGGAGGTGGTCGCCAGCATCAAGGCGCGGGAGGACGAGGCCCGGCTGCTGGTGGTCGACCCAGAAACAGATGAGTACTTCAAGCGGCTGCGGGTCACACCCACTGAGGAGCATGTGGAAGGTGGGCTGCTGCTCTGCAGGCCTGGGGCGGGGGGGTGGGGGGGCTGGGCAGCCACTGATACACTGTCCCCACAGGTCCACTGCCATCACCAGTCACCAATGGGACCAGCCCTGCCCAGGTGAGAGGGGGAGAATGGACAGGGTGGGCCCAGGAGACCACAGGGCCTCCTCTGGGGGTCGCAGGCATGACAGAGGCCCCCCGAGATCTCTGTCCCTGTGTGGGCCCAGTCACTTCCAGCTTTAGTGCCCCCTGTGGACCCTGTCCTGGGTCAGCCACACCCCAGCCCCACAGGTGGTGGGCCCCCCTGTTCCCTCTGCCCAGCGCTGCCTGGCTACCTGGACTTGTCCTCAGTCGTCCTCTGGCAGGTGTCCCTGGCTTCGTCCCAGGTGACGCTCATGTGGGTGATTCATACATCAAAACTTCCCCTCCCTGTCATGAGCTGGCCTGGACCGGGCCACCTGCCTGCTCAGTGCTGGGTATCCAGCATCCTGCCCAGGCAGGGCCTGGAGCATAGTGGAGGCTTGGTGCCCACTGCCGAATGGAGAAATAAATGCAGCTCCATTGTGTGTGTGTGTGTGTGTGTGCGTGCGTGTGTGTGCACGTCCGTGTGTATACCAGCGGCTCCTGGGCAGGGCCCCTGAAGCCACACCTTGCCCTTGGTTTCCCAGCTGAATGGTGGCTCAGCGTGTTCGTCCCGAAGCGATCTGCCTGGCTTAGACAAGGACACTGAGGTAGCAAGTGCCCACCCACCTCCACTGCTGTGCTCACACACTGGGGGACCAGAGGCCTTGGGGGTGGGTATTTGTGGAGCTGTCAGCCTGGGCAGTGGGGCCACCACCTCCAGGAAGCCCTCCTGGGCCCACTGCCCCAGCCCCACCAGGTGGCCTCTGGTGTGAGCTCCCTGGGAAGGGTCACCTGTCTGGGGGCTTCAGTCCAGGGCTCACTCTGGCCACCTGCTCACCCTGCCCACCCCTAGGACGGCAGCACCTGGAAGCGAGACCCCTTTCAGGAGAGTGGCCTCCACCTGAGCCCCACGGCAGCCGAGGCCAAGGAGAAGGCCAGAGCCACCCGGGTCAACAAGCGGGCGCCGCAGATGGACTGGAACCGGAAGCGCGAGATCTTCAGCAACTTCTGAGCCCCTCCCTGCCCATTCGCTGGGCCCAGGCCTCCTCCCTGCACGGACCTCGGGCCTCGCTCCTCGGGCCTAGCCCAGAGCTCCCCAAGCCTCAGTGAACTGGAGGGGGTGCATACGCACCCCCAGAAACTGTGGTGGTCCCACCACCACCCAGGAACCAACCCGTGTCCCAGTGAGCCCCCTTCTGCCCCCTTCCTGCTGGGTGCTGGGGGAGTGTGGCAGCAAGATGGGCGAGAAGGAGCCCTTGAAATGTGGGAGAGAGGGAGAGAGGGAGGAGGAGAGGCAGTGGTGACCATGGGGCTGGCCGGCCCTTGCTGCTCTGCCCAGGCCTGCTGACTTAAAGGAATTTGTGTTTTTGCTTTTTTTCCAAAAAGAGCTCCAGCTCCACACATGTTTCCACTTAATACCAGAGCCCCTGCCCCCGCCCCGCTCAGGACGTGCTCTCTGAATAATTGCAATAAAACAAACCTTTCTCCGCAAACCATTTCCTCCCCACGCCCTCAGCAGCAGATATCCCATGAGTCCCAGGGACTTCCAGGGCCAGAGGCGGGGGCGGGCTCCAGACTGCCTTTTTGGGGGCCAGATGTGGCTGTAGGAGCTGCCTCTGCCCCATCCCTGCCCCTCCTGGCGTGGCTGGTCACTAGGTCAGGCCCTCAGGGATCTGGGGTGCAAGGCCTGGTCCCTCCGAGGGACCTGAGGAGGGAGGCCCCATGCCCCTGAAGTGGGCAGCCTCTGGACAGGCCCCAAGTCCCTGTGCAGCAGCCCCCAGGCCTGGGGCGTATGGCTGTGTGAGCCTACCCCCAGGAGGGACCCCAGGCTTCTAGGCTCGGCCCTGCCTGGAACCCCATCCCCAGGAGACCCCAGTGACTCTGCCTTTCCTCTCTGCCCTGAACCCAACTGACATTGCTGTCTGCCCTGTAAGCCATAGCGCATGCGCGCCCTCGGAATAAACAGGCCTTCCTTGGACTCTTGGCCGCCTCTGTCCTTCCTGAGCCCTCAGCTGGGGGTTGCGGGGGCCGTGGTCTGGGCAGGGAGGCAGCAGCCCAGGCAGCCCCTGAATCTCAGCTGCGGGACACCAGGTCTCATTCCTAAGCTTCCCCTCCCCCAATCTACATGCCTGGCAGCCAAGCCCAAATCCCTCTCAGCTCGTGCTCCACCCCCCCCCCACCGCCCCATCCCAGCCCACTTGGGACCCCCGCATCTCGCCTTGCATCTTATCTCGCATCTCAGAGCCCTGCCCTTCTCTCTCTCTGACACACTCTGCGGCCCTTGCCTACCTTCGTTGCTTGGTGAGACCCAGTCCCACCCCCCACCCCCGGCCAGCACCTCCCCAGAGAGGCCTTCTGGGCCCCTGGCACCCCATGGGCTACCCTCTGCCCAGGCGCAGCCCTCAGCAGGTACACACAGGTCAGGCCTTGTGCCCTGTGGCGCTCAGCCTGGGCCTACTGGTGTTTCTTTGGAGGCCAGGTGGCTCTGTAAACACTGGGGGTGGGGCCTCCTGGCAGAGGCAGGGCTCTCAGGGTGCACAAGTTCAGGAGGGGGTGTGTGTGTTTCCGGGTCCCCAGCCAGCTGTCAAGGAGGGAGGAGGCCCAGGCCTCTGGCGTCCCCAGCGGGCTTCCCAGCAGCTGGCTACAGCTGGCTCCCACGATCCATCTCCTTGATCCCAGACTCCTGCACACACGCCCCTGCCCCCAGTACATAGTCCAGATTGTCATGTCCCCATCCTAGCCTCTCAGGCAGCCCCGTTCCAGACACACGTGAGCATGGACACACGCGCAGTTAACATGTGCTTCCCAACCTACCACCACCCCTCGGGGGTAGAAGTCAGCCAGACCCCAACTACAAACAACCCCCAAGCTTTATTATAAACAGGTTGCGGCTCCCCAGCAAAGACACATAGCAGACAGTGGCCAGAGTGGCGTCCGGCCTGAGGCCCCACGGCCCTCAGAGCCCCTGTGCAGCTGGACACAGGGCCCGATTGAGGCAGGCCTGGCAGCGTGGGCGGACAGGCAGACAGGTCTGCTGTCCGAAGCCCACCAACAGTCCGTTGATCTCGCTCCACAGCTCCCTGTGGGGGTGGGAGCCGTCAGTGCAGAGGGAGGGTAGGAGGGGAGCCCTGCCCCGCGCATACCCCACCATAACCCCACCTGGGCAGCCACTCCTCCAGGGCGGTGCGGGTCTCCTCTGGGGACTTGGTCGTCTTCTTGGTCCACCTGAGTCTGTTGGCGATCCTGTGCACGTGTGTGTCCACCGCTGCTCGGAGACAGGGTGGGGTGAACGCGGGGCATGCTCACCAGCCCAGGCCCCTCCAGTCCCTGTCCTCAGCTCCTGCCCACAGCCCTGAGCCCAGGTTGGTGGGGGAGCGAGCCTGGAGCCTGACCAGCCTCCCAAACCCAGGCTTCCTTGGAGGGCCCAGATCTGCACAGTCCTGGCTGCAGTCTGAGAGTGGGTCACCAAGCCACCTCTGCTGCTGGGCAGGGGCTGAAGCCAGAACCCAAGAGGCTGGGCCTCTGGAGTGCAGGGAGCAATGCCTCCTGACCCAGACACTGGCTGTTGGAACCAGGCACGAGGGCACTGCCCACAGAGCCAGCACCTGCCATGGCACCATCAGGCACAGAGTGGGGAGTGCAGCCAGGCCAGCTGCAGCTGTCGTCCACCTGGGCCACAGCCCCTCCTCCCTTTGGCTGGCCACCCCAGGGCTTGGCCTGGGCACCAGCTCACCGAGGCCTCTTTCCCTCTGCCAGCTGCATTCTCTGCCTCCCCCCTGCTCCCCTTCCTGTGTTTGCCACAGAAAGCAAGTCCCTGTACCAGCTTCTTTCACCTGCTGCTAAGTGCCTGGAAAAAGTCTTGGGCCCTCCCCAGATACTGATGGAGGGCACCCTGGGGGCATGGGGAAAACATGCAAGTGGAGGCATCACGCCCTTGGGTCACCAAGCCTCTGTTTCCTCCTCTGTAATGCGGAGGTGACTATGCTCCCTAAGTCACCCAGGGGCCCAGTCTAGGGCCACAGCACACCATGTGAGCCTCCTATGGGCAGGCCCTGGAGGGCTCTGCACACCTGTGCACCTAATGAAGGTGACTGCTTCCCATGCCTTGTGGCCAAAGGTCAGAGAGGCCAAGTGCCTTGCCCAGTCACTCAGCTGGGAGGGCAGAGCTGAGATCAGCTGCTGTACCCTACAGCTCTGGCTTTCTAATCCAGAGGGCTTCTGTTAGGGATGTCCCCGGGGGACGGGACCTACTCATCCTAGGGTCTCCCTGTGGGTGACCAGGCCCACAGACAACCAGTAAGGGTGACATTCCTACACTCCTGCCTGCTGTGTCTGCTGCTCCCAAGCCCTGGCCCCTGTCCGACCGTGGGCAGGGGGCCCCTCCCCTAGACCTGCCAGACCACTCCTGGGACGTGGGCAGCCGAGAACAGCTGCCCAGATAAGCTCAAGTATCTGCTGAGAGACTGGCAGCTGCAGGAGCCCTGGTGTGTGGGGGGGCTCTGCCCTAGCCCCCCACTGACCCTGCTCTGGCTCTTTGGGGCTGCTGCACTCCAGCCTCACTGTGCGGTCAGATCCCTCGACCCCTAGCTGCTCTCCTGCCATGCGCAGTGCTGGGAAGGGGCCCCCACCCCAGGGAGCAGCCTTCCGAAGCCATGAAAGCGCTGAAGGATTCCCACGCCCTCTTCCGCCCCCCTGCAGGAGTCCCAGAGGAGCACTGGGGTCAGGACACACAGAGAAATCATGGGTCAAGCCCTGGTTGGGCCTGCTGCTGTGTGGCCCCAGAACCCCAACTCTCTGGGCAAAGATCTGAGGAAGCTGCCGCACCCGACCACGTCTGCCTCCACGTGGAGGTCTTCTGACGCCAGGACAGCACCTGGTCGCACCTGCACCAGGAAAGGGATTCCAGGAAGGGGCTCCCCCACTCCCTGGCTCTTCCTCCTCATTGCCCAGCCCCTTCCTCCTCCCCTGCTGGGTCCCTCTGCCCTCACCATGCCTCCCCAGTCTGCCCACGCTTATTCCAGAGCCTCCTGCCTCTGATTCTCTCCCACTTCATGGCTTTGTAGATGCTGTTCCTTCTGCCTGGAACGTACCTCCTCTTCTTGGCCTGGCCGGCCCCGTCTCACCCTTCAGTTCTCAGCTGAATTACCCCCTCTTCAGGTAGTCTTCCCAAATGTCCCAGACCAAGCTGGCCCCCACAGTGCCCTGCATGCCCCCCTCAGTGTTTCTACCCCACTGGTAAGGAATTATTTGTTTGACATGTCTCCCGCACACACAGCCCAGGCCTCGAGCCCACCGCAGGGGCCTCTCACAGAGCCCAGCACACGGTAGGTAGGCGGTCAGCAAACAGGACCTCCTCCTATTATTCCCATCTCTGGGCGGGGCGGGGTGGGCCTAGCTCAGCGTTGGGAACACCTTCTGACCCTCTGAATCGTGGATAAGCAGACCTGAGCTGGGGTCACAGATCACCAGGGTGTGGGGAACCCCAACAGCAGCCAGCAAGCCCAGAGCTGCCGCCTTCCCTGTGGGTGCCGCTCACCAATGCCGGACACAGTGCCCCAGGCCACGGCCATGGCCAAGTGTGCCATCTTGGGCCCGACGCCTGGCAGTGCCACCAGCTCTGTCACGGAGGCTGGAATGTCCCCACCATAGCGCTGCTGCAGAATGGCACTGGTCTGCTTGATGTACTTCACCTTGTTCTGAAAGGTGGGGGTGGAAGTCAGCCTGGAGGTGGGTGTGTAGCCTGACCTGGGAAGATGAGGCCTGAGGGAGGGCCACAGATGCCCAGAGCTGCCTGTCACCTGCCCAGGACACACTCAGAGGCACCTGCTTGCCTGTCCCCCCAGGAAGTGGGAATGAGCCAAAGGCAGCAGGGAGCCCAAGGGAAGCCCAATGCAGGCCTGGACCCCTGCCTCCCACCCATCTGGGCCAATGACATGTGTGAGGTTTGGCTCAGACCCCTGTCCCCTCATTTCCCCCAGAGGCCAGGCAGGCTAAGCTGGCCAGCTATGTCAAGAGCTGGGCTCTGCAGCACCTGGGTCTTCAGAAAGGAAGGCTGGAGCCTGGGGCTCCCCCGCCAGCCGCCAGGCCAGCCGGGCGGTTCCCATCCTGTGCCTGAGCAAAGAGAACTATTTAAAACCCATTTGATAAACTGTAGCCCATGCCACTGCCAAGGGGAAGCAGCCCCACCCGATACCCAGTGCTCTGTGGCCTGTTGGGGCTGGGGGGGGGGGGGTGTGGTGGAAGGGGGGAGATGCCCTCCAGGGAGGCGTGGAGTAAATAAAGGGAAAGGAGGTGGGCAGGCAGCCTCCCCGAGGAAGGGAAGGGCCAGGCGGCTGGGCGGGGAGGTGGAGGAAGGAAGGGGCGGATTGCAAACAGGAAAGGCCAAGGGGCTCCAGGGCCTGGACTCAAGGCCCCATGGCCAGGCCCCCTGTAGGCTTGTGAGAGTGGCAGGGGGCTCCAGTGGGAACTCACATTCCAGCCCCCGTAGCCAGAGGTGCCTGACCCACTGTCCCACAGCACCATAGCCTCCTGACGTCTTTCCCAGGCTAGTGGCACCCCTGGCCCGGTTGCCTCAGGCTGGGCTCACCCTCCAGAAGCCCACGGGGTAGATGAGCGTGCCCAGCGTACTGTCATCTGTCTGCAGGATGCTGTCCACCGTCAGGCCCCAGGCCCTCAGCCGCTGCATGGCGCCCGCTGTCACCTGGTCTTTGGTCTGGCTGGAGAGCATTAGCGACAGCAGAACCTGATACCTCCGCACCTGCTTGCACAGTGACAGGGACCAGAGTAGTGGCAGGTCCTGGGTGCGACTGTGGGCCAGGCCCCAGCCAAGCCCTTTACCCACATCTGCTTGTTACCCTGGGCAACGTATGGGACATCAGCCTCCTACCCACCCTGGCCAATGGGGTGTGGGTGGGGTCTGGCCTGGGCCTGTTTCCTCATCTATAGGATGGGGACAGGAACAGTAACTGTCTCACAGGATCACTGTGAGGCTTAAATGCGTTATCACAGCACTTAGAACCATACCTGGCACAATGTCAGTGCTCAGTAGCCACTGGCGACCACTGCTATTGTTATTGCTTTGTGAAAACTACTACCCATTTCACAGACAAGCAAACTGAGGCCTCAAGAAGTATGTACCCAAGTCTCCATTAGCAGAGTTGGGATAAGAATCACATTGTTCTAAGGACCAGGCTCCAGACCAATGAAGTGTAAGAAACTCTCTCTCTTGCAGCAAACATTACTGAATGCCCTGATGTGCCAGCACTGTGCTAGCAAAAAGCAGAGCTTGAGTACCAAGCCACAGGTACCCCTCACCTGCTGAGTGGCACAATGAAAAAGGTGATGCTGCCCAGTGCTCTGGGCCCCAGGGGTGTGTCCTCTCAAGGTGCTGTCTGTAGGGGAGGGTGCCAGCCAAGAGCCACCAGGTGTTAGGCTGTCCCCTGCCAGAGGCCTGAAGGGAAGCAAGTGTCTCGTTCAGAAGGGGGTCACTAGGCAGATGGGGCCCCTGCCTACCTTTGGGGGTGCACTGGGGTCATAGCAGTGCTCCACCCCCAGCTGGTCCACAGGCGCGTCCTTCCCACTCCTCATGGTGCGGATGTTCACCAGCTGCTGCTGCCAGTCCTGGGGCTCCCAGCCTGGTGCCTTGAGGGGCTCAGTGTCCTCTCCTTTCTCACCATCTGAGGCCTCGTAGGCCACATTCACTCTCTGTGATTTCTGCTGACACTTCACACGACTGTGGCTTTTCCTTCCTTCTGCAAAAAGTGCCACCGGGTCCCTTCAGCAGGGGCCACAGGTGAGGGTGGGGTGTGGTTACTGCCCTACCAGCTATCTCACCCCTCAGCATTCATTCAACAACCATCCAACATCTACTACAGCTGGGGGTGCTCTGTCCTCTACAGCATACACTCTGGGGCAGGTCAGCCTTCTTCATGCCTCTGCCCTCGTGACCAAGTCTGCATCAGCACAGCAGGACTCTAGTAACAGCCTCCATTGCGATGCCCCCCAATCTAGTCTCCACACTGTCAGACAGAACTTGCTAAGACCCAAAACGGACTGTGTCACTTTCAGTTTAAAACTCCTTGTTGTTTTTTCCTTGTACTCATGATAAACTGCAAACTCCATCTTGGCATCAAAGCTCCTGCCTACCTGTCTGGCATTGTCACCTGCTTGTTCCCTCCATCCGTTCCTCCTGCCACGCTTCTGCCCCAGTGGATCTCCCTGTCTGGACTACCCCTGGAGTTCCTGGGTGCCTGTGGGAATCCTCCTCTGGCCAACTCTGCAGGACAAGGGAGAGGACTTCTGGCTAGGGGTGTCCTCAGCACCCGACCTCTCTGAGAGGGAAGCAGCTACGAGAACAGGGCCGGTCTGCCCCACAGACAGCCTGGCACAAGCAGAGTATCGCAGGGCAAGCTAGTGGGACGAAGAGAACTTTCTTGTTCAAGACGACAGTGGAGAGGTGGGAGCGCCCGCAACCCAGCTCCTGTGGACCCCTACCCCTGCGTCCTGGGGACAGGGCACAGGGTGGGAACCCAGGGCCGCACGTGGGGCCGGGGAACTCGCTCGCGACTGTCGGGTCCGCCGCGTTCTTGCAGGCCCTTACAGGTCCTTGCAAACCCCTTCCCCCGCCTCTCCTCCCGTCCCAGCCCAGGCGTGGCGCTACCTGCAGACGCCTCTCCCCTCTGGAGCGGCGCGGCCTCCTCCCCACCCCGCCGCGGCCGGGCCCTAGATCCCTGGCTCCGGCTGCGGGTCACCATTCTCACGCCTGCGGCGTTCATGCCGGACTCCTGCGGACTACACATCCCGGCGGCCCCCGCGGTCCCGTCACGTGACTCGACGATCGCGCAGTCTTTCCGCCAGAGGGCGGCCCAGAACTACGACTCCCAGCAAGCCCTGCGGCGGCCCTTGGCGTCATCTCGCTGCCGGACGTGCGGGTTGCGCTTCCGGCGGGGGCTAGGGGTTGGGGGTGTGCAACCTTCTGTGTGGCGGGACGGCCCGGGCGGCGGGCGTCGCGGGGGTGAGTTGCTCGCTGTTTCTCGATCGCTGGGCCGGCCGGGACCGTGGTGTGGCCCGCTCCCGACGGGGCAGGGGAGCGGCGGCCGCGCCAGGCCTGCTCGGCGCTGAGGCGGCGGGGTCGGTCCCCGCAGTGTTCGGGCCCCTGCCCTCGGCCACGCCCACCGCTGCCTGACCCTGGAGCTCCGAGCGCTCCTTGGTTTTAAGTCATGATGGAGGCGAGGGGTCCCTGCTTCCTGCGTCCCCCGACAGTCCTCCTCCACGTGGGGAGAAAAGAGATGCAAATGTCGGGGCTCCCTTGGCCCGCGGCGGCCGTCCTACCCCCGGTCCGCTCCCTCACCCTCAAGCACCGAGTCGGCGGCGCGCCGCTCGGCCTGGCGTTTCCCAGGCTTGTTTGTGGCCGGGCCCGCCTGGCTACGGTTGAGTGCTCCCTAGGAGCTGTGGGAGGAAGGGGCGTTCCCGGCAGAGACTTGGGGTCCCGGCGGCTGGAGGTCCGCAGCGGGGCTGGTGGGTGGAGCTGTTCGTGAGGGCGCTGCCCGTTTCCTCGGAACAGAGGGTCCTCCGGGCGCCCTGCCCACCATGGCCAAGGCAGCAAGCAAAGATTCAGGCTTGAAGGAGAAGTTCAAGATTCTGCTGGGATTGGGAACTCCAAGGCCAAACCCCAGGTCTGCAGAGGGCAAACAGACAGAGTTCGTCATCACGGCGGAAATCCTGCGAGTGAGTGAGCTGCCAGTGGGCAGTGCAGGGAAGGCTGGGTTTGGTTTGTCACCAGGTCTGTGGGAGATGGGCTGCTGCCCCCAGGACTCTGGAGACATACATTTGCTTCCCCTGGAGATCCAGGAAGTTAGGATCTTGGTGACTTCGTCCAGCACACTTGAGGGAGCGTTCAGATGTCAATGCAAGGAAACCTATTTTACTAGATGTTTCCACAGGTGATAGGGCTTATGGCCAGGTGTCAACTGGTAATTTGAGAGTTCCTGGGAGAAGTGGGGCTTGATTGTCTTGTGTATGTTTGAATCCCTTTACCACAGGCCTGGCACCGTGTTTTGCCTGTAAATAAATGTTGAATTTTTGCACTTGTAGTTTTCCGTTCAGAAACAACAAAAACGTTCATCAGCTGGTGAATGTATAAACAAAATGCGATACATCCCTACAATGAAATATGATTTGGCAAAGAAAGGAATGCAGTACTGATAAATGCTACAACATGGATGAACCCTGAAAAGATTATGCTAAGTGAAAGAAGCCGGTCACAAAGGCCCACATAATGTATCATCCCATTTATATGAAATGTCCAGGATAGGCAAATCTGTAGAGACAGAAAGTAGATTAGCATTTGCCAGGGCCTGGGGGGAGGAGGAGATGGAGAGTGACTGCTAATGGGTATGAAGTTTCCTTTTTAGGTCATGAAAATATTCTGGAATTAGTGAAGGTGGTTGCAAGCATTGCAAATATACTAAAAACTGAATTGTATAGCTTAATATTGTTAAAATGGTGAATTTTATCTCAATAAAAAAAATGCAGTAATGAAAAAACAAGTTGTCTGTCCTCACTCCACTGAGATGGAGTAGTAGACTCTGGTGCTCCCTGATTTCAGAAGGATCTGCTGCAAGTCTCCAGTGTGGGAGTGTGGTACAGTTCTTAAGGTGGCCCGTGACTGGCAGTTAAGGAGATCTGTTGCGTGAACGCTGGCCCCTTGTTCTTTCATCTCTCTGCAGGAACTGAGTGTTGAATGTGGCCTCAACAATCGTATCCGGGTGATAGGGCAAATCTGTGAAGTCGCAAAAACGAAGAAATTTGAAGAGGTAGGTCTGTCTCAGTCAGGCTGCTAGAGAGATGAGTGTGAGCTGTTTAGAAGCCTGATTTGGCTCTTTCTAGGAGCAGGGTTGACAGCTAACTTTGACAATGAACTGATACACGCAATTTTAGGAAATTTAACTTTCATCTTAGTGATGAGGAAGCTTCTGGAAATGCCCTGAGCACAACCCTGAGGGACCAATTGTGTGGAGATGGGAAGCAAAGAGATTAAGGCTTTTCTCGCAGATCCAAGAAAGGGTGTGTAGAGGAAGGCTTAGAGGAACACATGCTTGCTTGTCTTCTCATATTACAGATTCAGGGGCAGGGAGAACACAGGAACTTGAGGGCGAGTGTGGTTTCACAAAGACCAGTTCTAGGCACACCAGTCTCAGTGTCTTTTTGGGAGACGTGTGTGGTTGGTGGTGTCGAGCAGCCTCCCAACGTAGGCAAATTTATTTCAGCCAAATATTTCCGGGCTCTCTACAGATGTCTTGTGGACACAGTGGGAAGTTGTCATTAGAACACGTCAAGGGATGCCGGCACAGTGGCATGGTGGTTAAGTTCACGCATTCCGCTTGGGTGGCCCGTGGTTCGCTGGTTTGGATCCTGGGCGTGGGCCTACTCACCACTCAACAAGCCATGCTGAGGTGGCGTCCCATATAGAAGAACTAGAAGGACCTACAACTAGGATATACAACTATGTACTGGGACTTTGGGGAGGGAAAAAAAGAGAAAAGAGGAAGATTGGCAATAGATGTTAGTGTAGGGCCAATCTTCTTCTTCTTCAAAAAAAAAACACTTCAACGGCTTTGCTCCAGCCTTGTCCTGCGTTTGCGTGTGTGAATTGGAAGGAGACATGGACCTCACACTCAGCAGATTCAGATCTGCTAAGGGGGAGAGTGACCACTACATCTTCAGCAGGTCATCTGAAACATGCAAGCTGCACATTACCAAGAATAAATGTGAAAATAGGCATCTGCGTTCATAAAGTTGCCTGTGTGGTATGGAAAGGGGAGCTGCAGCTGAGTTGCTGTCATATGAATAGACGGATAGGTCTCTAAGGTTAGGGTAGTCACTAGGTTCAGTGTCTGTGTGTTGTTGCCGCTCAAGTAGCATCAATAGTAGTATTGGGAATGGGACGAAGGAGGTAAAAGTTCCAGTGTGTCCTGAGTTCGTCACAAAGTTGATCAGACAACATCTAAAGATGTTTTAGTCTCCATCCTAAGAGGAGTGAACCCAGGAAAAGGTGAGTGGTCTGAAAATCTTGATTGAAGGGAGTCTGGAGTTGTTAACGTGGAGAAGGGACGGTGACATGAGAGAGTGATTCTGGGAAGGTGTGGGGAACAGGACCTAGCTCCCCCATGGGCTAGGTGGGACGTAGAGGAAGCAGATTCCAGAAGCCCGTATGGAGTTCTTGGCAGGTCAAGCCGGGCAGCAGAGGCAGGGCAGGGGTGTGGTCCTGCAGCTGTGCTGGTGTGTTTACACAGAAGAAAGCCAGGGGCAAGATTTCTGGGTCAGGCTGCAGGCCTAGGGCCCGCCGTGGCACTTCTGGTCCTGAGACTCTTCCAGTGACTTTCCCCACGAGAGTCTGAGCAGGCTCTCAGTAGGACTTCCTGCCGATCTCGGGGGGCAGTCAGAACAGCTCCCCTGGCCTGCCTGCTCTCCTCCTTCCCCACAGCCTGTGGCCTGCTGAGGGTTAAAGGGACCTGTGAGGGTTTGAAGGAGCTTGGAGCTGTTCCCCTTGTCGCCATGGGCTGTGACAGGTACACGAGATGTGGGCTTTCGAGGAATGAGTTCTAAGTTAAAAGACCCCATTGTTCTGCTCTGTCCTTTGCTCACGGTACTGTCCCTTGAGTTGAGGGGGCCAGCACACCCTATTCGCTGTCTCGTCTTTCTTGGTGGCAGCATGCAGTGGAAGCACTCTGGAAGGCTGTTGCAGACCTGCTGCAGCCCGAGCGGCCACCTGAGGCCCGGCATGCAGTGCTGGCTCTGCTGAAGGCCATCGTGCAGGGGCAGGTAAGGGGCAGCGGGTCTGCGCCCAGGAGGAGCTGGGATGTGTGTGTGGCGTGATGTTGGGCCCCCCACTGACTGCTCCTGCTGTGCCACGCTTGTACTCTTACCTTTGGTGAGGCCGTTGGGCACAGGGTCTGCTTGTTACCAGGGGCTCTGCAGCTAGACTGGCTGAGTGGGCATCCCGGCCTCCCCTCTGCTATCCGTATGACCTTGGGCAAGTCACTGGAGCCCGCTGAGCCTCCTCTCCTGTAAAATGGGGATGCTCATTGTTACTTCCTCTTCTGGGATGTTTTAGGGAGTAAATGATGTAATTCGTGCAAAATGATGAGAACACCATACTCACTCATTCATGAGTGAGCAGTGTTGTCTTGCTGCCGCTAACCTTATCCCCCTTGCCCTGGGCCACTGCCCCTTGCTCACCGTGCTCCCGCCATGCTGGTCTCTGCTCTTCCTGGTGTGCCCAGGCCACCTCTCACCATTCCTGCCTGGAAAGCCCCCTCCCTGCTTTGCCCATTTCGTCTACTCCTTCACTTGGAGAGACCCCGGCCACTCAGTGTGGTTAGACCGTGGTCGTCATTATGTGAGCACAAATGTGTGTATCCTGGGCTGTGAGCCTCTGGAGGGCCAGAACTGCATTGTCCCCTGCTGTGGGCCCACCACCGTGCCCAGAGTTGGACACAGGGTAGGTGCTGCAAACACACTGGTCACCTGATGAGCCCTGAGCCGCTCTGATGTTCTCAATTCGTCCCTCATGGACTGTTCTGTGGGAAGGAGAAAGGGCCCAGGGTTGAGAGTCTTGGAGTCCACTGCACTTCTTGGGTTTCTTAGAGCCACTCCAGAAACCTAGGTGGTCGGGGGGTCCTGGAGGGACTGCTGACCCTGTGGTTTTGTCCTCAGGGTGACCGGTTGGGCATTCTCAGGGCCCTCTTCTTTAAAGTCATCAAGGATTACCCCTCTAATGAAGACCTCCACGAAAGACTGGAAGTTTTCAAGGCCCTCACGGACAATGGGAAACACATTACCTACTTGGAAGAAGAACTGGGTGGGTGCCACATTGGGTGTGAAGTTTCTCTGGCCTGGGTGATCAGATTTAATCTGGGTTGCTCGAAGCCCGCTGGGGCCCAGAGGGAGTGCTGCAGTTCACGGGGTTGGTGTACAGAGGGTGCTGCACCGTGTAGCTCTGCTTACCTGTGTGCAACCTGGATCAACAACCAGAATCTCCTGGGGAGCTTGTTAAAAATGCAGAGTCCTGGGCTTCTCTCCAGACCTGCTAGCTCAGAACCTCTGGGGAGTGGGGCCTGGATGTGCCTTTTAGGTGGGCAAGAGGTGGTCTGGGTTCTGTGGTAGGGAGAGTGTGACCCAGGCATCAGGCCGCGTCTTATCCGGAGTGCCCTGAGGTTTCTGGGGGCCAGGGCTGCCTTGCTGCATCTTCTTCCTTACCGTCTCCATGCCCCAGGCCTGACCTCGTAGCCCTCTCCTTTGCTGGCCTTCCTCCCTGTTGTCCTGACGGTGTGAGGTTTCTGTGAGTCTTCAGATTTCATGTCACTGCTGTGGGGAGAAGAGGAAGAAGAAATACATTTGATTTAGGCCTTGCTGTTCTGTCACCCAGAAATGGGCCTCAGCTATCAGTCCATCTCTAGGACAGGTGCTGACAGAGGCCCATGGTCAGGTTTCCTGTCTACGTTTATTTGTCCAGCAGCCAAGCGTTGCTTGTGTCTCCTTCGAAAGAGTCTCTGTGGGGATTGGGGGCCAGGACTCTGCCTCCTAGAAGCATGTCCCGATGATGCTTGCACCCCTAGCATGGGGGGATCAGGGCTCTGGGAGTCAGATGCGCAAACACCGCTACTGCCTCTCAGCCCAGACCCCCTCACTGTATTCTGGGGGCTGGTGAATTCCAGAGTCCGTGACATGCTGACCTGCTCAGGTTCCAGCTGAGCCCCAATGGGTCCCATGCACGGCCCGCCTGCCATTGTGTGGAGACTGGCAATGTCGTCCAGCAGTGAATGGGGACTGGGCGTGTTTTCTTGTGGAGGAGGTGAGTAGGAAGTACATGGCTCTCCTCCTCTTCTCCCCTAGCTGAGTTTGTCCTGCAGTGGATGGACGTTGGCCTGTCCTCGGAATTCCTTCTGGTGCTTGTGAACTTGGTCAAATTCAACAGCTGTTACCTTGATGAATACATCGCGTCAATGGTCCAGTAAGAAAAGAATTCCAATAATGTTACTCTGATCGTAGTCTCACTGTCTCGGGTCTTCACTTCAGCTCTGTAGCGTGAATAAAGCTGTTGAAACCATCAAATAAATGGAGAAGTTGGAAGTAGCCATAGCCTAGCCTGTTTCCACTTAAGTTGATATTTCGAGGTTTGACCTAGTGTTTTATTTTTTAACAGGCATATAATATTGCTTGATGTTTTATTTATTATTATTTTTGTTGTCATTTTTTCAAAACACTCTGTGAAATCCGTGAGGGCAGGGGCCTGGTCTTGTTGGTGCTACGCATCCAGCACTGGGCAGTGGTGGCACAGAGCAGGCCCTCCCTGTTTGTGGGTGAGGGGGCCCTAAGGGACGATGAGCCGCGCATTTAACTGACTTTGTAGAGTCACCAGAAAGTCAGATGGAGCCACACAGCCTCTGGGAAATGTCCTTTCCGCTGACTTTGTGCTTCCTCCAACAGTATGATCTGCCTGCTGTGCGTCCAGACTGTGTCCTCTGTGGACATAGAGGTCAGTAGCTGTCCCTCTCCAGGGATGATTCCCTTCATCCTTCTTCCGGTCTGGCTGAGTGGTATGGTAGTTGAGGCCTTGGGCTCTGGGGTCACGTCCTGTGCTGCCTCTCACTGGCTTTGTGGCCCCGGGCAAGGTTTTCGGCCTCCCTGAGTCTCAGGACTCTCTCTTGTAAATAAGGGCGGTAGGATGACCTCCGTCGTGGGGTCATAGTTCATGATGGGACACTCCACAGTGACTGGGATGTAAAAGTGCCGCCTGGATGTTGACTTGCTCTGTGGTTTTGAGCTGAGCCCCCATGGGCCCCAGTGGGGAGGGGCAGCAGTCACTGACCAAAGGAGAGTGGGAAGGAGGCTGGGGTGTCCCCTCCCTATTGGCTGGAGTCAGAGCAGGGCCAGCGTGACCCCTGTCTCCACCCCACCAGGTCTCTCTGCAGGTGCTGGATGCTGTGGTCTGCTACAACTGCCTGCCGGCCGAGAGCCTCCCCCTGTTCATTGTCACCCTCTGCCGCACCATCAACGTCAAGGAGCTCTGCGAGCCTTGCTGGAAGGTGAGGGTCTGAACTGCTGTCCTGGAGAGTTCTTCCCTGGATGAAGTTATAAGCCAGCACATGGACAGGACAAGGGCCATCTTGTCTTCCATGAATGGCCATCTGATTCTTGGGGCGCAGACAATGGTCTGTTGAGTGGACTCCAGTGGCATTTTCCCAGGCAGTTGAGCTGAGGTCAGGGTTTTGGCAGCATCTTGAGAACTCTGGCTGCCTCTGTGTTTGGGAGGAGATAGTGGAGAGCTGGCCGGACGTGGAAGGCTTTGGAGGAGTGGCTATACAAGGCCAGCACAGGGGCCAGAGTCTGCGACCCTGGGGCTTGTATCTGCCAATCCCTAGTGATGGTGCATTTTGTTTCCCAGCTGATGCGGAACCTCCTGGGCACCCACCTGGGCCACAGTGCCATCTATAACATGTGCCGCCTCATGGAGAACAGGCGAGTGTGGGCAGGGCCTGGGGCAGATGGGCGAGGGTAAGGTGGCTTGGATCGGCTGCCACAGAGCCTTCACGAGGAGGCTCACTTTTTTGGCTCTTACCTAGCATTGGCTAACTGTTTCTTTGGGGTGCTGCTCCAGAAGCTGGCACTAAAGCTAGAGCATACATCTTATGCTCCTGATCTCCCCTCCTCTCCTGCTTCTGTCAATAAAATCAGAATGTTCCAAAAGGAACTCGTCACCTTCCTCCCACACTGGCATCTCCTCCAGCGGGGCTGCCTCACCATGTATCCTGTTACAAGGCCCTTGCCCTCACCTCCCACAGCCACACCATCACAAGTCCTGTTGCTTCTGCCCCTGAGAGATGGCTCAAATCTGTCCACTCCTAGGGCCTCCACCCCCACATCCTCAGCTCTCACCTCCTCACTGGTCTCCTGCACCCACTCTTGGCCTCCTGAAGTCATTCCTCCATTTGCAGCCATGTGCTCTTTTTCCAACATAGATCTGACTGTGTCACCCTTTGGTTGAAGCCACGTGTCTCCCAGTGCTCTCAGGATAAAAACCAAACTCCCCACCATGGCAAGGCCTGGGTGGTCCAGCCGTGCTCAGCCTGGGGGCCTCTCGTCCCTCCATCTTGCCGTTTTCCCACCTGCTCAGGGTTTTTACACTTCCCCTTTCTTCGTGCTGGAGTGTCCTTCTGCCTTGGTCGGGTTTCTCTGAATGTTCCTTGATGTCTTAACATGGTCGTTGATTCCTTGATTGTCCTGAGCAGATTTTGCTCTGGTAGCCTGTGGCTTTCCTTCTTAGCTGTAATTTGAGATAGAAACTTGGCATTTACTTATGTGGTCCTTTGGTTCGTGTCTGTGTCCCCTGGACTGTAAGCACTGTGAGGTTGAGGCCTTCTCTCGTTCGCCTCCGTGCCCTGGCATCTAGCGTGGCTCCGTGGTCAGCGGTGACGACTGTTGAGCAAATGCATGAATGAATCAAGTATTTGCTGCTGGCCTCTATGTTCTCTGACCAGCGCCCCTTGCCCAGCTTTCCTTCTGCCTTATAAGTGCGGGGACCCCTAGAGAGGCTGCCAGGAGCCTGGGCCCACCCTCGGGCCCCACAGCAGGCAGACTCTGGGTCCAGGCTCTGCTCACATTCTGTCTTTCTGTGGAACATTTTCAGAGCCTACATGGAAGATGCCCCGCTGCTGAGAGGAGCTGTGTTCTTTGTTGGCATGGCTCTCTGGGGAGCCCACCGACTCTATTCTCTCAGGAACTCCCCAACATCCGTGTTGCCGTCGTTCTATGAGGTAACTCGGTTTCCGTGGCTCAGTGAACTGGTGAGAGTGGGAGAGCTCACCTTGGTCAGACCCTCCCGCCCGCTGCCCAACCAGAACAGGCCTGGCAGACAGGGGTTCTGTTGCAGGGGCTAGGTGGCATTTCCAGTCACTTGCTTTGTAACTGGGGATGAGATTTAGGGCCGTTTGAAGGTTTTATCCTCAAGCAAACGTATCTTATGAGTTTCATCTCCTGCACATTAGCGTTAGAACCGTTGAGGATTCCACCAGGGATAACGACACTCTTACTGTTGAGGGTTTTATTTTGTCAAGTGGTAATGTCACTTTCCTCTAGGATGAGGCCAGTGATGCAGCTTATGTTTCCATGGTGCCTGGTGGTGTTTGGAGCACTTTCTGTGCATGTTCCCATTGAGTCATCACGGCACCCTAGTGGGCTGGACCATCATACCATTCTTATCCTACCATGAGGAGAGCAGTTCAGACAAGGCTCTGTTGTATCCAGAGTTACACAGAATCTCCTGAGCAGCTAGTCTCTGCCATGACCCCACCTCACAGGGCTGTGCCGGGATGGTCTTCACACATTGCTTGCATCAGGGTGGCTTTTAGGTTCTGCTAGGTCAGTAAGTTAGGGGCTAGGAATTTGAAGTTAACAGTCCGGCCGAGTCAGGCCCTTTGTATCCAGTGTGGAAAGCACACTTCTGGGCTCCTAAGATACTTCTGGCCCATGGCCCGTGTGTGAGGAGCGCAGCCCTCTCGGGCATCTTACACGGGGTTCCAAAGGCGACATGGCGGGGGGCTTCCTATGCATGAGGGCGAAGCAGCTGACTGCAGCCAGCTCCCCGGGCCTCGTGTTCCAGGCCATGACCTGTCCGAACGAGGTGGTGTCCTATGAGATTGTCCTCTCCATAACAAGGCTTATCAAGAAGTACAGGAGGGAGCTCCAGGCCGTGACGTGGGACATCCTGCTTAACATTATCGAACGCCTACTCCAGCAGCTCCAGGTGAGGTGGCTGAGAAGGCTATGGGCACAGGGAGGACCAAGAGCACCGACTGGCAGGCCAGGCGGCCCTTCCCTGGGGGTCGTGCAGCTGTGGGGGTGGCAGGCTCATCCCACTTGGAAGATGGCTCCTTGTGCATCTGGGATCCTCCCTCAGAGGCTGCCAGGGCTATGTTCTCTGACTGTTCTCAGTGGCGTCAAATCACCATCCACTGAAGATGGTCGGTTTTTCCAAACCTGCTTCATCATATTGGCTCCCAAACAGGAATATGTAGTAGGTGAGCAAGGGCGTGAGATTGGTGTTGAATCAAGATTGGCAGAGTAACATGCCAGGTCACATCCCTGACCTATAAGTGGAACCTGAAGACAGTTCCCAAAGCCTCTAGAATGTTGGCCACTGCTTTGGTATAACTGGAGGACAGCATTGACCACAGCAGGGAGGAGGACATGCTGATGCTGGGGCTGCAGAGGAGATGAGGCCTCTTCTAGCATGGGCTTGGGGGTTGGGCCTCCTAGGGGACTGGGGTAGGCGATGCGTAGGTGGCCAGGCCAGCAGGAGGAAGAAGTGTGACTCAGCAGAGACTAGACTCTCGTCCCTCAGGGCCAGAGTCCTGAGCTAGACCAAATTGTCACTGACCAGCTGGCCAGACGGTGCTTCATCCTGGAGTGGTGGGCTGGGAGGCCATACCCCTGGGGCCTCCAAAAATTATTGAGCCTGGGGGAGGCATGAAAGCGCTTGTAGTTGTTCCTTTTGAGGCCTGCTGTGTGGGCACAGCCAGGACTTCCTGGACCCACCATTCCCCAAATGGGCAGGAACAGCCTGCTGCCCCACATGTCCCGGTGTGGTGGGGTTGTGTTCCCTATCCAGCAAGAGGGCCTGAGGCACTGTCTGAATGCAGCTCATTCGAGATGAGGACTCTGATGCCGAGTCCTTGAGGGAAGCCAAAGTCACACCTGTGTGACTGCACCTTCATGTTGCAGAGCCTGGACAGCCCGGAACTCAGAACCATCGTCCATGACCTGCTGACCACGGTGGAAGAGCTGTGTGATCAGAATGAGTTCCATGGCTCCCAGGAGAGATACTTTGAGCTTGTTGAGAGATGTGCAGACCAGAGGCCTGTAAGACCAGCTCTCCCCTCTTCCCCCATCCTGGTGGGGCCTTTGGTGCTTGGGCAAGAGGGTGGTTTAGGTCAGGCTGCTGGGGGAGGGTAGGACGGCTCAGCTCTGGGAGCCCTGGCTGTCGGGTCTGAAACCAAGTTTTCTGTGAGTTTGAAATAAAGGGCCGAGCAGGCTTCTGCTTTCCTGGGATGTGTGCTCTAGCAGGGAAGTCTGCCAGGGCGTCAGCAGGCTGAATGTGTGTGGGTCTGTCAAAGAGCAGAGTGCTAGCCTAACCATCAATTTCCTCCCACCTGTGCGGAGGAAGGTGCTGGCCGGCTCCGTGGAGACTTGTTGCTTGGCACGTCTGCTCCCCAGGCGGCAGGCAGTTCTTGTGCCAGAAACGCTCTGCTTGGTGCCAAGCCTTTTATGTGGGTTTCAAAATGAATTTTACCTGCTGCCAGTAGAGGTTTTATTGTGTGGGCTCCCCACCTGGGCCTCGAAGTGGCTGGTTTCCCTGAGCAAACTCCGTTCTCCTGGGCCAGCAGCACGGGCCGTGTTTATAAGAAAACTTCTGGAAGGGCAAAGTGGCTCATTAACGCCAGATTTTTCTTCTTTTGACAGGAGTCCTCCCTCTTAAACTTAATAACCTACAGGGCTCAGTCAATCCATCCGGCGAACGACGGCTGGATTCACAACCTGCAGTTACTGATGGAGAGATTCTTCAGGTAGGCCTCTGGAGACCTGGTTGGCCCCTGGACTCTGACCCTGGGTCTGTGTTCTAGGCCCGGGTCTAGGACACCCAGAGTCAGGGCTTTCTGATTCTTGAAAGTAGTGTTTCTTGCGGAGCAGGAAAAGGTTTGTTTTCCAGTAGGACAGAGTCCTCTGAGGCCTCTGCACTTACTTCTTGCTGTGGAGTGTTTGTCTAGAAAGATGCCGCCTCTGAGGGCCAAGCTCTCTGCCCGTTTGCCCAGTTCTTGGTCTGGATGTTGATGAGCTGGGCCCCATGCAGAGAGAATCCAGAGTCAGTGTTGCCTGCCACCGAGGCCTGGGCTTTGGTGTCCTGTGGTAGGCCTGGGGGCTGGGTCCCCAGGGACGCTCTCGGAGCTTGGGCTGCTGGGTGAGCTGGGGCCTGGTGGAGGGGGAGGCTGGCAGCCAGTACTCCTGCTGGACCCTAGCAGGTGTGCCCCTGTCCCCAGGAATGAATCTCGCAGTGCTGTGCGCATCAAGGTGCTGGATGTCCTGTCCTTCGTGCTGCTCATCAACAGGCAGTTCTACGAGGTGTGTGTCCCGGACTGATGGTGGAGCCCTGGGGTCAGCGGGTGGGAGGGCAGGTCTGTGAGCTGTGCAGGGTGATGCTCTCCCAAGGGGCACAGCGTGGTCCACACTGGGCACTGTGAGCCTCCTGGGATCTGCCTGGGACTTGGGGTCCACACATGCCGCTCTGTGGCAGGCTTTCTCAACAGGCTTTGTCTGTTTCGTCTCTCCTTCCTTCCTTCATTTATTTATCCCATGGTGCCCCCATCAGGTCTGTGCTAGGCCTGGAGATGTGGCACAGCAGCCAGAAGGGACGGTTCCCACCCTCAGGGAGCTTCGGCCTCCTGTCACCCAGAACACAGAAGAATTCCAAACAGTCTTGCTGGGACTTTTTTTGTTTGGTTTTATAATCACACTCACCCCCAGCCCCGGCACGATCAGCTGCTGGGCGGTACCAGGCCCTGTGCATCTCCCTACTGCCAGTCTCTTCCCCATAGCTCATCCTTTGCTAGGTCTGTGACTGGAGTCCATCCTTAGTCCACTGTGCACCTGCCTGCCGTGCCCTTTCTCCAAGACAGGCACTTCAGGCTCTGCACATCTTCCCTTGCTTCACAGCATCCCTCCTCATGGCAGCCCTGCTGGGATACCTGGTGTTCCTAGGACCTGCCTGCCCACTCCTACTCTCTCAGCCTTCCCTTTCCCTGCATCTCTGTCCCTTGGAATCCACCCACCTTCAAAGTCCAGCTCAGTGCCGCCTCTTCCTGGAAGTCTCTCTGGGTTCTCGGGTCCCTCACGTCGGGGTCGGTCTTGTTCTGCTCTCTGTTTCTGTGGTGCTTTGTACCTGCCTCTGTGAAAGCTCTCATCCCACTGCCCCATTATAGTGGACTCCGTGATATCGGGCCAAGGTCTTCCTACTCCCAGTGCATACACACAGAGGGCCCTCCACGTAGGATCATTCTTAATTGTGATGTTGGGTGACAAACAGTAAGTGGGGACGTTCACTGGTTGCATCACGTCTGAGCCCATGGGCCTACGCCTGTGCCAGGCCATCGTGTACCCATCACTGTTCTCCTGAACTGAGGGGCTGTGCAGAGCGCCCTGGAAGGGGCCTTGGGCCCCTCAGGCACTGACACATCCCTGCCGCTGGTTTTCCGAGTCTTGAATGATGTGTTAGTTGCTTTTTGGCCTCTGTCGCAGATGCCTCACCTCACTCCACTTGTGCTTGGTGCAGGAGGAGCTGATCAACTCAGTGGTCATCTCGCAGCTCTCCCATATCCCTGAGGATAAAGACCACCAGGTCCGAAAGCTGGCCACCCAGTTGCTGGTGGACCTGGCCGAAGGCTGCCATACTCACCACTTCAACAGCCTGCTGGACATCATCGAGAAAGTGAGAGCTGCTCGAGGCTGGGCTTTGGGTGCCTGGGCTGCCGGAGGGACTCCGGTTTGTGGCAGAGCCCTGCGGGCAGCAACGTCCTCTGGACTCTGTGTCCCTGTTTTCTGCAGAGTTACTGGCTTGGTCTCGTGGAGGCGGGGCTTACCTCCCAGCAAAGATGAGTGGTGTCAGGAGATGGGCTGGGCTTGTTTCTGCTCAGCCGTGTCCTGTTGCCCAGGGGTCCTGGGACATGGCTGTAGTGTTGCTCCACTGGGAAGTGGGCTGGGGGCAGGGCTTGGGCCCATTGTCCTCTTGCACAGCCAACACCTTTTTCTTTTAATTTTGAAATGCATCACAGTTTCTGAATAGTCCCTCGGGGGTGTAAAGTGCATCTTTCTTTTGAGAAATGAAGGAGAAAGCATTGGATCTGACAGTTGCTGCTGCAGGGAGCCCGGAGCTGGGGATTTAAATAGAGGTCTTCTCTCTAAAGGTGATTGCCCGTTCCCTCTCTCCACCTCCTGAGCTGGAGGAAAGAGACGTGGCAGCATACTCGGCCTCCTTGGAGGATGTGAAGACTGCAGTCCTGGGGCTCCTGGTCATCCTTCAGGTGGGCCTCTGCTCTTCTAGGAGGGTGTAACCACCAGCTACATCTTGGCTGGAGTGCTGCTCTTTAGCGACACCATTTCCTGGGAGGCCTGGGTGCTTCCTGGGAGTCACAGAGGGCAGCCTGGGTGTGATCCTGACTCTTTGTCACAAGCAAGGATCGGGTAAGAGCCCTCAGGGAGGGGTGGACAAGGCCCGGCAAGAGCCGGTCTGTGTGGAGATGCTCTCGAGTCAGTGCCAGAACCATCCCCTCAGCTGTTACCACAGCAACCGAGGAGGGAAGGGCTACCATCCATTCTGGCCCCACAGTTGTTTGATTTTTTTGTGTGTGTGTGTGAGGAAGATTGGCCCTGAGCGAACATCTGCCAATCCTCCTCTTTGTTGCTGAGGAAGACTGGCCCTGTGCTAACATCCGTGCCCATCTTCCTCCACTTTATATGGGACGCTGCCAGAGCGTAGCTTGACAAGCGGCACGTCAGTGCATGCCCGGGATCCGAACCGGTGAAGCGTGGGCCTCAGCAGCAGAGCACGCACACTTAACTGCTTGCGCCACCAGGCCGGCCTCATGTTTGATTTTTTTTTAACGGCTTTATTGAGATGTGCTTTATGTCCCATACAATTCATCCTTTTAAAGTGTATGATTCAGTGGTGTTCAGTATATTCACAGAGTTGTGCAGTCATCACTACAATTTTAGAACATCTTCATCGCCCCAAAAGAAACCCCATACCTATTAGCAGTCAATCTCCGTTCTCCCTTCATCACCCCCAGCCCCTGGCCACCACTGATCTGCTTTCTCTGTGGATTTGCCTATCCTGGACATTTCATATAAATGGAATCATATAATATGTGACGTTTTGTGCCTGGCATCTTTCATTGAGCATAATGTCTTCAAAGTTCTTGCACATTGTGGCATGTGTCAGTACTTCATTCCTTTTTATGGCTAATATTCTATCATATAGATGGACCGTACAGTCACGTGCCGCATAACAACATTTCAGTCAATGACGCATATATGACGATAGTCCCATAAGATCACTACCATTTAGCCTAGGTGCATAGTAGGCTCTGCCATCTAGGTTTGTGTAGGTGCACTCTGTGATGTTCACACTATGATGAAAATCACCTAACAATGCATTTCTGGGAATATATCCCCATCGTTAAGCAGTGCATGACTGTATTTTGCTTATGTATTCGTCAGTTAATGGACACTTGAGTTGTTCCCACCTTTCAGCTATTGTGAATAATGCTGCAGTAAACGTTCTTGTACAAGTGTCTGTGTGGACATATGTCTTCATTTCTCTTGGGTGTATACCTAGGTGTGGAATTGCTGGGTCATATGGTAATTCTGTGCTTACTCATTTGAGGAACTACCAGACTAGTTTCCACAGGGTCTGCTCCATTTGACATTCCCAGCAGCAGTGGATGAGGGTTCCAGTTTCTCCACATCCTCACCAACACTCATTATTTTTTGGTTTTTTGATTACAGCCATCCTAGGTGGTGTGAAATGATATCTCACGGTGGTTTTGATTTGCATTTCCCTAACGACTAATGATGTTGAGCATCTTTTCATGTACCGATTGACCATTTGTATATCTTCTTTGGAGAAATGTCTGTTCAGATCCTTTGCCCATTTTTAAATTGGGTCTTTTGTTTTTTTTATTGAATTGCAAGAGTTCTTTATGTATTCTAGATACAGTTAGATACAGTTTATACAGTTTTTTGCCATTACCGTTTACAGTTTATTCCAGTTTATCGTTTGCTTACATTCTCCATCCTGTCATTTTGTGGCATTGTGCTCGCTTTCCTGGGTGGTGGCTGTCCTCACGTACTCCCAGGCACCGCCCTGCTCCTGAGGGTTGCTGTGCTGCGGCCTTATCCTTTTTTGTCCCCAGGCAGCCTCGGAGGGGCAGCCATCAGGCTTTTTAACTGGCCGCTGCATGTTAATCACCGATTTTCAAGCATCATAGTGTCACTTAAGTTCACTTGCCAGTGTCAGTATTGTGTAAGATGTTATGTTTGAATTAGTGGACTCAAAAACGTCTAGTTGATAAAATGTCAGATGATAGAACAGTTTACTATAATGTTTATGTGCAGTGGATTTTTATTTTCTGGCGTGGAAGTTTAAAATGTGTTTGATAAAAGCTGGACAGCACCTCGTTGGTGTCCCGTCCATAGGAGCCCCGTGCTCTTTACTGCCCTGGCTTGTGAGGGAGCTCGCTGGGCTGTGGGTGACCCTGTGGCCTGGACGAACCCAGAACCCTACTACAGAGAAGGAAGCAGAGATGGTCCGTTGCCTCACTTGGGAATCCAGCCCTGGAGACCCAAGGGCCAGGGCCTACAGAACAGAGCTGTTTCCTAACTGAGGCCAAGTCCTGGGCCGGGTTGTTTTCATGTCTCTTTTTTTGTGATTTAAAAAGTAATATATGGGGCCGGCCCCGTGGCTTAGTGGTTAAGTGCGCGCGCTCCGCTACTGGCGGCCTGGGTTCGAATCCCGGGTGCGCACCGACGCACCGCTTCTCCGGCCATGCTGAGGCCACGTCCCACATACAGCAACTAGAAGGATGTGCAACTATGACATGCAACTATCTGCTGGGGCTTTGGGGAAAAAAAGGAGGAGGATTGGCAGTGGATGTTAGCTTAGAGCCAGTCTTCCTCAGCAAAAAGAGGAGGATTAGCACAGATGTTAGCTCAGGGCTGATCTTCCTCACACACACACAAAAATATATATATATGCATCCAGTTAAAACAGGGAAGCAGTATAAACATAGCAAAAGGTTAGATGTCCTCCCTCCTTCCCGCCAAAATGGACAACAGAGTCCTCAGGTGTCTTTTGCCAAATGGCCTGTGCATTGTCAAGCATTATGTCAAACTCCCTCCCCTCTCCCTTTTGTTTTGTGGAAGGCAGGGATGATGCTTTTTTGTTAACGTTTTCTGAAACAAGGAGAGACAGTGGGATGAGCTGTGGGATGTCACGACCTCCGTGCACTTTTCTTTTTCATTTTTCCTTAAAAAGAATAACAGTGATATGTTTTTTAAGCACCCACTGTTCCTCCAAGGCTCAGTACCATGAAGGGGTTCCGCCGGCTGTGGCTGGGTCCCTTTTGCCCCTCGCTGGTCCCGTCCTGCCCCAAGGCCCCCTCCCACACCGTGAGGTTGCTGGCAACACCGAGGGCTCTCACATCTGTTTTCCCCTGGGCTCACCTGTTAGGGAGGTGCCCTTGGCCTTGCCAAGGTGGGCTGGGGAGGGGCTTGCAGTGGGGATGACCCCCAGCAACTGGGGGAATGTCTCCCTTTAAAAATCCCTCACAGAGCACCTCGTGCCTTGCTCTGCCCCTGGTTTATTCCACTTCGCCTCATGATGCGTTGTTTGAGCACACGTTTCATGCGTTGCTGCATAGTGCGCCCTTGGACAGATTTTCCTTATCTTTTCATTGATTCTCTATCGATGACATGAACATGTGGTGATTTCTGTTTTTTTGCCATTACCGAGGGTGCATGCATGTGGGAGTATCCGTGGGATGAAGCCCTGGGATGGAATTGGTGGCTTGAAGGGTTTGTGTTTTAAAGAATGGTAGATGCTGTCCTAGTTCCTCTCCTCCCCGGGCACCAGAGTGCCAGCTCCCGGCAGCTACATTGCAGCCTCCTGCCCTTGCAGTGACCAGCATGCTCTCTCTGCAGACCAAGCTGTACACCTTGCCTGCCAGCCATGCCATGCGCGTGTACGAGATGCTTGTCAGCCACATCCATCTCCACTACAAGCACAACTACACCCTGCCCATCGCCAGCAGCATCCGACTTCAGGTATGATGGGGCCAGGCGGGCGGTCAGTGGCTGTGGCGGAGCCCCACTGCACCTCAGGGCTGGCCATGGATGGATTCCCTGGGGTGCCTAGCAGCTGCCTCAGTCTTGGCAGATGCAGTGACCACAGGCTGGAGAGGTGGCAGGTGGCCCTGGAAGAGGTCTTCAGTAGACTGTTTCCTCCTTTGTACCAGCTGTGGCTGCAGCCTCCCCAGGACCTGTGGTCCTTTCCTTTGCCTGCCGTCCACGTGCCTCTGCAGCATGTCAGTTTGAGTCACACAGTGGCCTGGTATGGGGCAGAGAAAGGGTATTGCGCTGACTTACAGGGTGGCACGTGGCCCCATTGCTCCTGGTGCTACAGTGTCTGTCAGCAGCCTACAGCAGAGGATTATAGGCAGTCCTGGGCAGGGTGGGCTGGGTGGGGAGGGCTGAGTGGGGCCAGGCAGGACAAACTGCTTTGAGTCCACTGTGGATGCTGTCACCAGGCTGAGCAGAGGTCACTGGGATGGAAGCCCTGATCCCTCCCAGAGCATCTGTCCAATGGGGCATCCCTCTGTCATTTGGGGAGCACGGTTATGTGACCTGTCATTCGTTGGAAGAGGTGACAGTGTGCTGAGCAGAGCTCTGCTTTCTGGCACTTGGGGCCATGTGGTGCTGCCCAGCCAGCGGGCGAGGTGTCTATCTCCTCCATCCTCGGGGCGGGCCCAGCTGCCCCTGGTAGGAGAGGCCACAGCATTGTCCGGTTGCTGTGGGATGTCACAGCCTCTGTGCGCTCTGCAGGAGAAGGCTGTGAACACCCACACCTCTCCATCTGGCACCGTTGTCTGTGTAGTGAAGTTGGGGCGTGTTTGCTGTTAGCAGAAGCAGCCTTTTCTGAGAGACGTGTGGGTCTGAGTGGACGGGCCACGCATGTTCGTGTGCTGTGTATTGTGCCTTCTGCTCTCTGCAGGCCTTCGACTTCCTGCTGTTGCTGCGGGCCGACTCGTTGCACCGCCTTGGCCTGCCCAACAAGGACGGGGTTGTGAGGTTCAGCCCCTACTGCCTCTGTGACTACATGTATGTGTGGGACGGGGTCTTTCCCCAGTGCCACTGTCAGCCTTGTTTCCCCCGGTTCTGGGGCATTAGATTCATGGGCGAGTGGGTGGAGCTACCTGCTCTCTGCCTAGAGGTGGTAGTGTGTCTGAGGGACAGTCCCAGAGGGATCCCGGTGGTAGTCTGGGGTCGGGGCTGGAGTTCCATGTCTGTTCTGACCCTGTAGGGCAGGGGCTTCAGGCTCAGTGCTTCTCCCACTTGACTTCCCTCCACAGGGAGCCCGAGAGAGGCTCTGAGAAGAAGGCTGGTGGCCCCCTCTCACCTTCCACTGGGCCGCCCGGCCCAGTGCCTGCAGGCCCCGCTGCACGG
Source organism: Ceratotherium simum simum (assembly GCF_057802395.1). Taxonomy (NCBI): domain Eukaryota; kingdom Metazoa; phylum Chordata; class Mammalia; order Perissodactyla; family Rhinocerotidae; genus Ceratotherium; species Ceratotherium simum. The sequence goes on from NC_141925.1 coordinate 1,995,578, forward strand.
CCCGGCTCTCTGCCCTACTCTCTGCTCTTCCGAGTCCTGCTGCAGTGTTTGAAGCAGGTGAGATGACTGGGCCCTCGAGCTGCATTAGGTCAGACTGAGCAGCGATGGGTGCTGCCTAGAGGACACGGTTCCTTCCCTTCTGTTAGTGACCTTGGGAGGTTTGTTGCTTGTTTTCAGGTTGTTTGTCCTCAGGTTCCCTGTAGTTCTGTCACCATGTGTTGAGCACTTGCTGTGTGCAGCACATCATGTGGAGCCAGGCGTGGAGCGGAGGAGACGTTCCTGCCTCCGGTAGAGCGTTTTGGTACAAGGCTAAGATGTATAGACAAATAACTGGAATCACAGAACAAGGCCTGCCTCAGAAGAAGGCGTAGATGGGCTCTGTGGGACTGAAACGGGGTGCAGTCACATCTAATTGGGGGCACCTGGAGAGGCAGGTGAGGTTGGTCTTTAAACGGGGGAAGATTCCAGTGGCAAGAGTATAAGCAAGCCTGGCAGTAGGGTAGGTGCAGTTCCATTGGCAGGAGATATAGCTGGGGCCAGGATCTGGAGGTGGGAAAGTTTAGGCCTGTTCTTCGACGGGGGCCAGAAAGAGGAGAACTGGTCAGCAGTGTGCCGCGGGGCAGGGCTGTGCAGCCTGGAATGGGCCAGGGGAGCTCCTGAGGGCCATGGGCGGGGGAGCAGGGCTGGATGGAGAGGCAGGACCAGGTTCCCTGGGGGTGCTAGACGTTGGCACTAAAGCGGACCACTGGAGATGTCCTGTGAGAGTCTCAAGGCCTCCGTGTCACAGGTGGGATCTGGGGAAAGGCTTTTGGGACCTGTGGCCATTGGTGCAGCTTACAGGCAGTGGTCGCCCCTAATGGAAGTTGGGAGGGCTCACCAGGGAAGTTTTGGTGGGGCCACGACCGTGTCGTCTTTGTTGCTGCAGCTCTGGGTCCACTTTGGTCTTGTGGCAGGTGTCTGAGTTCATGGATTGTTGAGGAATACTGCTGCTTTTCCCTCTGAGCTAGTATGATAGTTTTTTTCCTGCTACATCTTCATTGTGCTCTGGGTGGGCATCCGTCAGGGTCCCTTGGGTACAGTGCCCTAGGCAAGCAGTCCCTGGGTCACCGTTGGGAGAGTGGGGAGATGGAGCTGGGTGTGAGGAAGGTCCAGGTCCAGCTAAGAGGAGAGAGGTGGTGTCAGCTCCGCGCTGGGCCTCCCACTCAGCCAGGCGGTTGGAGGGCAGCTGCCATCGTCCAATGGTGACTTGCTCTGAGCGGCATCTGCTCCTGCAGGTTGCGTGGACAGAGGGCGAAGGCTTGTGCAGAAGACAGGAGAGGGTGTCCCCAGGCTCCCAGCTCCACCTTCACTCAGAGTTTCAGACTCGGCAACTCCGACTTCCCTCTCCAGGCTCCAGACAGCCCTGGCCTCCCCCTGACTGACCCCTCTTCCTGCAGGAGCCCGACTGGAAGGTGCTGAAGCTCGTGCTCAGCAAGCTGCCCGAGTCGCTGCGCTATAAGGTCCTCATTTTCACCTCTCCATGCAGCGTTGACCAGCTATCTTCCGCCCTCTGCTCCATGGTAATGCCTTCCGTGTCGGGCCCTGTGCTGCCACTTCCTGTGTTGTTCATAGGGGTCTGGGGGTCTGGTGTTATGAGAGAGGCCGCAGCATAGTTCTTCCCTCTCCCAAGGACTGCGAGGCCCTGGGAGGCAAACTGGTAAAACATGAGAGGCCATTTCTTTAAGATGCCGCCCTGTCTGGACTGTAGAGCGTGCCTCTGGGACCCCTGTCCTTCCATTCCCAGCTTATGGGGCAGGAAATCGGGTGTCCCAGTGAAGAGCTTGAACTCGCAGTACTAAGCGTGCTGTCTCCTCTCCCTTCTTGTCCTCACTGGGGCTCCTGTGATGCGTGCATCACATCTCCTGTCTCTCTCCCTAGCATATCATGGTAGGTGCCCCCCGACTTCTCTGAAAAGGTAGACCCTTGGCTAGAAAAGGAAGTAGGAAGGCCCCCTGGGCTCTTGACCCCTCGTCCTGCTGGGCCTAGTACCTGGGGCCACCTTAGCACCCTCTGATCACCCAGCAGTTGACCCAGCCACTGGGCAGGGCCTCACGTTTGGGCCTTGGTCGTTAGCTTTCAGGTCCCAAGACCCTTGAGCGGCTCCGAGGCACCCCAGAAGGGTTCTCCAGAACTGACCTGCATTTGGCTGTGGTTCCCGTGCTGACAGCGCTGATCTCTTACCATAACTACCTGGACAAAACCAGACAGGTATGAGATGGGAGAGGACGGTTGAGCTCTGTGGTGCCTGGCATTTGAAGCCTGGTCCCCAGGATGTTTGCTTCAGCCAAATGGGCCCAACGTTTTCCTCATAACTTGGGTGGCTGCTGGGCCAGGGTGAGGAGAGCTGGCTTTGCTTCCGCATGTGGCTGCCGGACCCCTGCCGGCTGGCCCAGCCTCGAACACACAGGCAGGGACAGACCCCTGCCGGCTGGCCCAGCCTGGGCAGACATCTGAATCCACTGGCACTCCTGAGTTCTCTTCTAGGGGGTGTGGGCTTAGTGCAGCATTTGAATGTACCCCCGGCTTCCACACACACACAGCAGCATCTTTTTTTTCTGAGGAGCACTGCCTGGCTTGTTCTTGCTACAGCTTTAGACAGGTGGCCAGGCTGCTCAGCGGAGTGGGCCCGTTTTGAGAGGCAGGGCAGCTGGGCCAAGGCCCCCTGCCCCCGACTTCCATCTCCCTCCACGTCTATCATCAGATGCGAAAAGCAGTGCTGTCTCCTTGATTGTGCGCTGCTAGGCGAGGCCCATGCCAGGCCTTCATGTTTACCATCTCCTTTACATTCCGGCACCTCTCTTTGTCACTCTGCCTTCTTCGATGAGGGCACTGAAGTCTTAGGCCGGGTCGCCTGCTCAAGGTCACAGCCTACAAGGAGAGGGGCCTGTCTGAGGCCTGGCTCTGCGCTCCTAATCACAGCACTGTCGGGTGCTCACACTCAACTCCCCATCCCCTTCCCTCCCTGCCCAGCTCCCCACCCTGACTCCTGGGGAGAGGGTGAGCTCCAGCCCCTTCTGTGTGGCTTGGCCGTGTCTCACAGGTGCAGCTGGCCCTGCTGGGCTCAAGTTTTCCCAAGAACCCTTGAGCCCTGAAGTGTTTCTGAGAGTTGAGGCCAGCTGCAGGAAATCAAAATTATCCATGGGGCCTTGAGCTACCAGGCAGTTTGCCCTGGGGCTGGGGCCTGAGCCGGCACTTGTCTCCTGCTGGGCACAGCTGCGCCATCTTCACAGAGGACGCTGCCCAGGGTCAGTCTGGGCCTGGTGGCCTTGCTGTGTCAGGCAGAGTCTCCCCTTGTAATACGCCAACCAGTTGGGGGTCCCAGAACCATGGGAGTGATGGGCCCAGCATGTCCTGGCTCCAGGGTGGGCTGGGAGCCAGGGCCCTGCCGGTGTTGGCCAGTGGGGAGGTGTCAGGAAGCACCTGACTGGAGCAGCTGTGCTGTCCAGTTGGCTCAGGTGGGGTCAGCTGCTGGTGACACTGCCACTTAGGCCCTCAGGGACCTGGGACCAGGCACTTCACCTTCCTAAGCCTTGGCCTTCTCCTCTGTAGAACATTCTAGACTGGGGTGAAGGGAGATGAGGCTTGGCTCACCAGAACGGTTGTCTGCGGGTGGTGCAGGGGACGTGGCCTCAGTGGGTGGGGTCTAAGGCCTCGGGCTGTCCTACAGCGGGAGATGGTGTACTGCCTGGAGCAAGGCCTCATCTACCGCTGCGCCAGCCAGTGCGTGGTCGCCCTGGCCATCTGCAGCGTGGAGATGCCTGACATCATCATCAAGGCACTGCCTGTCCTGGTCGTGAAGCTCACGCACATCTCGGCCACAGCCAGCATGGCCATTCCACTGCTCGAGTTCCTGTCAAGTAAGTGTCCGGGGCTCTCTGTGTGTGTGTGTATATGTGCAAGCGTGTGTGTGTGTATGTGAGTGTGGGGTGTACCCTTGAGTTTGGAGCTGTGCCTTGCCCAAAATAACTCTGCTGACTTACCTCACCTTGGTACCTCTCTGGCTACATGTAGGTGCACTATCCTCCACGGGGCACGTGGGATGTGCTACCCTCTGCTGCCTCAGGGCCTTTTCACCTCCTGCCCCTGTGCCTTGAATGCTTTCCTTTCTGGCCTTTGAATGGCTGGCTTCTTTCCTCAGTGTCAGTTTAAATTTTTTATTTATTTATTTATTTCCCCCAAAGCCCCAGTAGATAGTTGTATGTCATAGCTGCACATCCTTCTAGTTGCCGTATGTGAGACGCAGCCTCAGCATGGCCGGAGAAGTGGTGCGTCGGTGCACGCCCGGGATCCGAACCCGGGCTGCCAGCAGCGGAGTGCGCGCACTTAACCGCTAAGCCACGGGGCTGGCCCCTCTCAGTGTCAGTTTATTTCTTTTGATATCTTTTTTTTAAATTTTTTTCCCCCCCAAAGCCGCAGTAGATAGTTGTATGTCATAGTTGCGCAGCCTTCTAGTTGCTGTATGTGGGACGCGGCCTCAGCATGGCCGGAGAAGCGGTACTTGGGTGCACGCCCGGGATCCGAACCCGGGCCGCCAGCAGCGGAGTGCACGCACTTAACCGCTAAGCCATGGGGCCAGCCCCTCTCAGTGTCAGTTTAAATGGCACAGAATCCTCCCGTCAGCTGACGTCAGTCCCTACACTCAGCCTGGTTCTCACAGCCTCCTGTTTATCCCCTCAACACACACACCACAATTTAGAGGGGCTCTGCTGACTCACCCCTTAGATTGTGACTTCCAGGAGCTCAGGGTGCCTTGCTTGCCCCTCCATTCCCAGTACCGTAGTGTGTGTCTGGCTCTCAGCAGGCCCTCAGGTGTGTGGACAACAGGAGCAGAGCAGGGCCAGCACTTCTGTGAAGGGCCATGTACTGCTGCATACTCTTCTTTTTGAAAATATAAAAATCATTCTTAGCTTGTGAGTCATACAGATGCAGGCCACCAGCTGGATTTGCGCTGGGGACCATAGTTTGCCAGCCCTTGGAATAGAGAGCTGAGGCCAAGGGTCAGGGGAAGGTCATGTTTGGGTGGGCTGCAACTTTCACTCCTTTGCAGCCCTCTTGGGTCAGGGTGGCTGCACTGGATTTCAGAAACGCAGCCCAGGACCCTGGCGACAGCAGCCCCTGCCACGGCTGTGGGCCTCTGTTGGCTGAGCTAGCCTCGGCTCCCTTACTGGCTATCTCCTTGTGTCGCAGCTCTGGCCAGGCTGCCTCACCTCTACAGGAACTTCGCAGCAGAGCAGTATGCGAGTGTATTCGCCATCTCCCTGCCGTATACCAATCCCTCCAAGTAAGTGCTGCCCGCGTGTCCCCTGGGAGGTCCTGCCTCTCCTGTCATGGCCCAGGCCAGCCTGAGGCCTCTGTGCCCTAGAATCGACCTGTGGCCTGTTCTAGAACTTTGATTTGAATGTCCAGCTCCTGGCACATTTCCCTCATGTGCCAGGATGGAACTCCAGCACTTCTCTTCTCATCACAGGTTTAACCAGTACATCGTGTGCCTGGCCCACCACGTCATAGCCATGTGGTTCATTAGGTGCCGCCTGCCCTTCCGGAAAGATTTTGTTCCTTATATCACTAAGGTAAGCTAGTGGAGGCTGCATCCCCTGTGAGGGCTGGGACCTGCCTTGCCACTGGCTGTTGGTGGGGAGCAGGGAGAGGGGCTGGGGAGGGAGGTGGGGTGTCATTGGTGCTGTGCTCGCAGAGCCCAGGGCCTCTCCTGAGCCTGGCCCGCTGGGACAGGACTTGCTGTGGCATGTGGGGGCAGGCGCTGCAGCCTTTGTCCTGGGCCTGCAGCTTGTCCCAGGCTCCGTCTACCTGAGTGGGGCTGACAGGTGCCGAGGGAAGAAGCATGCGGGGGACTCGAGGGCTTGTTCCCCTTGGCCTTGGCTCAGGTCTACTCCACTCTGCCAGGGCCTACGCTCCAATGTCCTCCTGTCTTTTGATGACACCCCTGAGAAGGACAGCTTCAGAGCACGGAGCACCAGTCTCAACGAGAGGCCCAAGAGGTGCGGGGCCTGCCGTGGGCACGTCTGGTGTCAGAGTGTGGGGGGCAGGTCTGTGGGCTCTGACCTGTGACCAGCATGATGCATACAGGGCCTGGGGCTGACCTGCTCCTAGGCTAGTTAGTGGAAACGGGCCGTGGCTGAGGGTGTGCCCCCGTGCAGGTCATGCTGAGCACCAAGATGCCTTGGGGTTGCGAGGCAGAGCCTATGCAGGCTGCTAATGCCCTACACTTGGCTGGAGAGCCCAGCGCTGCTCCTCACCAAGCAGGCTACTGTGGCCTGTAGCGTTATGGAGCCTGCGGGCTGGGTCGTGGCCAGTCCTGGCCTGCCTGGGTGGCGAGTGCACATGCACTGAGTTGGGGGTCAGAGTGCCAGCTGTAGGGTGTCTGGGTCTGGGCCTGACTCCACTGAATGAGCAGAGGGTATCGGGGCAGCTGTGACTCCTGAGAAGCCAAACACCTGGCCTGGATGAGGAGGAGCCCCAGGGCCTGCAGACGCCTTCCCCACATGGCCCTTGGCCTCTGTGGTTAGCCCAGCCTCGGGCCAGAGTTGCCCCTTCCTCTAGAGCTCACTCCCCAGCCCATCGCTAATTAGAGGACACGCTCTTCCTTACCATCACAGCCGCTTTTGCCAAATCTGAAAAAGAGCAGTGCTAGGCCTTGTGTTATTGTTTGCATTTCATGTGAATGGCTGCCTGCCTTCCTGTCCCCTCCCTTCCTGCCCAAGCTTTTTGGCTCTTCCCTAGGTGGGAATACGGCATTTTCCAGAATGACCGGGTCAGTGTGACCTAAAATCAAAAGATGTTCTCTCAAGCCCCTGGTGGCTGGGGACCAGGGGCTTCGAGCTAAGAACTGGCCGCTTTGAACAAAGACCTTCAGGGCCTCAGGGCCTCCTGGTCCCTGAGCTGGTGGTGCTGGCCTTCTGTGGGGTGGGCGGGACGCCTGGTCAGCACAGCCTGGAATCTGCCGTGTGGCGTGATCCACACACGTTTAATTTGCACTAATGGTCTTTGTTTTGGTATCATGCGTGAAACCTTACTTTTTCTTGGTCATGTTTACAAGCTGTATTTTCATGCGTTTTTGTTTTCTGTTTCTTCCCCTGCTAACTGGCCTCTGGCATGGTTTTTTGTTCATCTCACCCGCGGGCTCTCCATCCTGACCCTGTGGCCTGTGACCCTTCCTCCTCATCCCTCCAATGGCTTGTTCTCCCCTCCCGGGAGCTGGGCTCTCTGGGGCTTGGGCCTTCCTTCCTCACCTGGTAGTTTGAGGATAGCCAGACCCCCCAAACAAGGCTTGAATAACTCTCCACCTGTGAAAGAATTCAAGGAGAGCTCTGCAGCCGATGCCTTCCGGTGCCGCAGCATCAGTGTGTCTGAACATGTGGTCCGCAGGTAGTGGGCTTTGTTGGGCGGGGGGCTCAGACCCTGGAGCTTGGCCCGTGAAGTGGCGCTGCCAGGCGGGAACACCCGGGTGGCGGTGCATGGGGCTGCTTGCATGACCTCGTCGCCTGCCCATGCCCTCCCTTGCTGGAGCTGGAGGAAAGCCCGAGTGGCAGCCCTTGGGCCACAGGGGCCTGTCCTGCTGAGCCCTTGGTCTAGGGGAGCCTGGCAGTGAGGGGTGGAAAGGTTGCATTCTGTCCCCAAGCCTCGTATGAGCCCGGGCTGGCTGCACAGTGTCCTCAAAGGCCAGCCTGGGAGCCTGAACCAGGGTGGCCGCTCTGAGGAAGTCAGGCGTTCGGTGGCAGCCACCTGCAGGCCTGTCCCTGGAGGCCAGGGCCTTTGCATGTTAAAGCAGCACCCACGCAGGTTGGGTGGGATCGCTCTAGGGTTTGGCTTTTTGTATCCTCTTGAGTGGACTTTCGTCTTGAGCTTTCTTCTAGAAGAGGTTTGCTTTCTGTTGTAACTGAAAGGGAAAGGGGGCTTTTGTGGAGGGCAGTGGTGCCGGGGCCAGCCTGCGAGGAGCCAGGCTGGGGAGGCCTTGACTCTGAGCGGTGTGGCCCTAGTCACTTCTCCCTGCTGTGTCCAGGTGCAGGTATGGACTCTCGGGTCACTGCTTTGTGCTGACCAGGCCAGGCTGCACTGAGCAGGGGGTACCTGTCTCCTCCCCTGGAAGCCCCTTCAGGCTTCGGCGTTGCACAGCTTGGTGACTCACCTCCTCGCTGGTGTGGCTTGGGCTCCAGCCTTGGACTGGCCTCTGCTGAGTGGGATTTGACGGGGGGAGGGGGGTGGTCAGTGAGGCTTCCCTCTCAGTTCTTTTCTAGCACATTCTTTATTATGAGCAAAAGATGGCAGAGGGGCCGTTAAACTTGTGTCAGAATTAAACTTGCCCCTCTTGGTCACTGGGGTGCGTGTGGAGCCCAGGGGTCCCGAGGGTGACATTGAAGAGCCATACACGAAGCCCAGACCCTCCCTGTCCTTGACGGGAGCTGGCCCTGTGGGCAGAATGCAATCTTTTTGCGTGTGTCCCATGGTCTTTGTGTCTCTGCATGACTAAACTGTTCTGCCACGAAGTCATCCCCTAACTTTTCTGTGCTTTGGTGAGGGGCTGTCCCGTCTCTCTTGTCTCCTTAGCCTCTACTCTGACAAGCAGGCTTAGGTCTCTCTCTGAGCCCCCGCCCCTCCTCTCTCTGGGATGGTGTGTCCACTCAGTTTGCCAAGCTGTGGTCAACTGGCCGCACACCCTGGCGGGGTCTTCCTGAGGGCAGCCCTCTCAGCACATGCATGCCTCGAGCTTTGGCCCTCGGTGGTAGATGACTCGTCCCCGGCCGGTGCCCTGACCTCTCCGTGTCCCCTCCCTCCAGCAGGATCCAGACATCCCTCACGAGCGCCAGCTTGGGGTCTGCAGATGAGAACTCAATGGCCCAGGCTGATGACAACTTGAAAAATCTCCACTTGGAGCTCACAGAAACGTGTCTGGACATGATGGCCAGATACGTGTTCTCTAACTTCACGGCGGTCCCCAAGAGGTGCGGGCCAAGCTCCAGGGCCGGGCCAGGGAAGGGCAGGAGGCACAGGGCCCAGCTTTTCTTCTGTGACTGTACTTGGTCAGAGCAGTGGCAGCAGGAGCAGTGTGCAGGGCTCCTTCCTGCAGGCCGGCCCCCAGCCGGGCAGCTCTGCACACCTGAGGCCCCTGCTCCTCTGGGGCTGAGGGCCCACTGCATGCTGTGGTTAGGGCCTTTGGAAGCCAAGACGCCTATCCAGAGCCCTCACCGGGCAAGATGTTGGCCGACGGTCCTGTGCTTTCAGGTCCCCCGTGGGAGAGTTCCTCCTGGCTGGTGGCAGGACCAAAACCTGGCTGGTTGGGAACAAGCTTGTCACTGTGACAACGAGCGTGGGGACTGGGACCCGATCACTGCTGGGCCTGGACTCAGGAGAGCTGCAAGGTGGACCGGAGTTGAGGTGACTACAGCTTCCATCCCCTGCCTGCCCAGACTCCACAGTGGCTGTCCTGAGCCCAGGCCTGTCTGGGACAGTGCTGTGCTGGCCTGGAGCCCATGGGGCACCTTGGTCATGCTCTATGTGGGCCCTTCTGTCTTCAGCTCTGACCCAAGTGTGCATGTGAGACAGACAAAGGAGGCGCCAGCCAAGCTGGAGTCCCAGGCTGGGCAGCAGGTGTGCCGTGGGGCCCGAGACCGGGTCCGCTCCATGTCTGGTGAGCCTCTGCCCTACCCTGCCTCCCTCACACGTGCCTCTTTGGGTTCCTGTGCTCAGGAAGGCCCCTGGGAGCTCAGGGATGAGGTGGTTGGCTTCAGGGCTAGCCCAGTTCCTGGATAACTGAGGTGCTGTCTCTTTGAGCTCTCTCATCACAGGGTGTTGGGGGTGCACCTTCTGCACAGCTGTGGCGTGAGGTCCCCCTTGCTGCTGAGGATCTGTTCTCGGGGCCGATGTTTCCTACAAGCCCTCAGCAGCGCTGGCCTTCAGCCCAGCTCACCCCTGGAGATATTCTCTGCTGCAGTGGGAATGAGCCATGGGCTGACTGTGGGGCGGGTGCTGGGGCCCCTTCCTGCTGCCCTTTGTCCACTGAGGGCCATGCCCAGGGAGGGCTGAGCTGCCTCGGGGCACTGGCCTGGGGCTTCTTGACCAGCTGGGCCCTGGGTGGAGCAGCCAGGTCTGTGTTGGTGGCTTTGCACTGAGCAAGTGGTGATCACTAGCTCTCCCACCCTCCTCCTCCTTAGGGGGCCACGGCCTTCGTGTTGGTGCCCTGGACGCTCCAGCCTCCCACTTCCCAGGTGGCCTCACTTCTCCAGGACCACAGACTGTACCAGCCAGCAAGCCTGAGAAAGCCTCAGCTGGCACCCAGCTCCCGGCGCAGAAGGAAAAGACAAACCTGGCAGCCTATGTTCCCCTGCTGACCCAGGGCTGGGCCGAGATCTTGGTCCGGAGGCCCACAGGTACTGACGGAGGGGGCGGCCCTGTGCTCAGCTGGCCTGGGCCTCTGTCACCACATAGTAAGTGTGGGACAGGTTCCCATAAGGGCTCTGGACACACAGGAGCAAGTGGCGAGCAGAGTGGGCCACAGGAGCATTTGGGAGGTGACTTTTGAGCTAATTCCCCAGAGGTGAATGGTGGCAGGGAGATCCAGGTGGCTAAGTGGGGAGAGGGCCTGCACCTGTCTGCTCAGGCCGCCACGACAAAGCAACACAGATCCGGTGGTTTAAACCACGCAAATATATTCCCTCCCCATCCTGGAGGCTGGAAGTCTGAGGCCAGGGTGTCAGCAGGGCTGGTTTCCTCTGAGTCTTCTGTCCTTGGTGTGTACACGGCCGTCTCCTCCCTGTGTCCGCACACGGTCCTCCCTTTGCTTTTATGTCCTAATCACTTCTATGAAGACACCAGTCATATTGGATTAGGGCCCACTCTAATGACCTTATTTTACCTTAATCACCTCTTTAAAGATACCATCTCCAAATACAGTCACATTCTGAGGTCCTGGGGGACTAGGGCTTCAATGTGTGAATTTTGGGGGACACAACTCAGCCCGTAATGGATATTTCAGGCAAAAGGAAGAACTTAACCCAAGGACCAGGGCTTGGGAGGCACATTGGGTGTTGTGGGATGAGTGGTGGCTAAGTGCTAAAAGGAGAGGAACCGGGGTGCTGGCCCGTGGAGGCCTGAGTGCCTGGCTGCGAGGCCGTTGGGGGAGCAGAAGAGGCTCCTCGTGTGTGTTTTAGCCCAGTCCACCTGGTTCCTGTCGGGGAGAGGGCAAGGCGGAGGCAGGAGGCCAGGTGAGAAGGCCCAGGCAGGGCAGGACGAGGCAGTCGGGGTCAGGTGAGACGCTCAGGATGTGAGGAATGCTCAGTGAGGAGGGTTGAGTCAAAGCATCGGCCCTGGGCCTTGTGGGCAGGGGGACAGAGCCCAGAAGCCTCCCTAGCTGTGCTCTGCCCAGGTGCCTTTGTGGGGAGGAGTCTGCTGCTTTGAGATGCCTCTGTGGCCCCCAGTGTGGCCGCAAGCCTGGCCTGTGTGCGGGAGCTGACCTGGGGCAACAGAGTGCTGTGAGCTGAGGGCCCCTCGATCATGGTGCCTAGGGGACCTGGAGGTGGGAGCATCAGGCCAAGGCCAGGGGTGTGCCTTGAGTGGAGCCTGGTTCCCTCCTTGCCATCACGTCCTGGTTGAGTACAAGGAGCTCTGCAGGCCCCAGGCACATGCCCTTGAGGATGGTGCACCAGGGGCTGCTCGGGGAGGGTCAGGAGGGGGTGGCTGGTCGGATGCATTGGACCTGAGGCCTGAGGGTTGCTGCCGCCTTCCCCAGGGAACACCAGCTGGCTGATGAGCCTGGAGAACCCGCTCAGCCCCTTCTCCTCGGACATCAACAACATGCCTCTGCAGGAGCTGTCCAACGCCCTGATGGCCGCAGAGCGCTTCAAGGAGCGCCGCGACACAGCCCTGTACAAGTCGCTGTCGGTGCCGGCAGCCGGTTCAGCCAAGCCTCCCCCACCCCCACGTTCTAACACAGGTGAGTGCTGGCCCTGGCACGTGGTACACACTGTCTCGTGGCAGCGTGGTCCCCCCACTGTGGGGATGCACCTGAGCCTTCCTTGGCACTGCCAGCCTTGGGCATTGGGAGGAGGCTGGCCTGTGGGAGGATGCCCGAGCTCTGGACCCTGACATTTGGGAGCAGGGCCCACTCCTGCAGAAGGGACCTTCTTCTTTGGAGACGCAGTCCCTGTGGAGGGGCAGGCTTGAGGCTCCTCTCAGCTGGCCTCTCTCACAGGGTAGATGTCGCAGAGCCACGCGAAGCCTTTGCCCTGCACTCTCCTCGGGGTGCCTGTGTGCGGGACTCCAGGAGGCGGCTGCACATCTGCTTGGGTTTGGATCTGGATGCGCCGAGCACACAGCCTGAGTCTGCTTGCGCGCTCTCATGCCTCTGCCAGGCTGGGTTGGTGCTGTCCTTCTAGGCCGCTCTCTGGCTGTCCCTGTGGCCACAGATGGCACTTAGAGGCTGAGGACCTCTGTTCGTGAGGAGGAGGGACACACTCCCCTCCCCAGACGTCCGCTCAGGCAGCTTGAAGACCTGGGACCCCGCGTGCGCCACGACGTGCCCTGGTGGCCGGCTGCTGCTGGCCTTCCCCTCTCTCTCTCCAGGCTCAGGGGCTGTGCAGGACTAGCGGTGCTGCCCTCTCTGCTCGACCTGTCCGTAGTCTCTCCTTCTGCTGACTGGCCGCTCACGGTTTCCTTGCAGTGGCCTCTTTCTCCTCCCTGTACCAGTCCAGTTGCCAAGGAAAGCTGCACAGGAGCATTTCCTGGGCAGGTATTCATACGTCTCTATAAGGAAAGCGGTGTTTGCTGCAGAGCAGTGCTCTGCCTCGTAGATGCTGTTTTCATCGCCCTCATCTGGTCATCCCTCCATGATCCCGTCTGAGCCTTTCATCGCCCTCCGGGAGCAGGGCCCTGACTCGCATGAGGACGTCTGTGCAGAATGCCTTTGCTTTCCCGGCGGGAACCCCGCTGCCTCGCGCCTTTGTGGCTGAGCTCTGTTCCCAAGCCGGATGGGCCCTCCCAGCCCCTTCTCCAGGCCTGAGGAGGTGACATCGGGCAGCTGAGCTGCAGATGCCCACAGGGGACAGCTCTTTGGGGACAAGCCTGGCCCTGGGGCTCAGCCAAGCTGACTTGGCCCTGGCCTCTAATGGTCTGATTGGCTTTGTGAACCCACACATTGGGCTGTGTCTGTCTTTCATCATGTGCTGGTCGAGGGCCCTGCAGACCAGTCTCTGGCCCGTTGCCCCCAGGCCCTGGCAGGGAGAGTTTGACCTGCGTGGCACTCCAGCCCACCTGGGTCCCCATGTGTTGGCAGGAGCAAGTTAGGAAAGGGCGGTGTGCAGACGGGTTCTGGTGGGCAGCTAACAGACTGCACGTGTGCAGGGGCCGTGTGCGGGGCGAGCGCGGGCTGCGCTAACCCTCGGTTGCTTCTTCTCACTCCGCCCCTGCCCCCATGCTGGCATAGGAACTGCTGCTTTGGGGTGTCGTGCTGTCTCCTTAGTGCACTCAGCTCCGGGTTTGGCTTGGACTCAGAAGGCGAGCCTCCACTTTCCTGAACGGGCTCCCAAGTCCGTGTTTGCACACAGGGACTTCTCCCATGTCAGTCTTCTCCTTGGTCCAGTCAAGGAGGAACTCTGGCCTCCTGCCCCATTGTCGGGGGCTGGTCTGGGTGTGCTGCTGCTCCTGAGCTGAGGCCTGGTCTCAGGCAGGGGCTCCTTCCTCGTGGGGGTCTGTCCTCCCTTTGCCTGTCTACCTTGCTGAGGAGCAGAGGTGGCTTCTGTGGACACTGGGATGGTCGGGTGGGGACTAGAGGAGCCAGATGCTCCCTCGTCCCAACCTCCGGGAGCTGGTGTAGGAGACACTCTGTGTCAGGGCTCACGCCCAGGCCCCTCGGAGCCCCCTTCTCCAGCTGGCTCGATAGGTGGGGGCGGCTTAGAGCTACAGGCAAGGAGAGCCTTAGGGGAGGCTCTTTGGGGAGCCGCTGTGCCCTTTTGTGGGGGAAAGAAAGGCTGGTACCTCTGAGGCCATGTGAGCTCCCGGGGGGCCGGGCCATCACCCAGCAGCCCCGTCTGTGTCCTCCCAGACTCGGCGGTGGTTCTGGAGGAAAGTCCAGGCGAGGCTCATTTGCCAGTGGAGCCCCCCGAGTTAGAGGACTTCGAGGCAACACTAGGCACAGACAAGCGCTGTCAGCACACTGAAGCTTACAGCAGGGTGAGTGCAGCTGGGAGCCAGAGCCAGCTGAGAGGCCCTGTGGGTACTGCCAGTGGCAGGGGGAGGAGGGGTGGGCGGACTGAGAGGTGGGGGCTGAGTCAGGCAGAGGGGCAGGGCCTTCGCTCCAGGCTTTATGGAACAGCACTGGCTTGTTCTGAATGTGGGCAGGTCTTTTGCTCCCTCTTTCTCATCTCAAAAAGGCTGGTGGTTCCAAGTCCCTCCTGCATGGACATGCTGGGGTTTCCCATTGGTCCATCTAAGGGTAGCTTGCATCCTCTGGCATCCTCTGGTTTGCGGGGCTCTTGGCTCCTCTGCTCAGCGTGGGGCACAGGTGGGTGCTGTCCTGTGGGGGATGGAGTCATCAGCTTGGTGCTGGGCGGCTCTCTGGCCCTGGGCTAGGGGACAGGTGGGGCCTCTTCACCTCTAGGTAGACCCAGGTGGGCTCAGTGGCACCTCCTGATGAAGGTCTCTCTGGATATGTTCTTTCCAGTCGTCTTCAACCTCCAGCCAGGAGGAGAAGTCATTCCGGGGAGAGGAGTTGGCTGCTGGAGGGATCCCCATCGAGCGGGCCATCTCCTCTGAGGGAGCCCGGCCCTCTGTGGACCTCTCTTTCCAGCCCTCACAGCCCCTGAGCAAGTCCAGCTCCTCACCTGAACTGCAGACCCTGCAGGACATCCTCGGGGACCCTGGGGACAAGGCTGACATTGGCCGGCTGAGTCCTGAAACCAAGGCCCGGTCACAGTCAGGGCTCCTAGACGGGGAAGGCACTGCCTGGTCAGCCCCAGGTGAAGAGAGCCGAGGCCAGGGCCCTGCTCAGCCTGAGAGCCCCTTGCCTTCTGGCTGCCCCCGCTCCCCCAGTGGCCTGCGGCCCCGAGGCTATACCATCTCTGATTCGGCTCCTTCACGGAGGGGCAAGAGGGTGGAGAGGGACGCCTTCAAGAGCAGAGCTGGGGCCTCTAATACTGAGAAGGTGCCGGGCATCAACCCCAGGTAAGCCTTGCCCTCCTGGGCTAGAGCTCCTGGACACTCTTTGCAGGGACGTGGCACCTAAACAGTTCGGGCAGAGCAGGTGGGGGTGCGGGTCTGCATGTCCTCTGCCCCATGGCTGGTCAGAGCCACAGGAGGGGCCGGTTGCTTCAGTGATGGGGCTAAGGCCCTGCTGTTCTCCACACGGGCTGTGACTACACTGGCTATTTCCCCAACCTGGGGCCTACAGCTCCAAGCCCGGCCCTCACCCTCTCTCTCCCTCTGCAGCTTCGTGTTCCTGCAGCTCTACCATTCGCCTTTCTTTGGTGATGAGTCCAACAAGCCAATCCTTTTGCCTAATGAGGTAAGCATGCCTTCTCTTCCCTGCAGGTTCCCCTGGAGCCTGGGTTGGGGGGCACAGTGGGATGCCTCAGCTCTGGGCAGTGGTGGCTGTAGTCCAGGCTTGCAGATGGCTCCAGCCTCTGCTGCCTCTGTGGCAGCCTGCGGTAATCTACCTGGGTGAGGACAGCCTTCTGGACAGGCGTCTGGCTGGGGCTGGTCAGGCAGGGCTGGCGGCAGGGGATAGCCTCCACCCTGGGCTCAGAAAGGGATCTGTGGCTACAGTCCTTCGAGCGATCCGTGCAGCTCCTTGACCAGATCCCATCCTACGACACACACAAGATCGCTGTCCTGTACGTGGGAGAAGGCCAGGTGAGGCTGCTGGGCTGGCAGGGGCTGGCCTGGGGGTCAGGGCAGAGCCCTGCATGGGGCGGGGATTGGGGTCTGGGCCCTCGTCCTCCACAGAGCTCAGCTACTGCGTGAGCTGCTAGAGCATCAAGTGCTTGTTGAGCTCTGTGGCAGGGACACGGGAACAAGAAGGACAGGTCAGTGTGTGAGCGCATGGTATGTCAGAGAACGTTGAGGACTGCGGAGAAGTTGGCAGGTCCAAGGAGACTGTGCAGGTGTGAGCAGGGTACTATTCACATTGGCGATCCAAGGGATGTGACACTGAGCAGATGTGAAGGCAGTGAGGGAGATGAGCATGCGTGCTGGTGTGTGGGGAAGGATCCTGTGAAGCAGCAGCAGGTACAAAGGCCCTGGGGTGGGAACCTTGTGTGCTCAAGGGCAGTGCGGCGTTAACACTGGGCAGGGGATAAGAGGTGGGGGCGGGGAAGTAATGGGGAGGGGCTGATCATGGATGGCTTTGTAGGCCGCTGTCAGACTGCACTTCCGATCCCAGTGAGGTGGGAGGGCTGCTGTGTGGAGAAGTAGAAGTGGGTGGTGATGGTCCAGGTGAGAGAGGGACAGGCTTGAGGGGTGAGGGCGGCAGGTGCTGAGGAATGCTGGGGTCGGTGCATTTGAAGATGGAGCTGAGCACATTTGCTGGTGGACCAATAGAGAAAGGGGAAGTCAAGGGTGACACACCTGGGCAACTGCTGGAATGAGGTCACCTTGCGCTGAGTCAGGGTGGGTGGCAGAAGCGCAGCCCTCAGGGCCTTTAGGAGGGTAGGGGGCAGCTAGGGGTGGCCTGGGAGCAGGTGCCACCATGCTATGCTCCTCCTCTCTCTCCACAGAGCACCAGTGAGCTCGCCATCCTGTCCAACGAGCACGGCTCCTACAGGTACACAGAGTTCCTGACGGGCCTGGGCAAGCTCATCGAGCTCAAGGACTGCCAACCAGATAAGGTGTACCTGGGTGGCCTGGATGTGTGTGGCGAGGACGGCCAGTTCACCTACTGCTGGCACGACGACATCATGCAAGGTGTGTGAATTCCCGTGGCATGTGCCCTCCCCACCCCATCTCTGTTGGCCCACCCTGGGGGAGCAGCAGAGGTGGTTCTCCAGCAGCACTGGTGAACAGCCTGAGTTCGCCAGCCTGGGCGTTGAGGCAGTGATTGAGCTGGCAGCTCTGCTTCCAGAAGCTCTGCCCTGCGGGAGAGGAGCCAAGTACCGTTGGCTGGGTGCCAGAGGACATGGCTCCTGCAGGGCCTTGAGCCTCTGCAGAAATCAAGAGGCACTCCTGGCGAGAGGCTCAGAGGGCCTTGACCGCTGCCACCTGACCTTGACCCCACCAACGCCAGCCCGAGATGCCCTTGGTAGTACCCTGCCTGGGGCTGTGCCCAGCCCCGCTCAGCCCGGCCCTGCTCTGCCTCACAGCTGTCTTCCACATCGCCACCCTGATGCCCACCAAGGACGTGGACAAGCACCGTTGCGACAAGAAGCGCCACCTGGGCAATGACTTCGTGTCCATTGTCTACAACGACTCTGGCGAGGACTTCAAGCTGGGCACCATCAAAGTGAGCAAGGGGCCCTCAGGGTGGGCGGCTGTGGGTCTGGGCCCCCGGGCACCCTGGCTTGAGGTCACGCCTCTCTGAGGACGTGCCCACTTGTGTGTTGAGTGGCGGCAGTGAGGGCCGTGAGGGTCAGCGTGGTGACAAGTGGGAGTGCTGATCCACTCCAGTGTCCCCCCCTCTGAGCCTGTGTCCCCTTCGTTAACGAGGAGCGTGAGAGCCCCGTCAGTTTCCTCATGGAGCCCGCGGGCCTGCACTGTGGTCTTGGTGAGGAATGATCGGATTAACGTGTACAGGCGCTTAGGCTGCGTGGCGCGTGGTAGGTGCTTAGTGTCTGCTCCTAATGGCTCTGAGCCCTCCTCCCCAGTCCCTCCCTCGTATCATCACAGCGATTTGGGGAGGCCGTTTCTAGATGAGGACACTGGGGCTTAAGGTTCCATGGGAAGGAGGCAGGCTCAGTCCAGGCAGTCATGGGTGGCAGTGTGGAAGACAGCTGCGAGGCCGAGCAGGGCCCAGCACAGCCCAAGGGCTGAGGTGCCCATGCACAGGGGTGTTTGGTTTATTCTAAATGCAACAGGCAGCCTTGGAGAAGGTCACTGGACACAGACCCCGCGGCTGCTGGCAGAGAATCGGGCAGTGGGCAGAGGTGCTTGGGGGGAGGCCGGAGCAGCCCTCCTGTGCTGCGGGAGCTTGGGGGTGTGCGTGGATGGTACGCCAGGAGGAACCGTGCAGGGGCCTGAGGGATGGATGGGTGCCGCTCCCTGTGGGGTGCTCAGTGTGCCATCATGGCCGGGTGAAGGGGGACTTGGACGTGTGGGCTGGAGGGGCATTTGGGAGTTGTCAGCATGTGGAGCCTCTGAGCCGTGGGCTGGGAACGTGTAGAGCTCCACGTGCTGCTCAGTTGAGTGTCAGCTGGGTGGCAGCAGGAGCCCTGGGCAGTGTGGAGGGGTCCATGGGGCTGTGTGCCTGTTTGGGATCCTGACTGTGAACTTGAACTCGGGCAGTCAAGCGTTAGGATCCAGGCATGGAGTAGGTTGGGTTTTAGGAGTTGGCGGTTGTGGGGAGACGTGATGGCAGCCCCAGTCCCTAGGCTGGATGAGGAGGAAGTGTGGGTGGCTAACCAGACAGAGCATATTGAGTTAGCAAGCGTCTCCCACTGATGAGCCCGCTGTCCTCCTGAGCTAAGTGAGGAAGTAGCAGAAAGTGGCCCTTTGCCAAGCTGATCCCTGCTTTTGTCCATGCAGGGCCAGTTCAACTTCGTCCACGTGATTATCACACCTCTGGACTATGAGTGCAACCTGGTGTCACTACAGTGCAGGAAAGGTGAGGCCCAGGGCTGGGCTGGGCAGGGAGGCATTCAGGGCCCTGAGCCCCATGTGAGCACTGTGTCTCCCCAGACATGGAGGGTCTCGTGGACACCAGTGTGGCCAAGATCGTGTCTGACCGCAACCTGCCCTTCGTGGCCCGCCAGATGGCCCTGCATGCGAACGTGAGCAGAGGCAGCATCTAAGGGGCGGGGGTGGGGTGGGGACAGGGACAGAAACACAGGCCCACAAGTGCCACCCATGGAGGGCTCACTGCTCTGCCCTCCCTTCCCCAGATGGCCTCGCAGGTGCACCACAGCCGCTCCAACCCCACTGACATCTACCCCTCCAAGTGGATCGCCAGGCTCCGCCACATCAAGCGGCTCCGCCATCGGGTAGGGAGGATGGGCCACAGGCACACTGGGCACGGGGGGGCTCCCTCAGAGATGTGATGGCCAACCAGGGTGGGTGCCAGCATCCCGCTTAGGGAAGAGTATGTGCTGCTGAAGCTCCCTCTCTCTCTCAGATCCGTGAGGAAGCCCACTACTCGAACCCCAGCCTGCCCCTGATGCAGACGCACCCCCCGGGCCATGCCAAAGCCCCAGCACAGGCTCCGGCCGAGCCCATGCCCACCTACGAGACAGGCCAGCGGAAGCGCCTCATCTCCTCTGTAGATGACTTCACCGAGTTTGTGTGAGGCTGTGACTTGGGTGGCGACGGGTCCTGTCGGGGTTCCCCATGGCTGTCGAACCCTCTCTGCCCACCCCAGGTGCTAGGCAGTATTTATTTGTGCAAATGAAATAAAGTGGTGGTGCAGCCGAAGCCTGCTGCTGTGCCACCGGCCCTAGGACGCAGACACAGAGCAGTCAGCCAACTCGTTTATTTGACTTCGTCTGTTGGGGGGTTGGGGGCGGGATCAAGGCTGTAGTTTCAGCCATGCCCACAGAAGTGGGGTGGGGGCCCGCTGGGCTGTGGTCAGGGCCTTGCCCCTTCAGGAAAGCCTCACACACCACCACACGTGTTCTGACATACGCTGTCACACTCACCTGCCCCAGCCCTGGGAGCCAGCTCCTGGGGAGGGGTCTTTCCCCCTAACCACCCTTGGGTCCTCCGCCATGCACTAGTCTTGCTCCTTACCCAGCCCTGATGCCAGCAGGCCTGGGCTCCTCACTGCCTGGCCTTGGGCGGAGCAGGAGAACAAGGCCATGGCTGTGACAGAACTGCCTGGGGGCAGCTGTGCTCTTCAACAACCCTCCCAGCCCAGCACCGGGCCAAAGCTAGACTCGGATCTGAGAAGCAGCATGCGGGCAGGTGTCTGGGGAGGGAGGCCAGCTCTGCAGCCCCAGCTCCCCCTCGGCGCAGGCACGGGGCCCCTCGGCCCTGGTGAAAAAGAGAGCGACGTACAAAAATAGATACATCTGAACCCCGTATAAATTACTGACGGTAGACACACAGACTGCAGCTGGAGGCAAGTGCACTCAGCAGGGGACAGGAGAGGTAATAATTTAGGGAGAGGATTACAGGAGGTGCAGTTCTCTCCCCAGAGCCTGGATCCTTAGCGAGGGGGAGATGTCTGCCCAGGAGGTGGGGCCGGGCACAGCCCCGCTGTACCTGAGGACTCGGGAAATAAATTAGCATCTCAGAGGCTGGGCACTCAGTCCAATACTGCTGTGTCCTCCCCAGGGAGCCGGGGAGGGGATTCTGGGTCCTGGCTGGCCTTGTGGCCTCTTTAAAGTGCTGAAGCCCACAGAGAGACACAGACAAGTGCTGCCCATCTCTGGGGTACCTGCGTGCAGCTGCTCTGCCCGGCCTGAGACCTTGAGGGCAGCAGAAGGTAATACTGAGTGGTGTCTGCTCTGGCTCCAAGGGGCCAGAGTGAAGGCACAGGCCTGCCCCAGGGAAGGGGCATGAGCCCAGGTCTCCTGGAGCTAAGTGCTACTGGGGTGGACCTTGTTCTTGGCCCGCAGGGACGCCCGGCTGGGGCCTGTAGCCAGGCCAATGCCTCGACTAGCCCGGGCAAGGCGGCTGGGCAGGGCTGGCCGCAGGCCTGGGAATGGGGCACGGAGAGGCGAGGCTGGGGGCACACTGCTCCTGCGGCCGTGCAGGCTCTGCAGCCGCCGCTCCAGCTGGTAGACGTCTTCCGTGGCCTGGTTGAGTCGGTCAAACTGGGCAAGCAGGGCCTCGAACACTGCGTGGAGGCGGGAGGGCTCGGGCTCCGGCTCCCCCCGTGGCCCCAGCCGGCCCAGGCCCACGCTTAGCCCGTCCAGCTGGCTGGAAGACGTGGAGGGGCGTGAGGCGTCGGAGCCACCGCTGGGTGGGGGCATGTCTGGGGTCGACTTGGAGGCCCTGGATGAGCGGGAGGGCAGTGGCTCCATCCCTTCAAAGCGGACTTTGTGGCGGAACTGGGGGCGGCACAGGGGCTCGGTCAGTCCGGCTGCACCCTGGGCTCACCTGAGCCCAGGGCGCGTCCCTCTCCCCCCCACTGGGCCGTACCCACCTCCTTGACTTTGCTAAAGCCCATCCAGAGGCGCAGCCTGCGCAAGAACAGTTCCACCATCTCGTAGTCCTGCGGCTCCCAGGCGGGTCGGTAGAGCTCCCCACGCAGAGCGTGGTACCGCCACCTCAGAAGGACGGCTCCCAGCCTCAGGGCACCCCACAGACGCAGGGCCCAGAGCCCCGCACACAGCAAGGGGGACAGGCGCCAGGACTCGGCAGGGCACAGGGCGGGGGCCCCAGCCCCGGGACACAGCACCAGGAGGGCCCGGGCAGCGCTCCGAAGAGAGTCCACGCAGGAGGAGACCAGCTGCGGGGAAGGCGGCACAGTGAGGGGCGCGCCCCGGGCTAAGCCGCCCTCCCCCGACGGCCCCAGTTACCTACCAGAACGGCCAGCTGCACGTAGGCTACGGCGAGCGCCACCAGGCCTAAGGCTGCCCCCACGAGCTCCGGCAGGGCCCGGCACAGCGTCTTGCCGAAAACCGACCACTGGCGCACGAAGCGCAGCTGCTGGGCGGCCTTGCGGACAAAGGGCGTCAGCCAACCCCGCCCCGCCCGGCCCCGCCCTCCGGCCCCGCCCTCCGGCCCCGCCCTCACCTTGACCAGGAGCAGAAAGAGCAGCGAGGCAGCCAGGCCTCGGGCCGCGGCGCTCAGCTGCGCCACCTGCTCGAAGCTGGTGAAGCGGCGCGGGCGGCGGCGCACGAAGCGGGTCCACTGGCGGTCGGCGGCGCCCAGCTGGGCCAGGCGCACGAGCGCTGTAGCCGCCGTCAGCGCCACCAGCAGCCACCGCGCCCAGGCCCCGGGCCGCGCCGTGCGCGCCCGCCCCTCCCTGCGCCAGGCGCGCGCCTCGGCCACGGCGAAGTGCAGCGCGAACAGCAGCAGGGTCACCTGCGAGGGCGGGCGGGGTCAGGGCCGCAGCCTGGACGCGCGGGGGGTGGGGCTGGGGGCGGGGTCAGGGCGCCGGCCGAGCCGCGCTGGGGGCGGGGCGTACCGAGGTGAGCAGCGGCAGCGAGAGGCCGGCGCTCAGGCGCCGCAGGGCGAACGGGCGGACGCTGAGGGCCGCCACGGCGTGTCCGGCGGCGGGGAACTCGAGGCGCAGCGTGACGGCAGCGTGCAGCCCCACGGCCGGGCTGTAGCGCGTGAGCTCCACGAACACGGCGCGGCTCCTGCGCGGAGGGCACGGAGGAAGGGGCTGGGGGTAGGTGCTGAGCGATGGGCGATGAGGACTGGGAGGACTGGAGGCCGCGGCTTGGTGAGTAGTGAGTGAGGCTCGCTAGGCCGCTTCGAGGAATGATGGGGAGCGGCAAAGCTGGGGGTGGGTGTGATTTGTGATCACACTGCCGAGAGCCCGGGAGGCCGGTGTGATTGATGTGCAGGTGGCCGGGAGAGGACCGAGCGCCCACCTGTTGTCGATCCAGTTGTGCAGCTGCAGGAAGCCCAGCTGCTCGCGGCTCTCCTCCAGGCTCAACGCCAGCTCTTGCACGTAGCCCCCGCTGTCGTACACGGCGCAGGAGCCCCAGTACCAGACGCTGCCGGCGAGGGGACATGTGAGAGCCAGGCCCAGCCCTGCTGGAACCTGGGAGCCATGGCTGGATAGGGCTGGGGGTCCTCTGGAGAACTCCCTGCCTCCCCGGAATCCTGGGCGCCGCTGTGCTCACCCCAGCAGGTCAGGCGCCGAGTAGGCCCACGTCTCAGAGCCATTGTGGACAGCAGTCCCCCAGCCAATGCTGTAGTCACCGGTGCTAAAGCCGCCTGAGGCTGCTGAGCACAGATGTGCCCCTGAGCCGGGAGGGTCTGGGCAGAGTGCTGAAAGCAGAGGGGCCGGGAATGAGCACCACCTCACCAGGAACACCTGGGCGGAGCTCTACACGATCTCACCAAATGCTCCCAGGAACCCAGAAGATACATGTCATTGTCTCACTTACAGATAAGGAAACCGAGGCAGGAAGAGGGCAAAGGTTACAGAGCTAGGGAACTGAAACCCAAACCGAGCCAAAAGCTTCTCTTTGGAAAAGAGTGAGGGTAAGTGCCAGGGTGCCCCTCCCCAGCTCACCTTCCTGCAGCCGCACCTGCCGCAACCGTAGGGGCCCCAGCTCTGGGCTGGACTGGTTCCCATGGACGTAGGGCAGCAGCACGTGGGACATCCACAGCCAGAAGTCCTCAGACCTGCCCGCACCGGACACGGAGTCACATGCTCCACCCCTGAGCTCCCCGCGCCCACCGGGGGTCAGGGCCCAGAGAGCACTGCTACTGCAGCCCCAGCCCAGCCACCAGGAGCTGCCAGTGCCACCCACAGGGACGAGGCAAGACCCAGGGTCCTCAGCCTCGGCCTACTGACATTTGGGGGCAGACAACTCTGGGACGGGGCTGTCCTGGGCACTGCAGACTGTTCAGCAGTGTATCTGGTCTCTACGCACTGCCAGCAACACCCACTCCAGTTACAATGATCAAAAATGTATCAAGATGCTTCCCAATGTTCCCTGGGGGCTGGGTGAGACCAAAGGCAAGATCAGTGTGGGCCCAGGTTGACATCAGCACTGCCCTGGTCCTGCAGACAGACCTGCATGTGTAGAGGGGTGTCCATACCGAGTGATGGCCAGGAAGGCCTGGCTGTCCAGCTCCTGCTTGATGGCACTCTGCAGGCGGTAGGCATGGCTGTGGCACGAGGCGTCCCCATAGTTAGCCAGCAGTGTCACCAGCAGGAAGAGCATGTACACCAGGAGGCTCTGGGGGGCAGGGACAGCCTTGGGGTCAGCCAGTCATGGCCTGGTCCACCGTAACAGAACAGGACTTCCGGACTACTGGGCAGCAAGCTGCCCATGGCCAGGGTGCCTGGCGCTTACTAAGAAAGGGCAGCACAGACACCCCACCAGCACTCTGTCTGGGGGTAGACACACGGTCCACTGAAGGCCAAGGAAGCCGTGCCCAGGGCCCTGTGAGGCCAGGCAGGAGTGGACATTTGAGCTGGGCACAAGAAGGGGCATAGCAAGGACTAGGGCAGTAGGAATCGGGGTGATGGGAGGGAGCTGGGGCAGGGGCTGCAGAGCGGGAAGGCTTTCTGTGGTCAGGAAAGGGCTTGTGTGAGGTTTTTGAGGAAGGCGGGACCTCTTGAAAGAGGCTTCACTGGCCAGGAGGCGGGAGAGGGAGGGTAGGCATTGGCTGCTGTGACCCGAGCTCACCCTCAGCATCCTGTGCAGCCTCTTGACCTTTCGGGCTTCCTCCTTTGCCAGGAAGAGTGCGAAGCCATGGGGGGGCCGCACACGGGGCACACGCTCGCTCACCGGTGTCACGGCCGGGCTCTCCACCAGGGTGTCATCCTCATCAGGGTGCAGCCGCTTGGCCACCAGTGAGAAATACAGGGCTTCCAGCAGGACCTGGGCCGGGGGTGGCATCAGACGGGCCTGCGAGTGCCAGAGACTGGCAGCCTGGCCCCCCTGCATCCCACTCACCTTGAGTGGCTCCCAGCCGAGGAATGAGGCCAGGAAACTAGAGCTGCTCGAGAGGAGCCACGTGACACTCACGCCAGCAGGGAAGCTGGCACCAACCCACCCCGAGACCCCCACAGCCACAGCCACCAGGAGCAGGCTGAGCCCGTGGGCCAGGGGTGCACACCAGGACGGCAGCAGTCGCTTCCGCAGACCCTCCACCAGCCCTGGGGAAGAGAGACAGGTGACTGGTGGCCCAGAGGGAGGGGCACGGAGGGGCGTCCTGGGGACACACAAGCGCACCTGTCCTGGAGAGCTTTGCCCACTGGGGCTGTTCCCAGGTCAGGCCTGGGCTGGGCAGCCCCCTGTCCCCGAACCTCTGCAGCATCAGCGTCTCAGTCTTCTCCCCAGGAGCACTGGACCTGAAGCACAGGAAGAGGGAAGCGGCCAGCACTCACCTGTCAGCCCACATACAGTCCCCAGGGCATGGTGTCCAGCCCGTCTCATCCGTGAGGGCAGTTCCTTGAGACTCTCTGGGCCTGTGTGCAATCCCCCGCTCCCCATCCGTGGAGAGAGAGAAGACACTGCCCCAACCAGGGTGGACATGGTGCTGGGCTCAGAACACCACCAGTAACTCCAAGGAGGGGCCTCAACACCCTCACTGCTCCTCAGGCCAGCATCACATCTGCCTCTGTTCCTCTCCCCCCTCACCTCCTGCTTACTCCATCATGAAGTCCTCCCCCCACACCTCTGCGACCTGATCCACCTCTCTCCCGTCCTGCCTCCACTCCAGCAGCCATCACCTCTTACAGGGCGACTGTAGCGGTCTCCAGCCTCATCCCCCTGCCTGCTCCTCATGCCAGCAAGCTATGACTAGGTTTGAAACCTTCCAACAAGCACTCCCCTTGCCTCACGCCTTCCCCTTCACCTCCCCACACCCATGCGTGCACACACACATTACGCACGTGTGCAGTTACACGCGCACACATACGTGACACAAATGGCCGTGCTCTGATGCAGTTTTGTAAGCTCAGACTAACTTTTAGACAAGTAGACATGTGTCTTTCAAATTCCAACAGTACACAGCGCTCTGTATAACCCTGAGATCTGCTTATCTCTCATGGTGCCCCCCTGAGCCTCCTGGCTCCGAGCTGCTCCAGAGAGAGAAAGGGGAGCTACAGGAGCCAGAGGAAATAAGGGGGCAGAATGAAGAGGGGAGCAGGCCGGGGACAGGCACCACTGAGGAGGGGGTGCACAGCTGTGCCCTGATTCTGTCCACTGACAAGAACAGGCCCAGATCCCAGCGTGTCTACCGCCACTCGGCTGCCTTCACCGTGCCTGGTTTTGTGCATCTCCTGGAGAATAAAGGCACCATCGTTTATGGAGGTGGGAAATCACGGGACAGCAAACAAATGCAAGTGACACATTTTTTCTTGAAATTGACTTTTCTGATTATAAAAGTAGCCTGAATTATTTGTAGAAAGTAGAGCAATAATAAATACAGAACAGATATTAACATCAGCACGTCCACCACGCGAGGAACAGCAGTGTTACTGGTTATCTAGGTGTGCGTGTGTTTACATCTCACATGTGGCTAGAAACACGTGTTGTATATCAGGATCATATAGAAGACACAGCGTAGAATACTTAGAACTTTACATTGGACTCTAAGCTGCAATGAGAGCGAAGACTTTGTTAGAGGATAACGTTCAACGGGTTCCTTCGGTCTCTCACCACGGATGTTGATCCCCTGCTCAACGCCAGCCCTGTTCTAGGCGCTGAGTGAAGAGACCAGTCCGTGCACTTGTGATGTGCCCGTGCCGGGGGAAAGCAGACGACAAGCATGAACAAAGCGACGTTCAGGACGCAGGGGAGAACACGGAGACCGAGGCCTGTGTGCGCAGGCCCCTGTGACCGCCCTTTACTGTATTTACATCAGGCAGGCAGGCAGGCTCTGATTAGGCAGCATTTGACTGGCGACCTGAAGGAAGTGTCATGGGGAGCAACACTGGGCAGAGGGAGCAGCAGAAATAACAGACAAGGTGGAGGAGCGAGGAGGCTGTCGCCCGAGGGAAGTGGGTGGCAGAGGGAGGGTGGGGCCAGACGGCTGGGCGGTGGAGCTCTGTGAGGAGGGCGCCCAGTGTGGTGGGCCGCCTCCAAGATGGTCCCAATGATACTTTCCTCCTGGCATCACGCCCCTGCAGAGTCCTTTCCCACAGTGTAACCGAGAAGATACTGTGGAAATGACAGTGTGCGGCTAATGGTGCTGGGCCTTAAAGGGCACTGTGGCTTCTGCCTCGCTCTCTTGGACCACTCAGTCTGGGGACACCGGCCACCGCGTTGTGAGGACGCTCAAGCAGCCCAGCAGTGGGGCGCAGGTGGCGGAGCTGAGGCGGCCCACCAGCGGCCCGCACCAACGGGCCTGCCCTCTGAGTTGGTGTACGCACTGAGTTTTGGGGTAACTCATTACGCAGGGATAGCTACCCAGTACCCCAGGGGGACAGGGGCGGGGCCTGCCTCAGGGAGCAGGCTCTCTCCGGCACGGGGAGGAAGAGTGGACTCCACTGAGCTGGCCCTGGACTTCAGCAAGGGCTTTGGGCTGGAGATGTTTGGGGGTGCTCAGTTTATAATTACTACCCCAAGATTTCCCTACATTACAGATTTTTTTAATCAATTGGCAATTGCTTCATAAAAATGCCATCATGTCATGGTTAACTCTTTGTGAAATGCTTTCCCTTTTTCTCTGTGTTCTGGGACAGTTCATGTATCTCAGTAGTTTTTGGTTGTTTGAAAATGAGGAGAGTTAAAAGGAATGGAAAGGTGGATATTAACAGAGAAACAGGAAAGAAGGAGAATGAGGTAATTCTATAGGGACTGTGTTACTAAGTTGGAAACCAGCCAAGAAATTGGGAACTTCTTAAAAACACAAAATCAAAATAGTCTCAAAAGAAAAAAAATGGGCTGTTTAAAAACTTGCCAATAGGGGCTGGCCGGGTGGCGCAAGCAGTTAAGTGCGCACGCTCCGCTGCGGTGGCTCAGGGTTCGCCGGTTTGGATCCCGGGCGCGCACCGACGCACCGCTTGGCAAGCCATGCTGTGGCGGCATCCCATATAAAGTGGAGGAAGATGGGCACAGATGTTAGCCCAGGGCCAGTCTTCCTCAGCAAAAAAAAGAGGATTGGCAGATGTTAGCACAGGGCTGATCTCCTCACAAAAAAATAAAAATAAAAAAATAAAAAATAAAAACCTGCCAATGATTCCTCATCATGGCCAGGCCCTGGCAGCCTCACACTGGTTGCCTTTCTCTTCCTCAGATGTCCTTCGCTTCTGCCACCCTAAAGGGAATGTTTGCTGGGCCCCAGACAACCCTGTGAGGTCCTTTCAACAGATGAGGGGCTCAGAGCTCAAACGTCACCCCAGCCCTGCACTGGGGGACATGGGGCCGGAGAGCACCAGGCCAGTCCCAGGTGGGGAGCAGGGCTTCCTGGCCTGGGCTCCCTGCTGCCCCCCACCCCCAGGAGGTAGGCACTCACAGGCCAGTGAGCAGGTCCGTTTCTACTTGAGTGTCCTGGGTGGGGGCTAGGCTGCTGGCCCCTTCAGCCAGGATCTGCCGGATCAGGTCTTCGTCTAGAGGGAGCAGAACGTGTCAGGGAGGGCATGGGCTCCTCCCACCCCAAGCCATGGAGCCTTCCCAGGGAGAACTGGGGTTACACCCTCCCCACCTCTGCCCACCTGAAGCTGAGAAGTATTTGGCAGGTGAGGAGGGGCTGACCAGGGAGAGACCGTCCTCCTCTGGGCCCAGCATGTGGCCCATCCGGCCCCGTGCCAGGCGCTGCAGGGTACTGCCCATGATGGACGGGTCACTCAGCAAGTCTGGCCAACTGAGCGTGCCTTCGCTGGATGGCCAGCACGCTAGGCTGTAGGTGACACAGGTCAGCAAGGGGAGTCCAGGGGACACGTCTGCACAGGCACCCACGGACAGACGGGGCTTCTGGGCCAACACACCCCCCAGACAGCGTATGACAACACACAGGGCCAGCAAACACGGGACAAAGACACATGACACGGCACACACAGCCCAGATACCCATAACTCGGCACATGCAAGGCATGGCTGACCTACGCCAAGGCTCACATTTTCTCTAGGAACCCTCACCTTTTAGAATCATCCAGAAATAAGTCATTTTTTATTTGTCCAGCAAAGGCCTGTTGAGAAGTGCAGAGAGAACCTCACTCAGACTCTGGGCTGCCCAGGGGCAGCAGGACCCACCAGGCCGAGGCAGGGCCCCTAGAGGAGCCCTCACCTCCGCACGGAGCCCTGGGAAGGTAAGGAAGGAGCTGTCCAGCACAGATGAGTCCAGGTAGCTATCGATGTCCAGTATCTGCTGCCCCAAAGGGGTGGAGCTCGGGCCCCCAGCCACCTGCAGGGAGATGCAGGCAGTCAGCGGGGGGCAGTTCTGCTCCTGCTCTGGGGAGACGTGCTACCTCCTGAACAGCCCGAGTCTAGACTAGCGCTGTCCCAGAGAATATTCTAGAACGACGCCTTCTGTATCTGCACTGTCCGTTATGGTAGCCACTAGCTACATGTTGCTATGGAGCACTTGAAATGCAGCTGGTGCAACTGAGGAACGGAAGTTATCATTTTATTTAATTTTAATTAATTTAAAAATAAACAGCCACCTATGGCTAACAACTGCTGCATTGGCTTCCTGTGGTAAATCTCTCTTGGTCATGGTGTGTGATCCTTTCTCATGAGTTGCTAGATTTGATTTGCCATGTTTTGCGGAGGATTTTTGCTGTATATTCACAAGGGACAGTGGTCTGCAGTGCCCTCCTCACAAGAGGTCTTTGTCTGGCTCTGGTGTCAGGACAGTACTGGTCTCGTGGGATGAATCAGGAAGTGCTCCCTCCTTGTGCACATTTTTGAGTTTGTCAAGGATTGGTGCTGTTTCCTCTGTAGCTGCTCGGTTGACTTGCTAGTGAAGCCATCTGGGCTTTTTTTTTAATTTTTTTTTTTTTTGTGAGGAAAATCAGCCCTAAGCTAACATCTGTTGCCAATCCTCCTTTTTGCTGAGGAAGACTGGCGCTGGGCTAACATCCATGCCCATCTTCCTCCACTTTATATGAGACACCGCCACAGCATGGCTTGACAAGCAGTGCATCGGTGCATGCCCAGGATCCGGACCTGTGAACCCTGGGCCGCCGAAGCAGAATGTGCGCACCTAACCACTATGCCACTGGGTCGGCCCCTATCTGGGCTTTTCCTTGTGGGAGTTTTTAAATTACTAAGTCATCTCTTTACTTTGCTCTAGGTCTGCTCATATTTCCTCTTTCTTCTTGAGTCAGGTTTTTTTTTTTAATAATTTTATTTATTTATTTTTTTTTCCCCCCAAAGCCCCAGTAGATAGTTGTATGTCATAGCTGCACATCCTTCTATTTGCTGTATGTGGGACACGGCCTCAGCATGGCCGGAGAAGCGGTACGTCGGTGCGCGCCCAGGATCCAAACCCGGGCCGCCAGCAGCGG
The DNA here is from genome assembly GCF_057802395.1 of Ceratotherium simum simum. Classification (NCBI taxonomy): domain Eukaryota; kingdom Metazoa; phylum Chordata; class Mammalia; order Perissodactyla; family Rhinocerotidae; genus Ceratotherium; species Ceratotherium simum. The sequence continues at coordinate 2,025,797 of NC_141925.1, forward strand.
AGCGCGCGCACCTAACTGCTAAGCCACGGGGCCCGCCCTTGAGTCAGTTTTGATAGTTTGTCTTTCTAGAAGCTTGTCCATTTCTCCTACGTTATCTAACACGCTGCTGTACAGCAGTTCATGTGACTCGCTGATCAGTCCTGTGTATTTCTGTGAGGGTGGCAGTGATGCCCCCACCTTCATTCATGATTTCAACCATCTGTGTTTCTCTCTTTTTCCCTGGTCAGTCAACCTAAAGGCTCGTCATGTTGACCTCACTGATCTTCCTTCCGTGGCTGCCATACTGAACAGCACAGCCCTCGGCAGAGGCAACGAGGCCACGCGCCACCTCCAGGAGCTCCGTGAGCAACCCACCTTGCTCCGGGACATCCGGAAGAGGAACAGGATGACCAGGTAGATGGGGTAGACAACCACACTGGACACCAGGCCAACGGCGACTGTGTCAACACTCAGGGGGATCAGCCTGGACACAGGCCCTGTGCTGTGTGGCAGGAAAGAATAGGCCCGGGCTGGGTTAGGCCAGGAGGAGGGCAGAAGGCGTTGGGCAGAGGGAGGTCATCCTGACCCCCACAGGCACCCACCTGTAGGCAGCGTCTCCCACGACCCCGTACCACACGGCATTGGCACCCAGGAAGAGGCAGATGAGGAGGACACAGCAGGTGGCCCGCTGGACGCGGGTGAAGCGGCTTCGAGGTGGCCGGTCCCACATGGAGAGCCAGATGTGCTTGTCAAAGAAGCCACGCTGCAGCTCAGCCACGAGGAGGCGCCGGAACCGCCACAGGGCTGCGTCACCTGGGAAAGGGCACAGGAGGGGCTTCAGGAGGGCCGAGGGGCAGAGCCCCCCCGTCTAGCCAGCAGGGGCGGGGCCTTACTTGCAGCCAGCACCTCCTTCTCCACCAGGCCCCCGTTGGCCTCAGTCTCCACCGACAGCCAGTCGTTGACCAAGAAGAAGGTGCTGCGAGCGGTCTGCAGGTCCCTGACGATGACGTGCTGCAGGAACCAGGCGGGGCTGAGCCCTGCAGAGGGGCAGGAGCCGGGTGAGGGCTGCAGGACGCCGGACAGGCAGCGGGCAGAGGGACAGCAGGGGCACACCGGACCTTTGTTGTCATGCCACACGCGGATTTTCCACACGCTTCCCAGGCTGTGCGGGGTGGCGATCTGGAAGATGTCCAGGCTGTTGCGGTGGAAGGCTCCGTCCCCGTCCAGGTGCCGGTGGCCACTCCGGCTGTCTGCCCCATAGAGCATGATGCCCACGTGTGCCGTGGTCCCTGGAGGATGGAAGGAGAGGTGGCAGGACTGTTTGCTGCCCACCAGACGTGTCCCCAGAGAAGTCTTTTCCCGTGGGTTTTCATTCAACTAGTACAGCAGGCTCGCCCCGCACAGCTCTGACATACACAAATCTCTTTTACCCCAATTCAATTAAACACAGCCCCAACACCATGAGTCAGGCATCCGTCACGTGCTACTGTGAGTAACTGGTAAAACGTCCACTTGGCTGCCAGCAATTCAGTCCACCACGTAAACAGAAAAAGCACATCCTGATCCGTGACCCATTACATCACTTCTTCCAAAGCCCACTGGTGACGGGTCACTGTGCGTCCAGCACTTCCCCCACAGACCACCGAGCGCATGGGGGTGTTGCCTCCTTGTCTCCCAGTGATAAACCCACGCGACATTTTACAAAAACAGGTCTTCGAAAGAGGACTGGTCGACAGAGATGAAAACATAGCAAAGAAGTGAAGAATGGTAACAGTGCAAGTAAAATTCCAGTCAAAGGTGAGTGGACTGCTGAGGAAACAGGCAGCATGGGGACGCCGGCGTGGCCCAAGACTCGAGAAGGGTCCCAGTGACGGCAAGCTCACCGATGTCAACCAGGACAGCAGTCGTGACCAAAAGGACGCGATGTCACAGAGCAATTGACGCTGGCAAAAAACTTCACGCTAAAAGACTTCTCAGGAGTGTTTCGTGATAGAGAGCGCAAATGATAAACTGTTGGAAGCAACGTGACCACTAGTCATGGCAGAGAACAGCCGCTCACTCCACATTGTGAGTTATCGGGCAAGGAGGCAAGCACCGCTCAAACCGTTCTCGGTAAGTTTTTCACAAAGTGCCTCTGATGTCTTCAGTGACACTGCACTGACTCAGTGTCAGTGTTTCTCTACATGTTTATAACCGACGCAGTGTTTGATGTCTTAAAAGCAAGCCATTGTTTTCACATAACGACTTATTTAAAATTATTCCCGTTAATTATCAAGCTCACTTTTGCACAGCTTGCACACACTCATCAGTCCCGCATCCCTGTGGAAAGTGAGACGGCCCGAGTGACTGAGCGCCTACTTCACACGGGACTGAGCTCATGCTCAGGACGATGACAGCGTGTCCACAGGTAGCGGTGAGCATTAATAAGCTACCACTTCACACAGCACCTGGGAAATCGAGCCCCTGCTCTACGTCACTTATTATCATCATCACCACGAGAGAAGGCAGCCTGGGGGCCTGGACGGGGCGGCCTGTCCCCTCACCTGAGCCGCGGCCCCAGCCGGTCTTGACCAGGATCTCGTACTTGAAGCGGCCTCCCTTCCCGCAGAAAGGGATGATGCGGACCCGGCTGACGTCCAGCTGGTCCAGCTTACGCAGGATCACGGCCATGACCACATAGGTGACCAGGCACATAGCACACGTCAGCAGGACGATGTAGTTCATGCCCGAGGCCGGCTCCTGGGGACACAGAGCCGTCAGGCCCAGGAGGCACAGCCCACCCCTCACCTTCTCAGGAGGGATCTGGAGCCCTGAGCCACCCAGGAACATGGCACCACTCACGGGGAAGATGAAGTGGATGTGGCTGGGGGGCACGAAGAGACTGGCGCCGAAGGCGGTGAGGTGGCGGGTGAGGCAGACAGCCTGGCTGGGCGAGGTCTCCTCCAGGGGCCTGAGCCCCTCCGTCCTCCACATCATCTCCTTCTCACTGAAGTACTGGCACAGAGATGTGTACAGGCCCACAGACACGTCCAGTGCCGACCAGTGGAAGTGGCTGCTCAGGTTCAGGTAGTAACTCCCGCCCGGGTCTCTGGTCCTAGAAGGAGTGAGAGGAGCGTCACGGGCAGACCCTGCCAACTCTGGGGTCTGAGTCAGGGTGGCGTTCCGGCCCAAAGACTTCTCGGCTGCAGCCATGCTTGCTGTGGGTGGCCAGGCCCAACCTGCTCCTTGGTCGTCCCGCTGCCACACCTGCTCCCACAGGGAGCCCACACAGCCTCGGCACATACGGATTTGATCACGTCCACTTGCCTCCAAGACACCAGCCCCACCCAAGCCAACAAGTCCTGGCCCGCTCCCAGGTCTTCCATGGGCCTGCTGTGCCCTCCCAGGGCAGGGGACGTGCTCACCCCGGGGCAATGAAGAAGGTATAGGGCCTGTGGTCGTCGCCCGCCAGCGCCTCCAGGCTGATCCTCTTGCTGGCAGAGCAATTGTGCTCATTGGGCCAGGGTGCTGAGTGCAGGTAGACGGCCAGGTAGGGCTCAGGCTCCTCAGGCAGGTAGTGCTCTGGGGGTGGAACATGCAGGGTCAGATGCCTGCCCCAGACAGCTCATGCACCCTGGGGGACACCTCCGGGAGCCCTCCTTGCTGCACGGGGCCAGAGGAACCTCCATGCTAGAGGCAGCACTCGCTCTTCTGTGGTTCCCCCACTGCCCTCCTAGCAGGCCCCAGAACCCTGTGAAGCAGGAGACAGATTTTACCAAAGGCCAAGAGTTGGCATGTTTGCCAGACGCCTGGTTACCCAGGCCACCCCCCGGCTGCCCCACACAGGCCGGGCCAGGGCTGTAGGAGGGGGCACTCACCGTTCAGCACCTTGTAGGTGAGCTGCAGGTGCAGCCCGGCCTCGGGGTTGCTGTTCTCGGGGGCGACCACAGTGCTGACCGAGGACCGGGGCTGGACGACAGTGGAGCCAGCAGGGATGCGGTGGCCCTGGGCAGCCTGGTCTGAGTTGTTGGGCACCTTCACAGTGATGGCACGCTCTGAGGCCAGCTGCCCAATGGGGATCTGCGTGCCAGCCTGAGTCTGGAAAGCCATGGATGCCACCTTGGTGGAGACGGTATAGTTGCTGATGTAGCCAAAGGGAAAGGGGTTGGAGTCCACAAGAAAGATGAGCTGCACCACGTCACTGAGGTTGGACAGGGCCCCGCTGAAGGCCGTGGGGATGGAGAAGTGGCAGCCGGGGCCCGAGGTGTTGCCCTGGCACAGCAGGCTCAGTGGGTCTGAACGCTTGCCCTGCGCCACTATCTCCTCGCCCGCCAGGGTCAGAGGCTCCTCGTTGAGCACGCGGGAGCGCATAAGGATGCACATGAGGGCAGACGAGAGGTGGTAGGCCTTGGATGCCACCATCAGTGATGGCGACTTGGCTCCCAGCTCTGAGGGCTGTGGGCCCTGCATGTCTAAGCTGGCCAGGTGGATGAGGTCGCCTGTGGATGGGGGAGAGGTTCGGGGGAGATGAGGGATTGATGTGGGAGAGATTGGGAGAGCCCCGCGTGCCTACCCGGCCCCACCTGTGATGTTGAGGATGCTGTCGGCAATGGCAGTAGGCGTCCCGGTGCCCGTGGCAGTCTCAGCCTGCAGGATGTGCATCATGTCCTCCAGCTTGTGCAGCGTCTTCTTCAGGCACGAGCGGCACACGAGCTCCCTGCTGGACACCTGCAGGGAGGCCGGGCACTGTGTCAGCCCTACTCTGGCCTGGCTGACCAGGGCCAGGCGGGGGGGGGCTGCTCAGCAGCACTGTCACGGTCGCCGTGATCCTGGGGTGGCCTCCCCACCTCCATCTGGCCTTCCCACACCACCCTTTGTGCTGCAGCTGGAGAGACCACTGCAAACATGGCTCCATCCACGTGCCTCCCTGCTGAGGGCCCTTCTGTGGCTCCTCCCCACCCACAGGCAAAGTCCACGGTAACATGGCCCCACCAACCACTCTCAACCATGCACACAGCCACGGAAACCATGTGGCAGACAGGACAACCCCCATTCGAAAGGTTCTCCCCTCCCTCCTCCTCCGCTGAGGTCTCTGCAGCAATCCCCTGCCACCCTGGACACAGCACTCCCCGCATCAAGACCACGGCCAGCCCAGCCTGGTTGCTAAGTCCTGGGCAAGGGTGGTGAGCGGTCTCTCGGGGCTGGAGAGGCCAGGCCAAGTGTGACCATACCAGGGGCCTGAAGGGCAGAGAATGGCCTCTTCATGCTGGCCCTCCCCACACCTCGGCTGCTCCTTATACCATGGGCCACCCTGCAAAGTTGTCCTAGGGGACACCTGTGGCTCAGCTAAGACCAAGGATGGGCACGTGGTCGGGCAGACGGCCAGGAAAGCTTGCGGGGGGTGGGGAGCCCAGAGTCCTGTCCTACCGTGCACTGAGCCAGCGCTGCTGCAATCTGCTGGATGTCGTCTACAGTGTCGACCCGCAGGGAGACCAGAGTCTCCGTGATATTCTTGCGTATCTGGGCTCGAAGCTGCTGCCTGGGGTCCGGCTCTGCCGCCACGGCCAGGCCCTGCTCATACTGTGGGCAGCGGGCACAGGGGAGCCGTCAGTGGTGACAGCCCCACCAGCAGCACAGGAAGGTGGGCGCCACGCAGGCTCTCAGCTGCTGCGTGACGCGGGCAGCGGCTGGAGCCCTACCTCTTCGAGGGCAGTGGCTGGAGGCCCACCTCTTCGAGGGCAAAAGGGGGTTTTCCCAGGGGCCCCTTTGGGGCTAAGGGCACAAGAACAGGGGAGGTGAGGGGCGGAAGCCAGGCTCTAGGGAGGACCCGGCGGTGGGGGCTGCTGAGAGCAGGAGTCATTTCAAGGCAGGCAGGCACTCTGTCCATCGGGAGCCAGAGATGAGCCCTTTACAAGGATCCAGGATCCAGTCAGGAGTGCCAACCTGGGCTGGCCCCCACCCACGGAGGGCAGACACAAGGAGGGGCGTCCTTGCCCCCCGCACTGACCTCATTGAGCACAGTGATGAGGGCCAGGGAGTACTCGATGACGTGCTGGGGGTCGGCCTGTCTCAGCAACCTGGGCAGCATGCTCTCTGTGAGGCTGTGCAGCCAGAGCATGAGGTCCGGGGGGCCGTCCAGGGGGTAGTTGAGGGGCTCTGGCAGTGTGATGGCCAGAGACCTACATGCAGAGCTCGGGGTGAACAGGCAGCAGTCCCGCTCCACCCCTCCAGGCCCTGCTCCCACAGACCCAGGCTCACCTGTTGAGGGCCACCACGGCGGCGCCCAGCTGGTCCTGCACGACCACAGCCAGACCGACCTCGAAGTGGGGCGCAAAGCCAGGTGGCAGCACAGCCCCGTAGGCAGAGAGGCTGCCCTTGTAGACACAGAACTCCTCACAGTGGCCCTGGCGACAGCGCTGCAGCAGCAGGGAGTACACCAGAGGGGTGCCTGCGTCCTCGGCGTCCTGCCAGCCTGCAGGCCCCCCACAGCGTCACTGGGGCCCCCACACGGGTCACTGTGGCCTCCCCCACACCCTCACCCCCAGGGCAAGCCTGCCGTGCCTCCCCGACCCTGGCCGCACTCACCCGCGCACTCGAAGTGCACCTTGGTGGTGAGAGCACGCACGGCGTCCAGCGGGAAGAGACGGCAGGAGCCCCCCAGCGGAGGGCGGTTGGGGGAGAGGCGGATGGAGGCGCAGCCCTCCTCCTGGCCCGTGCGGCCCAGCACCGTGAGCGTGAACGTGTAGCCCTCGCCATCCCGCAGCACGCCGCGCCGCACCACCAGCCGCATGCCCGAGCTGCCCGTGGACGTGGTCGTCTCATCCAGCACCAGCGTCTCATTGCTGAAGGTACGCGCGGCCCAGCGCTGCAGGACACAGACCACTGGGTGCTCAAGGGCGGGCCTGGCGCTGGGCCAGCTCCAGGGGCATCCTGCCCCAAGCCCCGCCCCCACCCGACCGCCAGCTCACCCCTCGCTTGGAGCCCCCGCTGCAGTTGTCGCAGCGGCCCTCCAGGTACACGTAAGAACTGCGGCTCACTGCGTACACTGCCTGCGCCTTGCAAGACACACACTCCAAGGACACAATGGGCACCTGGCCGCTCCGGATCAGCACCTGGGGACAAAGTGGGATTACAGGGAGACCACGCCCCAAGATGGGGCCTCTACTCCTGAGTCCCAGACCTGAGTCTGCCCAGTGCAGCAGGCTGTCACGGGCCCCACAGAGGAGCTGGGCCTCTGCCCTCCGCACATGCTGTTCCCCTAGCTGGGAAAGCTCTTCTCTAGGCCCAGCCAACTCCTATTCAGCCCAAAGTACAGATTCCCAAGAGACCATGGGCTCAGCCTTGCCTAGTGTATCCGTCTGATTTTGTGTCTCCCAATCTGGGGGAGAGTCATCTGAAAGAGCAGAGACGATGCTGGGTTTATTTTCTGCAGCATCTGGGGCCCAGCTTGGGCCCAGCACATGGGAAATACTAGACAGGTGCTCCCAGTGAAGGGATGGATGAAGGAAGGCATCAAAGTATGGATGAGTGAAGGCATGCATGGGGTGAAGACAGCTGTCCTCTACACACCTGCCTGAGGTTCCCGATGCCCGGGGCTGGGGAGGTGGGGCCCACCTCAGAAAGCAGAGCAAGGCTGGACCCTGCTCTGGGCTTCCACCTCCCCACATGGCCCCTCTGGGCAGGCCCCCGTCCCCAGGTAGGCCAGCTGGGAGAGGCCTGTACTGGGGACGGACACCCCCATCCCGGGCACCAGCAGACCTGGCACACCTGCCCCCACTGGCAGGCCCCTACCAACAGCAGCACGAGTGGCTGCCATGGGGTCATCTGCACAGTGGTCCTGACCCACTGGGCCCGTTCCAGGGAGGAGAGTGTGAGTGTGTGCCCACATGAGGGTGAAAAGAGGCCCTCCCTGTTGGACACAAGGACACCCACCCTCTGGGGAGGGGATGTGTTTCCTCACTGTTGACCTCTGGTGCTAGTGGGACAGTATATCTCTCACAAGTCCCTAGAGCTCGTGCTGCCCCTCTAGGACTTGGTGTGCAGCTGTAATCCGTTTGGAAGGAAGCAACGCTGAAGCAAGACATTTACTTAAAGAAAATTTCTATCAAAAGTAGTCACTTAAAAGAGAATCTACAGTCCTGAGAAACACTAAAACATAGAAATCCTTAAAAAAGGCTATTTGGTGCTGTCTGTGGGCAGGTGGCCCTGTGTGCTCAGCTCTCCTTGGCACCCCCGCCCCACCCTGGGGCCTGGGGCTCTGTCTTGCTGGGGTAGGGCCGAGGCTGGGGCGGCACCCACCGTCTGGTTGGTGGCCTCCTCCTTCCGGCCTGCCTTCCACACAGTCAGGTTGAAGGTGTACTCCACGCCAGCTTGCAGGCGCTCCCGGGGGATGGTGACCACGCTACTCCCTCGGGGCCCGAAGTTCAACACACACCCACCAGCCTCACTCTGCAGCACACAACAGGGGGGTGGTGAGACTCTGGACTAACCTCAAAGCAGAGCCTGGCTCAGGGGACAGCTGGGAAGACCCCCTCCCCATGCTGGGCTCAAGCCCACAAAACGCTCAGACAGCAGGTGGACACCAGGGCCCTGCTGGGCTCATTAGTGCCAATGACTGAAGGGGGAAGGATAGCCCCCTGCCCTGCCACACAGCTGACCTGTGTTGAGGCCACGCAGGCCCAGTGGAAGCTCAGTGGCGTCTGGTCACCATCCTCCAGGTTGGGGTCATAGGACTTGCTCCCATCCAGCACCAGGTCCTGAGTGTCTGACCACACACGGTACGAGCCACCCTCGACAATGGGCACTAGGTGCTCAGGGGCCACTGTCACATTGGCCTGGATGCTCCGCGCCAGCGGTGTGTCCCCAAACGACACCATAAACACAAAGCAATAGTGGCCCACGGGCAACGCCAGCCGTGGCACCACCAGCTGGGGCCGGCTCATGTCCACACTGGGCAGGACCACAGGGGCCGTGCGCCTGGGCCGCTGACAGCTGGTGGTGCGGTATACCTCCCAGCGGTACTCGGTCTGGTAGGTGACGCAGTCACGCAGATCGACGTGGGCCTCGAGGTAGTTGCGCTGAGAGCGCCGCATCAACACCTGCGGGGGCAGGGCCACGTCCACCTCGGGCTCCCTGCAGGCCAGCACGTGGACGGTGACTGTGACCTGTGCCACGAAGAAGCTCACCAGGTTGGAGGCATTCACCTCCACGCGATAGTCCCCGGGCTGCAGGTAGGAATGGTCAGCCCAGGGCTCCTCTGTGTCCTCCACTGGGGCCCCGTCCCCAAAGTCCCAGCGGTAGGCCACATGCCAGGGGCTGGGGCTCGTGGCAGCCTCGAACCGGGCCGAGCGGTTGGTGAAGCAGCGGCCACTACGCAGTGCCACGTGCTGTATGATGTCCTGGACCTCGACCACAAGTGTGCGGTTCACACCGCCCAGCTCGTTGAAGGCACGCACGTGGATCTCCAGCAGCCCCGCGGCCACGGGGGTGTAGGTAACGTCGCGGCCTGACAAGATGACCAGAGAGTCCCCCTGGACCTTTTGCAGGGAGAAGTACCAAGCGTAGGCGACGCGGGACCCCCGCTGCACCCGGGCTGTGAAGTTCTTCTCGGTGCCCGTGGCGATGCCTGGCTCACAGCAGTTGGGCACCTGGAGCCCACCCACGGCCTCCAGCACCAAGACACGCACCTGTGCCTGGGCCTGGCTCACGTGGTTCTCAGCCTGGATGCTCACCACATAGTCCCCGACCCTGGGGAAGCTGCGGGAGAAGTGGGGCCCAGGAAGCACCTCGAGGCCAGCCCCGCTGACCTGTAGGCGAAAGCTGACGGCTGAGCCGGAGGCCAGCAGGATCTGAAAGTGGACCAGCTGCCCGGCCTCCACCACCTTGGTGCTGGCCCACAGCACGAGGCCCACAACAGGCTCCTCCACCGTGAGGGTGTGTGTGGCTGTGACCCAGCTGACTGCATTGGAGGCGTTGAGCTGAATGGAGAAGGTGCCAGCATCAGGGAAGACCATGGCAATGTGCGGGCCATGCCTGCTGCCACCTGGCACAGCCCAGCACCAGCTCACGTTGGTGCCTGAGGCCAGCTGCCCCCAGAAGGGCACAGTGGAGCCAGCTGCCACGAAGTTGTAGTCCAGTTCGCTGGCCCTGATGCAGAGGCCACTCACAGGCACCTGCACGGCCACCTCAAGAGTGGCATTAGCTGAGCCCAGTTGATTCTTGGCTGTGACCGTGACCAGGTGCAGGCCAGGGGTGGGAAAGGCGTGGGTGGCAAATGGTTCTGGGGTCTCCCAGCTCAGCCCTTCCTCAAGGGACCAGCTGTAGAGGACACTACTGCCGCCAGCCAGCTCAGCACGGAGGGCAACAGTTGCATTGACAGCGGCTGGATTCGGGGAGGCGGCTGCAGCCAGCCACCCCACAGGCTCCACAAAGTCCACGGTGCGGTTGGCTGAGGCACTGCCCAGCATGTTGGTGGCCCGCAGCTGGACGTGGTAGGTGCCAGCCTCAATAACGGTGAGCGAGAAGGCTTTGCCACTGCCGGCCAGGACTGGGCCGCCATCCCGCTGGGCAGCCCAGCTATAGGAAATGTTGGTGCCGTCCCTGACGACGGCCTGCAGCTGCAGCGTACGGTTGGTGGGGAAGCATCCGCTGCCGCCTGCCACCTGCAGCCCCTCGATGTGCTGCAGGACGTAGATGAAGATGCTGTCCTGGGCACCACTCACCTCGTTCTCAGCCGTGACGATGATGTTGAAGGTGCCCACCGAGCGGAAAGTGTAGGAGATGGTAGGGCCCCCGGGGATGGGCGTGCAGCGGTCGCAGAGCACCCAGGAGTAGCGCACGTCACTGCCCACCTCCAGCGAGGCGCTGAAACTCACGCTGCCGTTCAGGGGCACCACTGTGCGGCTGGCGTTGATACTGAGCCCCCGCACGCACTGCTGCACTGTGACATTCAGCCGGGCCTCGCCGTGGCTCACTTCATTCCATGCGGCCACCCTGATGGTGAAGTGGCCCGTGCTGTTGTAGGCATGGGAAACCACAGGGCCTTCGAGCCGCCCACCATCCCCCAGCTCCCACAGGTAGGTGGCGGGGCGCCCGCGGCCCACTGCAGAGAACAGGTAGGGCTGCTGCAGCTCCAGGACGTGGGAGCCATTGACGCTGATGCCCGTGAGCCCCACGGGCTCCTGCACCTCCACGAGCGCCGAGTCGTTGGCGGCCGAGATGTTGTTGGACACAGAAACCGTCACCAGGTAGGAGCCCAAGTCCCAGTAGGTGAACGTGGCCTCAGGGCCCCCAACACGGGCAGCATCCTTGGTGCCAAAGTCCCAGGTGTAGCGGTAGGAGAATGGGGGCCAGGCATGGGCCACCAGCTGGGCCTCGTCCCCAAGCCGCACAAACTGCCTCTCCGGCTGCAGGGTGACGTTGCCCGCTTCGGGCTCCACGCAGACACTGGTGAAGTAATGCGCCTTGTTCACACGGCTCGACAGTACCAGTGCCAGGGGGAACGTGCCGCTCCGTGTGAAGTTGTGCGTCACCGTCGGGTCCCCCCAGACGGTCGTGTTGGACGAGCCGTCCCCAAAGGTCCAGTCGAAGACATAGTGGGCAGGGTCTCCGGTGACGTAGGCCGTGAACCGGGCATGGGGCTGGGCAGGGATGCAGGTCGCCGGGTCGATCCGCAGCACCTCCAGGACGAAGACCTGCACAGGCAGGCTCTGGGCCAGGTAGCCAGCAGGGCTGGCTGCACGCACGGTCACCGTGCAGTTCTGCGCCCGCAGGTACAAATGCTCCACCGTGGCCTCAGGGCCCGTGAGCACCGTGCCGTCCCCCATGTCAAAAGTCCACGTGACGTTGTCGCCCGACTCCAGGGTGGCGCTGACCACTGTGGGTGCGCCCTGCTCCACGGCTGGGCTCAGATTCACACTCAGGCCTTGGAGCTCCTCAAAGACGCGGACACTAGCATATGCCACTGTGCTGCTGACTGTGTTGCTGACCTCCAGGCGGACGTGGTACATGCCCCTCCAGGCATACGTGTGGTTGACCTCTGGCTGGTACTGCATCACAGCTGGGGAGCCGTCCCCAAAGTCCCACGTGTACAGGACGCCCCCAGGCGAGGGCAGTGGGTGCAGAGAGAAGGTGACGGGATGGCCAGCCACCAAGACATGGCTGCTCACCACCACGGCCACAGCAGGCAGGGCGGCGCGCACACTGATCGACACCTGCTGCGTCAGGTTCTCGAAGGTGTTGGACGCAAGCAGGGTCAGGTTGTACTCACCTAGGGGAACAGGCCTGGAGTGGGGACGGGGCCGCCGCCACCACCTGCTCAGCAAAATCCCTACCTGACCCTGTGCTACCGTGCACGAGGGCCTCTCGGGAGGGCAGAGCAAGGCCCTGGGCAAAACACAGAGAACGCCCTTGGACAGCGCCCTGGGGGCCTCACGAGGAGGCATGCGCAGGGTGCCGTCAGCACAGGGCAAGACGGGGCTGAGGCAGAAACCAGGAGGAGTGGACTGTCTCTAAGAACGACCACACTGAGGTTAACAAGAGCAAGCACCGGTGCAGAGTTAAGATCGTGGGGGGCCCCACTGTTTCCTTGGTCTTCTACATGTGAGGCTTCTGGAATTTTAGAAATAACTAAAAGGTAAATTCCTCCAAAAAAGGCTCAGAGGAGTGGACAGAAGAGTCCAGTTTCTAGCCAGTAGAGTCGAATCACAGGGCACAGCAGCCCAGTCCACCCCTCACCCCTGGACACCCCTCCTTCACCCTAGAGTTAGGACCCCAGAACATCAGCCCAGGCTGGATGGAGGGGGGCTGTCCCCTGGGGGGGTGCTGTCCCCCGGGGAGAGGCTCTCCCCAGGGTAGGGCTGCCTAAGCTGGGGTGGCAGGGATGGGCCTGCCCCTCACCTGGGACGGCGTAGGTGTGCGTGGTATTGTGCTCCACCAGCACCTGGGCCACCATGGGGTCTGGGACTCGGAAGGAACTGTTGTACGGAGGCCTGAACTGACCGATCACTTGCTCCCCGTCCCCAAAGGTCCACCTGCCAGGGCAGTGGGCAGGCAGTGAGCAGGCGGGGGGGGGGGGGGTTGGGCTGGCCGCTCCCGTGGGGGGCACCACAGTCACTCTTCCCTTTCATCTCCATTCAGGGCACCACCCAGCCCTGCTGCAGCCCCCCACCCGCTCCCAGGGTCCCACGCAACCAGCACCTCCTGACAGATGAGGAGGCGGAGGCTGGGGGAGAACCTGTCCCAGCTCGGCCCGCCCCTGCTCCTGCAGGCCTGGTGCACTCACAAAAAGGCCACCTCCACGGCCGAGTCCACCAGCACATCAGCCGCCAGTGCCAGCGTGGCGTTGGGGGGCAGCACAGGTGGCACCGCGGACACCCGCAGGCCCCGCATCCTGTGCATCCGCTCCACGGTGACGTTGTAGTTCACAGTAACGTTGCTCACATGGTTGGAAGCTGTCAGCTGTGGAGACAGGCAGCCGTGAGTAGGCTGCCAGTGGGCCGCAAGGCAGCGTGGTCAGAGCCCCACCCCACACTCACCCACGGCCGCCGTGGGGTCCTCGGAAGCAAAGCAGAAGGTAAAAGTGAGCACTGGACGTCCCGGCCTGCCCCTCCCCACCGGTGCCCGCACCCCCACCCCACCGGCACCCGTGCCCGCACCCTCCGCCCACCGAGAGCTTGAAGATGGCAGCGCTCTGGTAGATGACGTTGAAGACCACATTGTGGAAGGTCAGGGACTGCTTGTCATCAATGGTCCAGCGAAAGACCACGTCCGAGCCGGCCTCCACCACAGGGCTGTACCTCTGCGGGAAGGGCAGAGCATCAGCCGCCGCAACCCTGCCCCAGCCCGGGGTCTTTGGAGGACCAACTCTGCCCTCAGCCCACATCTGCCCACCCAGACACACCTCCCTTCTGGCTTCCTGGGACAGAACTTCAAGACAGTGGAGGCCGGGGAGGGAGGCCCCAGGGCCCGCCCTTGGATAGGGAGGCCACGTGGGATGGGGCTGAGCTTGGGCTTAGTTATACCTTGACCTCTCTGTGCCTCAGTTTCCCCATCTGTAAAATGACCTGTACCAGCGACAAAAGCAGTTGACCCATCTCTGAGACTTTGCATGGCCTTCTCCCAGGGTGCCTGCTCAGGCCCTTGGTTGGAGAGCACAGCTGTCTGGGAAGGCATGTGGGTCTCAACAGGCCTTATGGTTTTGGATGTTTACCTGCATCACCTGATGGAACAGGTGTGACCAGGGGTAGCAGGAGACAACGACTGCACAAGTGGCAGGACCATCAGCAACAGCCCTTCCAACGGCCCTTGGCAAAGTCTGCAGAACCCATGGCTGCCTTGTGCAGGGTGGGCATCCCAGGACACGGACAGCCCCTTCTCAGAGTGGCACTGACAGTGGCCAGGTGGCATGGGACCCCACTTCAAAAAGCACTCACTCTAGGGGGCCGGCCAGGTGGCATAGTGGTTAAGTGTACACGCTCCACTACAGCGGCCTGGGGTTCACAGGTTTGGATCCCAGGCACGCACCAATGCACCACTTGTCAAGCCATGCTGTGGCGGCGTCCCATATAAAGTAGAGAAAGATGGGCAGAGATGTTAGCTCAAGGCTAATCTTCCTCACAGGAAAAAAAAAAAAAAAAAAAAAGCACTTGTTCTAGCCAGGTGGGAACCCAGCAGGGGATCTGAAAACACAGGCTTGATGACGTCAGAGGTGGGAGAAGAGCTGGACAACTTGTTTCATGAAATGGGAGAGCGGGAAGAAGCATCTTCAGAGCAGCTGTTTTGGCAGAGAGTTTTCAGCAATGTAGGAATTATAGAACGGGCTGAGGAGCCACCTAGCAGGACCTGCCCAGAAACCGACCACTGAGCCCACTGACCATGGCTGCTGAGCCTTTCCACACTGGGGAGGGGCGGCTCTCTGCACAGACACCTAGTCTCAGGAGGGCTCGGGGCAGACCCCGGCCACACTCACCACCAAGATGCCCTGCAGCACACGGGCCTCAGGGCTGGGCGTGGCACGGAGGCCACGGATGGGCTCCTCGGCCTTCACCCGCAGGCTGAGGCTGGCCTGGCCGGCACCGTTCTCCACCACAACCTCCACCGTGTGCTCGCCCTCGCTGAGCCTGGGCAACACCAGCACCGAGAACAGGGTGCTGTTGGCCTCGCGGGTGCAGCCGGGCACCAGGGCAGCCACCGCAGGGGGGCAGGCAGCCTCGAAGGGCGCGCTGACATTGCCCCCGGGCCAGTGTGCCGTGGCCGTGGCGTTGGCACTGGAGTCCACCTGGAGCACCAAGGCCGAACCGTTGGTGGGCACGTAGAGGCGGCCATCGTCAGAGGTGGGGTGGATGACCCGCAGCCCGGCCACTGGGGAGAGCACCTCGAAGCTGCAGGACAGGTTGTGCCTGGACACACTGTTGCCCACCACAGCCCGGACCTCATAGCGCCCTGGCCGCTGCAGCCCCGGGTTGGGCCTCAGGCCCAGCAGCGGGGTAAGCCGCTCCGTGGCAGCGAAGAGCCGCAGGATACAGGCAGGGCTGGCCGGCGCTACCTCCAGCTGGGCGGGCAGGCGGGTCAGCCAGGTTGAGGCATTGGCGGAGAAGTATGGGGTCTCAGGGCCAGTGTGGCCAAGTGCTGGGGGACAGTGCAGGAGGGCACCTGGTCTAGCATCGTGCTGCAAGCTGAGGAGGTCACCAGGGAGCAGGGGGCCGTCCTGGCCGTGGAAGGTGACCTACAGGAGAGGGAGGTGGGCTGTGTCAGGTCCTCACAGTGGGCCACCACTGGTCAGGGGCCTGCAGGGGAGCACTGGGCTAGAGGCTCCAGCGGGTGGGCAAGATCTCCCTGGGGTAACCAGAGTCACTCTCCGACAGGGGTCTCTACACTCGTCAGTCAGTTACACTCCACAGGGGCCCTCCAGGCACTCATGGCAGGGACAGATGGGACAGCCTCAGACAAACGGAACATGCACAGGGCAGAGGACGCAGGCAGAGGTGGGGCTTCCCTGGACAGTGGGACCTCTGAGGGACACTGTGGCCAAGACTTGAAGGACAGGAAGGAGTGAGCCACACCAAGAGAGAGGAAGAGAGTCCTTAAAAGGCACAGCAAGTACAAAGGCCATGGGGCAGGAGCTTCTCACGTCGGGAGATGAGCGAGAGTACTGACCAGGCCCGAGATGGGGAGGGGTATGGGAGGGGGGTCTGGTGGGCTGTGCGGCAGAATCTGCATTTTGTCTGTTTGACAGGAGACCCAGACCTCAGGCAGCTGAGGGGGAGGCAGATGGTACCCAGGCCAGTGACACCCACCGAATACTGGGCGGGGGGACCCGCAGGCACAGAGAAGAGGAACTCCTTCCACAGTGCATAGGAGGCTCCAGGGAGCCCCGACCCTGACGTGGACCCGTTGGCACAGGCCTTAGGGTGGCAGGGGGCATCCAGTGGCAGGCAGATGTTGGATCTGGGGCACCAGTGTCCCTCTGGTGTGCACACAGGGGCCGGCTCCGTCCTGTTCTCTGGGGACCTGCTCTCAGGCTCACTGCTGTTTTCTGAGGCCCCTAGGAGAGGAGGGGTGTCACAGGCCCCAATTTGCTAACGATCCACAGGCAGGGATACCCCACTAGGACACAAGGTCTTCCAGGCAGCTCCCCGGCCCCCACCATCACTCCCGTATCCCTCCCAACACCGAGCCAGCTGACTGACAAGGGTGAGCCCCCCTATTCTGTACTTGGGATCTCGAGTTGCAGTCAGCATCTCTGTGGACTCCACTCTGTCCACCTCGACGCTGGAGACCAGTCCAGTGGCCAAGGGACCAGCAGACATAACTGCTGGGAGGCTGCCCGAGTCCCTCAACTCCCACCACCAGGCTGGAGGCCCACCTGCTCCTCCCAAGGGCCGGTACACCTGCAGCCGCAGCTGGGCAGGCCGGCTGAGCTCCTGGGTCCCAAACTCGGCAGCAGTGAGGAAGGCTTCGTGGCTCAGGCCCAGGCCCGGGAACACCATCACCTGAAGGGGCCGGGGTGGACACTCAGCTCCGCAGACCCCGGCCCTCAGCCTAGCCCCACTGCGAGGCCCAAACTCCCAGCAGGTCAGAGGGGAAGGAACTACCAGATGGGACTTCACAAGGCCCCCACGTGCCCCATTTCACACAATGGGAAATGCCGTCACTCAGGAGGAAAAATCAAGTCGAAACCACCTGTGAGCAGGACCCCCATCTTGATTTTTAAAAAAGCCCACAAACCCCCACAGAAGAGACTCAGGAGCATTCAGAGCTCCCCCAGACACCGGGACTGGTGCTTCTCCTGGCACAGCAGCAGGCTTTCCAAACTGTCTCTACTGGCCACATACGATGTTAAAAAGGCCCAGAAAAAGGCAGCTTATTTTTTAAAGGGACACACAGCAGCCAGCATAAGGTGCGATCTCCAGACCGCGTCTTACAGGGTCATGGGGCCAGCCTACCTCGACGGGCTCCTGGGCGGCCGAGAGGGCCTCCTGCTGAGCCAGGGGGCTCAGAGGTCCCTGCAGGTCCCCGCTGGGTGCTCCCACGAGGAAGTTCTCTGCGTCCCACACGGGGCCTGGGGTGGCAGGTGTGCAATGAGGTGCTGGTCCCAGGCCGAGGAGGAGAGGGTCAGGGGGCCAGGGTGGGGCCAGACCTGGGCCTGAGCCACCGGGCAGCAGCCCCTCAGCTCCCCCGACCTTTGTGTGTTTTGTCTGGTGCAGGCTCAGCCCAGGCTGACTGGCTCCTCAGCAAATACCTAACAGATACTGAGCGGCTAATGAATGCACCTAGGGGTGGGGTGGCTGTCCTGGGCCGGGAGAGGAGCTCCCATGGCCACCATGACACCCTGTGTGCTTTTGGGAGGGCAGCTGTCCTGGGCTGGGACAGGAGGAACTCCCAGGGCAACCAGGAGGCTCTGTGTGTTCTAGGAGGCGGCGGCTGTCCTGGTCCAGGGCAGAAGGCGCCCCCCAGCCCCCAGCAGCCCCAGCGCACCTCCAGGCCGCAGCTCACAGACGTAGCTATGCGGCACTGAGCACAGGTCCGTGTTGCACTGCCCGGCAGGCCCGAGCCGCACGCAGCGCTCGGCCGTGGCGGGGTGCGGCTCCCCGGGTAGCCAGTTCTGGCAGCTCTCCAGGCTGAAGGCCTCGCCCCGCGAGGCCAGGCCCGCGTCCGCCCCATCCACAGCCGAGAAGCCAATCCACACATCCAGGCTCCTGCAGGCAGGCGGGAGGGAGGGCGAGCGCTCAGGGGGCTCCTCAAAGACAGATGCCCCTCATTCCACCCTCTCTGGGGGCACACTCCTGACAGCAGCACAACAAGTGGGCCCTGTCCCTGTCCCCGCTTTCCAGATGGAGACACTGAGGCTCAGACATGACCCGGCGAGCAAGGCCCACGGCAGTACCAACCCATCCACCCATGCCCATGGGGCCAGGGGCCCAGCCAAGGGCTCCACCTCAACCTGGCCGAGGGCCATGGACACCCAGTCCTGGCACTCGCAAACCCACACCGCATCCTGCTGGGGAGGAGGGGGGTTCTGGGTGCAACATCTGGGGACCAAGACACCCACCTATCAGCCCCCAAACAGGTTGCTCTCCACAGCTCTGCCAAGGGAGGAAGACCCTCCTGGAGGCAGGCTTGTAGACACATGGAGGAAAAGACACAGGGACAGACCCAGCGACAGACACAGGGACAGGGACAGACCCAGGGACAGGGACAGACCCAGGGACGGGGGCAGACCCAGGGATGGAGGCAGACCCAGGGACAGGCACAGACACAGGCAAAGGAGTGAGTGCTGTGGTCCAAGCTGGGCACTGGGGCCCAGCTACTGCCCGTTAACTGGGTGACGTTGGGCAAGGGCCTTGACTGCTCTGGGCCTCCATTTCCCCTTCTGGACACTGAGGATGTCCAGGGTGTGGCCCCTCCCTGCACAGGGACCCTGGGAGAGGTGGAGGTCTGGCCTTCCCCTGCCGCCCCAGCCATGGCAGGTGCTGAGGGCCAAGGTGAGACCAGGCAGGGCCACCTCGACTGCCCACTATAAGGAAGCACATCTCCCCATGGGCCGGGGAGGACAAGAGCGTCCAAGAGGCTCCTTGTGTATGACAAGCACTTGGCAGCACTGCCTGCCCAGGAGGGGCAGTAGCGATGAGAAGCAGGAAGCAGTGAGGCCTCCACGGTCACAACAGAACCATCCCTGCCCCTGCCAGGAGGGGCCCAGCACAGGACAGAGAAGGGGCAGGAAAGAGGGTCTGGGGTGCACCCCCCCCAACCCTGAGTCCACATCTGTGTCCAGAGAACCGATGAGAACCGTCATCAGCTGGACACAACATGGCCCCTCATCCCCAGAATCAGGCCGGCCAGCTGGACACAGCCCCTCCAAGCCACCCCACCTCTCCTCCTGATCCATCTCAGGCTCTGCCCTGACCCCAGTGTTCTGGGGACTCCCACCGTCCCAGCCGCACCTGGTGACCCGGGAGATCAAGAAGTGCTGGACGGCGGGACTATCCACCATGGCCAGGGCGGCCCCGGCCCAGGCCCGGCACTGCTCTTGTGCCTGCAGCCAGGCTGCCTTCTCCACCACCAGGCGGTAGCAGTGCCCGTTACCAGGGAAGATCTCCGTGTCCGAGGGGCAGAGCGGATGCACCACTGGGGGTCAGCGGGCAAAGAGATGGGAGCATCAATATGTGCCCACCTGGGACTCTGCCCCACCCACCCCAAGCCCTGGAAGTGAGGAAGGGGAGGGAGGATGCGGGCCCAGTGGTGGGAGGCACCTACGTTGGGCGGGCTCCTTGCCCAGGGCCATGATGCTGTAGGTGGCCTCGAGGTCTGAGCCACCGCGATTTCGGACACCGAGCTCGAGAGTCTCGTCACTGCGCACTGAGGCCAGACACACAAGCTCTAGGGCAGCAGGAGTTGCCTCCACCTGCACCTCTGCCCCAAGCCGGGCTGAGCCAGCCCCCAGGGCCAGCACGGCTGTCACATGATAGTGCCCGGGGAGCACATAGCGGTGAGTGGTGGCTGGACCAGCAACGTCCACCTCAGGGGAGTCATCGCCGAAGTCCCAGCGTGTGGAGCTGACAGGCAGTGAGGCGGTGACATGGAAGGCTGCTGGCTGGCCAGAGGCCAGGGGTCCTTGGGGCCCCACCAGGGCGGCCCCTGGGGAGGCAGGGAAGACGTTCTGGAGGAGGGTGGGGCCCCCACAGGCAGGGGCCAGGGACAGCGGGGGGTTGGAGCAGAAGGGGAGGCAGGCTGAGGAGGTGTTGGGGGGCTGAGCCGCCCCGCACAGGCACCAGCCCTGCTCTGCGAGAGCCGCGAGGTCCTGGCCAGCCGCAAAGCAGAAGGCGCTGCAGGCCTCGGGCGCCAGTGGGCCCACGTGGGCAGCTGAGAAGGCCACCAGCACCACAGCGCCTGAGCTGTTGTCGGGGAGGCAGGCGATGTACTTCTCACCTGGAAGGGACAGACCCGCTGATTTCGCAGGGACGCCCACCCCTGCTGCCTCTCTGCCCCCATTCTAGATCCGAGATCACACCCTCCACTCCATCGAATGGCTGCTTGGCACTCCCCCCACCCCTGGCTGGTCTCCTCCATCACACCTGCACTGTTCCGCTGCTCCAGAGAGCCTTCCTGAGACCCCATCTGGTCAGTCTGTCCAATATAATTATTCCCCAAGTGCATCTGTTCCCTGGATCCCCATCTGCCACACTCCCCCAGACTGGTGACCCCTGAGTGCCTGTGGGTCCCCTTTTAGCTGGGATCCTGCCCAGCAGGGAAGGACTGAGCTGGTCCCGCCCCGCTCACACTCACCACAGCTGCCGTCCAACAAGGGAACGCCGAGGAGGGGCCGACCAGCCAGGGGGCTGGGTCCAGCACACGTGGCCGCCTCGGGCCGCACCACGCGGACCCGCTGCTCCTCCACCCAGCGCGGCAGCCACGCCAGACCACAGTCACACTCCAACGGGTTCCCGCTCAGGTTTCTGCAGGAGGAGCAGAGCTGGGCACTCAGCAGACAGTGGAGCAGGTGTGGGGGACCTGGCTTGGCCTCAAGGAAAGGTCTGTGCCAGCCTCATCCCAGGGAAGGCAGGGACCCCCCAAAGGCAGCCAGAGCCTGGGGGCTGCCCTGGCAAAACAGTGTCCTACTACCCATGTGACAGCCAGCCAGGCCCTGAACCCGGGCTCCAGCGTGTAAGCAAATGGCCCCTCAGGGTCTTGTCTCAAACTGGGGAGCAGGTATGGAGGCGAGGGCAGGAGGGCAGGAGGTTGTTAGGGGGCCATGGGCCCAGCCACTGACACTCACCAAAAACAACACAACTTACATTTCACTTAAATTAAATAAATTAGCAAATATTCCTTCTTCTAATGTAGAAATCTTGTTGTTGCTTATGTCCCTGGAAGAAAGGGGGGATTCGGCAAGGTCTGATGGAAGCCCTCATGACCACAACGGTCGGTGACAGGGAGCCGCCACCTGCCCCCCTGTGGAGGGGACACTTACAGTTCGGTCAGCACTGAGAGGTTCGCCAGGAGCCTGACATCCAGCGCCCGAAGCAGGTTGTGGGAGACATCTCTGGGGAGCAAAGCGGCCGCAGGTCAGCGCCCAAGCCCCAGGCGGGGCACAAAGCCCACCCCAGGCCCACCCCCAGAAGTTCCCCACCACCCCCAGGTTGCAGCCTCCCACCCTCCGAGCTCCCTCTTCTGAGGGCCAGGACGGCTCCCCATCTGCCACACCCCCCAGGCTGGTGACCCCTGAGCACATGTGGGTCCCCTCTTGGCTGGGGTCCTGCCTGGCAGGGAAGGACTGAGCTGGTCCCACCCACGCTCACACATGAAGTCTCATCTGGGGAAGCCAGAGCAGGAGACAGCCGGGGCCCCTCGGCACTCCATGCGCTGCCCCATTCCCCTCCCCCGCACAGAGCCAAGGCCCCCACTGGTCCCCTGCCCCCAGGCCCAGCAGACTTGTCCCAGACCACCACCCCGCCTCCACACAGGGTTTGGAACATACCAAGGCACCTCAGGGGTCTCCAGGGCCAGGGACCCAGCTGCTGCTAGCTAGGGGGGCCTCTGAATGTCCCTGAGACACAGTGGAGCACAAAGACCAGATAAACAGGGAGGGGCCCTGGTGGACAATCCTGTATCACAGCAAAGGTGACAGCCCATATTACATGTCAAGGTTAACAGGATCCCAATAAAAAGCCCAATGCGGTCAACAAGATAACACACAGGTTCAACAGGAAGCATAACTGGACAAGAATCATTAAGAAAGGTTGAAACATAGATTTACACTACGTTAAACTGTGCTGCATGTGTTGGAGTGGACAGACTGACCAATGAAAGCAAGGGACCCTCCTGAAACAGACTCTGAGCCGGCAGGAATCTATGCAGGGATAGACGGGACTGACACATAAGGACACAAATGACCAGGTGCTCCGGGCACCAGAGCTGGAGCCGGAGCTCAATAAACCAGGGGTTCCAGTCAAAAGTGACGATATCCTAGAACCGGGCAGACCCAGAGCGCACAGGAGGAGAGTCACAATACTGCAGAACCTGGCGCACTGGGAGCGCGGCGGCGGAGTCACGATACCGCAGACCCATGAGCACCGAGAGCGCGCAGGAGGAGAGTCACATACCTTTGAAAGCATGCAACTATGAGCAGAAATCAAAGACCAAAAACCAAAAGATCCAATTACATGAAAACATGCAACTTTCACACAAAATATCATAAATAAATCAGAAAACAAACTACAAGCTGGGAAAACCACTAGCAATGTAGATGGTGGATTAAAGGCCCATAATACCCTTTACACATATTGCTACCAACTGTAAAGAAAAAGACAGCTACTCCAGTCAAAAAAAAAAAAGCTAAAGACAAGAAAAGGCAATTAACAATAGAAATATAAACGCCTTGGATGTACAGCAAAAACATTCTGCTTCAGTAATAATTGGAGAAACACCCATGAAAATCACAGAACAACGCTTTTTATTTACCAAAGTTGTGAACGTTTTAAAAACCCTCAGTGCTGGCAACGTGGTGGTGAAACAGGCGCTGACTCTCCTGGGCACTACACTACCCCAGCTCCTCCGCCAGGGTCAAAGCCTTTCAAAGGCCACACTCTTTAGCCAATAATTCCACTTTCCTTCCTAGCGTGGAGGTGGAGGTCACAGTCGTCCCCGCCCAACCACCTCCTCGGAAAGGGACCTATGGGCCACCCTGACTCGGTGGACACCTCCGGTCGCCTGTTCTACCCCATCCTCCTCGTCCCCCCTCCAGCCTCCCACAGGTCTGTGCACCCCCCTGCCATGTCTCCAAATTGATGAGACCTGGGCCTCCCACCACAGAGCCTCTGCCCTTCCAGGTCTCCCTACTCACCCTCTGATGTCCCCAGAAGGCCTCTCACCAGCCCGCCTCTTCCCACCAATGACCACCCAGCCATGGAGAGGCCAGGGATCCGTCAACGCCTCCTCCAGGCCTATCTGTTTCCAAGTCCTGCCAACGCAGCTCCTAAAACACTCAGACTCCTCCCCCTACCCCGGCCCAGCCTGTTCCAGACCTCTATCCCAGGCACTTGCCTGGCCCCCACAGCCCCTCCTATCTGAGCTCCCGTGGCAGCCTGGGGGGTGTCCTGAAGCCCAGCTCCCGTCAGTCACCCTCTGGAACAGGTCCCGCTTTCTCTAGCCAGCTCCGAATACAACAGGAGCTTAATAAGAAAGGGCTGGTGTGAAAACAAGGTCCTCCTGGGAGACAAGGCACTGAGCGCCAGCCAGACCTTGGCTCTGCTGCAGCTCAGGCCCCTGGGCCTCCACACAGGGGCCCCAAGGACATGCCTGGGGGTAGGGGTCCCAGGGCTTGGCAGGCTGGCATGCCTGGCACAGTGCCCTTACCTGGCTCACAATGTCTGGGATCACCTCTGGAACGAGGCTCAGGAAATGACCCACATCCCAGCCCCTGACCACTCTCCTCCCTGAAGACCTGCTGGCCACATGGGGCCTCATGGTGACCAATACTGGAATGCTGGCTGCCTGCCAAGGGCTGGGGCTGCTCCCGCTATGCTGGCTCCCAACATAGCCAGGGGGCCACCTGGGGGCTTCTGGAGGGGCACAACTGGCCTGCAGGTGACCGATGGGAGCCAGGCACAGAGGGGCTCCTATTCCCCTCTGGCCCCCACTAAGGAGGTGGGTGGAGGTGGACGTGGACATAATCAGCTAACCCCAGGGAGCCTGATCTCTCCCCCCACAAAGTGGGGCAGCCATCGGGAGACTGGGTGCTGAGCAGCTGACACACAGACATGAGGTGAGGTGCTCAGCCGACGCTGGCTCCAGCCTGCCTGGGGAGCCAGCAGGCCCAGGCAGCCGCTAGGTCATACGGCCTCAGTCAGGAGGGAACACCACCACTGTCCTCCAGTGAGTCGGGGGCTTCCAGACAGCCTACATGTGGACTCAAACACCGTCAGAGGGGCCAGCAAACAGAGGTGTGGCCCTCACAGCTATGGGACCTCCGGGAGACTGGATGGGGGTCTCACGGGGCAGGGGGTGCGCCTGGGGCTCCTGCTGAGACCAGATGGGGGCGGGGGCTTCTGCCTGGAGGACCTGAAGCCCCGCCCTGCTCCGACAAGGCGGCCGGCCACAGGAGGCGATCAAGCCCACAGACTGGGGGCCAAGGCCAAGCCGGTCACGTCAGGTTGGAATTCGTGTGCTCCGTGGTGGCTACAAACGCTCCTAAGGGAATGCACAGCAAGCCTATCCGTCTTAACCAGCTAGCAGCTGCTCAGAGCCCCCACTCTGTGCCAAGGGGTGAGCTGGATGCCACCGTGGGCTGAGAGCCCTGGACTCTCACTGTGTTGGGGGAGATTCGGTGTATAGATTCTCTGAGCTTATCCTCATTGATCCATCCCATACAGCGACCAGAAGAAATTCTGACACCCAGCGGATCACAAAACCGGTCCACACGCACAGGGACTGTCGGGCTGACTGCTACAGACTGCAGGGGCTGTGCCTTAGGAAGGGCAAGTCCCACCACACCGCTGGCCTTCTCAACGCGTGGCCGGGCGAAGGCGCCCCGTGCTCCAGCTGCAGGACCACTCAGAGAAGCAGTGTTTGAAAACTCTTACCTAACAAGCAACTCAGGACAGTCATGTCTCCTCCAAGGGGAAAAAAAGGGACACATGGTCCCCCCCAGCAGAGGCCAAGGCCCTCCACCACTGCACACACAATGTGTGCCTACAGCTGGGCTGCTGCGGGGTCCAACCCATCCCGGAGTGGGGTGGGACAGGCAAGGAGACCAGGGAGAGGCAGCCAGACTCCCACCCACTGGTCAAGCACAATGCCTTGGAGTGGCAATGGCTGGCCATGAGAAACTTCAGTGAGACCTAAGTGGGGACTTCCTCGTGGCTGAATCGAAGATGGCAGTGGAATCTGTGCCTCTGAAGAGAAATCAGGCTGCAGGGGCCCGAAAAGCAACAACCCTGGGGAGTAAGATGATCAAGAGAGACGGGGCCTTAGGGGATGGTGGGACACACACCAGCAGTGCCAGGGAGAGCGTCCCAGCCCGAGCCTCAAACAAAAGAGGAAAGAAAGAAGGAAAATCCCTAAAATGTTTTTCCACATCCCATTTTCTGGAAAATCCATCATGAGTGGCAGCTGCTGGGAGCCACTTATGGTGCCTGAGAAACCCAGGCAGGGGGTGGGAGGCAAGTCAACCTCAGTGTCCTGGCCACTCAGCCAGCACCCACCCCTGCCCATTGGGACACTGTTGTCCTGGCCTCACTGGCCCGTGGCTCCAGGCCATCCTCAGCCTGGGTAGGTCCTCCATCCAGCTCTACCTGGCCCAGCAGTCCCACTGAGGGTCCTCCCACATGCACTGATGGCCCACCCTGTCACGGGCACAGCCACACGCTCCCTGCACTCCAGGCCCTGGGGGTCAAACCCCTTCACCCCGGCACTCATCCGGACCTGGACCCAGCCCACGGTGCAGAGAAAACCAAGGGCCCCCTGCTCAGGGTGCTCCTGCAGCCCAGGGCAGACCCAGGACAAGAGCTAGTGTTAGTCCACAGGCCCCAGTCCCAGTCCCCAGCCTGGCCCAGGGTGTGGAAACATCTGCATGGGGCAGGCCATGGGTAACGAACGGTGGACACTAGGCGGGTGGGGCACAGGGGACACTGGAGGGGGAGTCACTGGGACGGTCAGTCGCTGGGGGAGTCACTGGGGGGGTCAGTTGCTGGGGGAGTCACGGGGGGGGTCAGTTGCTAGGGGGCATCTCTGGAGGAGGACACCAAAGAGGGACAATGGAAGGGGACACTAGTGGAGTCCTTACTCAGCCCTACTGCCCACAGCCCCAAGGCCCTGAACAGCCACTTTTCCACATCTCCATCTGCTTTTGCCATCACTGTTCGGGAGGAATGCCAAGGTGGCCGCAGGCCAGCCCCATCCCCGCTCCAGCCCCTAGGGCTTCCTCTGCACCCCCAGGTGATGTCATCGCAGTCTGACGCCCTGCCCCCACACTTGGGTTCCCTGTGTCCTGCAAAGCTGGGGGGAGGGCACAGCAGGCCCAGGGAGCCACCTACAGGAGCCCTGCACAGCCGGCAGAAGAGGCAGAGGCTGGCCGGCAATGCAGCAGCCGGCGCCCACTGGGAGGAGAGCCAGTGGCCTGGCTGGACAGCACCTCTGAGAGGTCCTGGGCCAAGCAGGGCCCACCCTCTGAGCCAGCCAGACCCTCCCAAGCCAAGATTGGAGGGGTCAGGCCAGCTCAAGAGAGGGCGGTGACCTGGGGACCAAGGATACCACCAGGGAACAGGCACACACCATGACAGACAAGACACGTCACCTCCCCAGGCACCAGGGTCGGACTGGGAGGCTGGCCCCCACCGCCCGCAGCACTGGACATGAACCCCATGGTCCGAGATGGGGGTTCCACATCTCACTTGACCTCTCTGCTGTTCCCTCTCCTGCTCTAAGGCGGGTAAGCGTGTTGGGGGAGAGTGAAGACCCTTGTTCTGCCCCACACACCTGGGCCTTCCTTTTCCTCCCCACACAGTGCCCCAGCAGCCACTGGGGGACCTCTGTCCCCCACGTTGGGTGGTCCCGATTCCCCCTGCCTTCCAGACCAGATGTTCTCATGGGGAGGGGGCACCAGCTCCCTGGGCGCGTGTCCTCAGGGCTCCGGCACCCAACTGCATGTCCCTGTGCGTCTGGCTCTGATCCTTCCTGCTCCAAGCAGGAGCCGAGGGGAATCCCTGCTTCCACCATCAAGCTGGAGGTGCCCAGCAGACGGTGCTGAGGGCCCCCATCTGATGGACACAGCAGCTCCCCCACCATCCCCACAGGGCTCAGCCCTGCATCCCACCCCTGCTCAATCCCAGGCCTTGCGGAGGGGAGGGAAAGGGCATCTCAGGGCCCAGTGGGGAGAGATGGGGCTGGGGCCGTGTTTGTAAAGGTGAGTGGGTCAGGGTCGGGTGTGCACAGATGGAGGCAAAGGAGAGGGTCGCCACAAACAGCAGGTCTGGAATGTTCACTGAGCCCGGGGCGGCTCCCAGGGCAGTCCCCTTCTACAGCTGAGAAAATGGAGGCCCCAGAGAAGCAGGGACCCTGCCCCAGAGCCCTGAGCAGCCTCAGTTTCCTCCCCTGCTAAGGAGGGGAGTGGCCCAGGTGCCCACTCCCCAGTCCAGATACGGGTGGGATCTGGGGGCAGCCAGAGCCCCCAAGGAACCGTTTGCACATTCCAGACGCATGTGGTCAGCGGCAGGGCGAGGGCCAGGCCCAGCCCTGCACCCCCACCCCGGTGCTGGCCGCCACACTGGAAACAGAGCTTGGGGGGAATGGGCTCTGGAGGGGCCGCCTGCAGATGTTATGTAAGCAGCTCCTCCCAAGCCAGCAGCTGCCTCCTCCCTCTGGCAGGACAGGACAGGACTGCACAGGGAGGGAGGAGACACCCCACTCCCCAACCAAGGCCCAGGGCTCTGTGCTCCTCCCTCCCTCTGTCCCCAGTGCCCAGGCTCCTGGACATGCAGCCTCAGTCAGCCTTGCTACTGCAGGCTGAGCTGGCCTGTCCCCTCCCTGAAGGCCCCACAGGCTCTGGGAAGAAACAGGCTCCCCTCAGCCCAGCAAGGGGGACCCCCAACACATCCCCTCAGGAGCCAGGCCCAGGCAGAAGGGAAGAGAGGTCACAGTGCTGGTCCCAGGCCCCTGCCCACCCCCTCGCCACCTCACTAGTGGCTCCTTTCTGCACCGGGAGCTCAGCACCAGAGCCAGTCTGAGTCTAATAACAATAACCTCAGTGCTTTCGCTCTGTTCTATTTGTGGCAAGCAAGGCTGGCTTCCAGGGCCGGAAATGATGATGTTTTTTTTTTTTTTTTAAAGATTTTATTTATTTTATTTTTTTCCCCCAAAGCCCCAGTAGATAGTTGTATGTCATAGCTGCACATCCTTCTAGTTGCTGTATGTGGGACTCGGCCTCAGGATGGACGGAGAAGTGGTGCCTCGATGCGCACCCGGGATCCGAACCCGGGCCACCAGCATCGCAGCGCGCGCATTTAACCACCAAGCCACAGGGCCGGCCCATTGATGATGTTTAAATTAATGAATTCAAGTTTAGGAGAGAGAGCTGATTTGAAGAAAAACACATGGAGAAGACAAGCCCAAGCCGCCCCTGCAACCTGGCTAGGGGGATCAGCAAGAAGGGGGGTCTTGGCCTCTAAGACAAGTGGGAAAGGCCAGCGTGAGAGCCCCTCAGCAGCATCCCAGCCCCAGGCCCCAGGGCGTCAGGATAGGAAGCAGTCCGTATTTCACAGAGCGTTTCATGCAGGGCCCTCATGGGGGCTTTGCCATCCCATGACTGAACTGTCACCAGGAGACACCAGCGTCTCGTGTGATGACACTGCCTGCCTAGAATCCCCAGGGACCACAAGCCGGGACAAGGAGGGGAGTCTCTGGCCTCAGAGCTGCGGGAAGAGATGGAAGGACACAGCCCTGAGGAGGGGCGTCCTGAGATCAGCCCACCCAGAGGCAGCCATGGTCAGGGCATCAAGACCAGGCGGGGTGAGGGCCGGCCCCGTGGCTTAGCGGTTAAGTGTGCACGCTCCGCTGCTGGCGGCCCAGGTTCAGATCCCGGGCGCGCACCGACGCACCGCTTCTCCAGGCATGCTGAGGCCGCGTCCCACATACAGCAACTAGAAGGACGTGCAGCTATGACGTACAACTATCTACTGGGGCTTTGGGGGAAAAAATAAATAAATAAAAATTATAAAAAAAAAAAAAAAAAGACCAAGCGGGGTGAGGGGCTGGAAAGGAAGTGCCCAGCCAGGAGAGGACCCAGCTAGCCCTCCATCTGCAGCTGGGAATTTGGGGCCACCCTTCATGACAAGGGGAGGAGAAAGACCAGCAGCGGGGGGCACCCGGCCTCCCTCCAGATCCGGCCAGGTGCCCAGGCACTGCACTCAGCTGCTGTGTCCCCCTGCACTGACCCGGCACAGCCAGCTAGGGCAGGGGCTGTGCCACCCCCTTCTACAGATGGGAGTGCTAAGGCTTGGGGAGGCCACCCTTCTTCCCCCCCCATCACCTCCCCAGAGCTTGAAGAGCAAAGAGGAAAGGCAGAAGGAGAAAGGCAGCTGGGACTCTCCCTCATCCTGGCTGGGGAGCCGGCACGTGGCCTCCAGCTTTCCAGGGGAAGGAGCATCGGTCCAGCGTGGCTGGCAATCCCATCACCCACTCGGATGCTGGGCATGGCCAATGGCATGAGCCAGCCTGAGGCCAGGGCGACAGAGCACAGTTTGGAGGCGCAGGACCCTGGGGCCCCCACTGCTATTAGCCATGTCCTGAGCACTGGCCCTCATTCCCAACTTGGATGGAGAGGAAAAGCTGGCTTCTGCCCTGCCTCAGGCCAAAGCCCTTTCCAGGATGGTCCCACTGGATCGGGGGGGGGGGGGGGGGGGAGTCCATGCCTTTAGGGCCTGGGGGCAGCTAAAATCAGGGGCATCACACTCTGCCAGGCCTGGGCCCACAGGCGCCTCAGGGAGAGAAAGAGCCCTGCCCACTTTGGCCCCCAAATGCAGCCCCCTCTCTGGCATTGGCGGCTGGGCACCACTGGGCCCCTCGGCGAAGACTACTGCCAAGCCATAAAGAACGAGGTGTTCCGGGAAAAAGGACGTGAGCTGCATTTTCCAGCTGCATTTCATTCAGCAGTGAGACTGCAGGCACGCTGGGCCAGTGCCCCCACCGCCCGCGGCCCACCCCATGGACGCCCCGCCTGGGTCAGCTGGAGACGCACAGGCACCCTGGAGCGAAGGGCTGGGCCCCAGTGTGCCCGACTCCAGACGGCCGCCGCCAGCCCAGACAGCAGCAGGAGAAACGCGATGTTTTCATTCCAGAGTGCTCGCGGGTTGGGCCCGTCTGGGTTCCTGCTGCTGGCGCTGGCCACCACGGAGTGTTCTGAAAAGGAACATGTGCATCTCCGTCCAAAATGGCTTCCTCACTTGAAACCAAACCCCAGCTGGGGTCTCCACACTCCCATCCCATGCAACAGAAGCAGCCCCCGTCCCAAGGGCAGCCGTGAGGGGCTTGCAGGGGCGGGACCCACATCTGGCAGCACTCCTGGCCAGATGTCACACGATGGTGGCCAGTCACTCGCCACTCAGGGCCAAGGCAGAGCAGGAGAGGACGAGAAGGCCCCGACAGGAAACCTACGAGGAGCCGCCCTGGTCTCGGGCCTCAGGGGAAACCCTCAGGCTGAGCCTGCAGAGAACTGGGAAAAGGAAACCGAGTCCCGAGCAGCTGGGCACACCTTCCCAAGCGCGCTGCACGTCAGTCAGCTCCTCCAGGGAAACCACAGACGTGACGTGCCATGTCGGCAGCAGGGCCAATGCGCTGTGGGGCACTGAGTGGCTCACGTGTCCACAGATGCCCAGGGCGCCACATTGCCATCTCGGGTGACAGAACAAGGTGAACGCGAGAGCTCACAGCAGTTTACGCCTCATAATTTCACTTACATATTCAGACTCGAATGCAACCAAAACACACGCACACAAAACTGAGATACAAACACGAGAGGAGCATGCTGGTGTCACGAATCCCAATAGCTGCTTGGCATCTCCAAGGTCAGACCAGAGGCGGTAGGAAGGCTTCTTTTTTTTAGATGTATTCTCTTTTTCGTTTTGTGATCAGCCCTGACCTAACAGCTGCCAATCCTCCTCTTTTTTTGCTGAGGAAGACTGGCCCTGGGCTAACATCCATGCCCATCTTCCTCTACTTTATAGGGGACGCCGCCACAGCATGGCCTGACAAGCAGTGTGTTGGTGCGTGCCTGGGATCCAAACCAGGGCTTGCAGCAGCAGAGCGCACACACTTAATCACTACGCCACGGCGCCGGCCCCAGGAATGCTTCTTGACAGCAGGCCTCCCTGTGCTGGGTACTGAGGGGTGTGTAAGAGTCTGCTTGCTCAGGCTCATCTGTGCTTCTCCCACCGGCTGTGGTGTTGGGTCTGAGCGATGCAGTCACGGTGCGTGTGCACCAGCTCAGGGGCGCCTCTCCCCAGGTTTGTGTGTGCTGTCTGCTCTGGCAGAGCAGGTCCTTGGGGCCCATCTCCTGGTGGCCCATCTACCTTGGGGACAAGGTAATGGGCTCTGAGAACGTGGAGAGGAGACTGAGGGCGCCACTTTGGTAACAGTGACATCATCGTGGCCACCAGCAGCAGAGTCCTATGGATGCACTACACACCCTCACCTCTGAGGCCCCACAACTCTGTAAGGTACATGCACTCATGGAGCCCATTTCGCAGGTGAGGAAACTGAAGCTCAGAGAGCTTCAGTAGAGCTTGGCTGAGTAGTTCGGACAAGGTCACGCAGGAAGTGGAGGAGCTGGGATGTGAACCAGGTCTGACCCAGGGTCCGAGTCCCCTACTCCTGCATTCCCACGCCTTCCTCCTGGAACCAAACAGGAAGTCGGCGGGAAGGACTAGCCAGGGAGGGCCAAGGAGGGAGCTGGTGGGAAGGGCTGAGCAGAGCCAGGCTGGGCTGAGCAAGCAGCTGGGGC
Organism: Ceratotherium simum simum; assembly: GCF_057802395.1. Taxonomy (NCBI): domain Eukaryota; kingdom Metazoa; phylum Chordata; class Mammalia; order Perissodactyla; family Rhinocerotidae; genus Ceratotherium; species Ceratotherium simum. The sequence goes on from NC_141925.1 coordinate 2,057,745, forward strand.
CCGAGCCCAGAGCCCACCCAGCCCCACTCGGGATGCCCCCACTGCCGCCTCTGTCAGTCTGCGGATGAAGCAGGCCACCTCGTGCAGTTCCAGGGGTATGCCCCAGAGTGTGCTGATGAAGTCACTCTCTGCCACAACTCACCAGCCATGTGACCCTAAGAAGTCTGGGAGCCTCAATTTCCTGGTCTATAAAATGGGACCAAGAGTGGTTCCAACCCCACAGCACCGTGGTGAGGCACCATGAGCTAAAAGACAGAAGGGCTTAGCATGGACCTGGCACGTGACAACCAAGGAGGGAGGGGGTGCACCCCCCTGGGTATTTTCTTCAGAGATTTGTTTTTTAATTCAGATATAATTCACATACTATAAAGTTCAGCCTTCCAAAGTATACAGTTCAGTGGTTTTTAGTATATTCTCAAGGTTGTGCAACCATCACCACTAATTCCAGAACATTTCCATCACCCCAAACTGAAGAGCCACACTCCTTGGCCATTATCTCCCAATTCCATCCCCCACCCCAACTGCAGACAACATGAGTCTGCTTCCTGCCTCCATGGATTTGCCTGTTCTGGACATTTCAGGTCAGTGGACTCATTCAACATGTGGCCTTTTATGTCTGGCTTCTTTCACTTTGCATGTTTCCAAGGTTCATCCACATTGTAGCATGGATCAGTACTTCATCCCCTTTTTATGGCTGAATCATATTCCACCGTGTTGAGAGACCACATTCTGTTTATCATTCATCTGCTGATGAGCATTTGGGGTGTTTCTACCTCTCGGTTATTGTGAACAATGCTGCTGTGAATATTTGTATACAAGTTTCCGTGTGGACCTGTGTTTCATTTCTCTTGGGTAGACACCTAGGAGCAGAATTGCTGGGTCGTATAGTACCTCTCTGTTTAATCTTCTGAGGAACTGCCAAAGTGCTGCCCCATTCTACATTCCCACCAGCAGTGGACGAGGGTTCCAATTACTCCACATCCTCACCAGCACTCGGCACCGTCTGTCTTTTTGGTGACAGCCATCCCAGTGGGATGAAATGATACCTTACTGCAGCTGACTTGCATTTCCCTGGAAGCTAGACGCTCAGCATCTTTTCATGTGCTTACTGGTCACCTGTATATCTTCTCTGGAGAAATGTCTGTTCAGATCCCTTGCCTGATCTTTTTTTTTTTTTTTTTTTGGTGAGATCTGCCCTGTGCTAACATCCGACAATCCTCCTCTTTTTTTGCTGAGGAAGACGGCCCTGGGCTAACATCCGTGCCCATCCTCCTCCACTTTATATGGGACGCTGCCACAGCATGGCTTGCCAAGCAGTGCGTCTGTGCGCGCCCGGGATCCGAACCGGCGAACCCCGGGCCGCTGCAGCGGAGTGTGCGCACTTAACAGCTTGCGCCACTGGGCCAGCCCCTTGCCTGATCTTTAAATGGGTCACTTGTCTTTTTCACATCGCGTCACAGGGCTTTTTACATATTCTGCTACAAGCCCCTCCTGGGAGAGGTGACGCACACGCATCCTCAACCCTGCAGCCACTTGGCAGGGGTGCTCGCCCTCCTGGGTGACCCTGTCCTCACTGCTCCCAGGCACTGCCCAGCTCCTGAGGGTCGCTGGCACTGTGGGTGCTTTGCCGTGGGTCCCTTCACATCCCTTCACATCCACAAGTGTTGTAGATGTAGCCAAAGTCTCCCCATTCGCCTCCCTGCCCTGCCAGGTACAGAAGGCGATATGTGCCCTCCTGTCCATAGTCCTGGCAAATCTACGTTCTGTGTCTTATCACGAGACGAACATCACATGCATTTATATTCTGAATTCCCAGGTGTCAGCTGTCTTGTGCAGGTCAGGGAACGTGAGGGTGAGGCCAGCTGGGCATGCAGGATGCCAGGTCCTCCAGACACCCCATGTCGCCACACTTCTTTCTAGAAGATGCCAACCACACCACTTCCCTCCTGGACCCTTCAATGCCACCCCCAGCTCCCACCTTCCACCACTTGGAGCCTCTGAGACTCCACCAGGCTGTCCCCTCTGTCTGGGACGCTCTCTCCCAGCCCCTGGATAACTCCTGTGCAAATAGTGTTTTGGCTTCAATGTCACCTACACAGGGGGTCCTTCTGGGCAGCTCCTCCAAAGTGGCCCCCTCTCCATCATCTGTATCTTTGGTTTAACATTGGCTCTCTCATGATAGCCTCAGAGAGGTGGGCCTCAAAGACCCCCAGCCCAGGGCCGGCCCCGTGGCTTAGTGGTTAGGCGCACGCGCTCCGCTACTGGCGGCCCAGGTTTGGATCCCGGGCGCACGCCAACACACCGCTTCTCCGGCCATGCTGAGGACGCGTCCCGCATACAGCAACTAGAAGGATGTGCAACTATGACATACAACTATCTGCTGGGGCTTTGGGGGAAAAAAAAAAGGAGGAGGATTGGCAATAGATGTTAGCTCAGAGCCAGTCTTCCTCAGCAAAAAAAGAGGAGGATGGGCACGGATGTTAGCTCAGGGCTGATCTTCCTCACAGAAAAAAAAGACCCCTAGCACAGGGCTGGGCACACAGCAGCCAGGCCCTCCATCTGGAGCAGGCTCATGGAGGGGACCCTCTGCTGCCAGCCCTGCCCTTAAGACAGCAATGCACGTGGCTCCTGCAGTCTAACACGTTACGCACACATCAGGCCCACACTAAGCCCAGGGGTCTGCTCCCCGATGCCTGCCTTCCCTCACATCCATATCCTGTGCAGACCCCGGGGACTGAGCCTTTGCCATCTCCCCACACTCTCCTGCCATTTAGGGGCACAGGCAGGGAAGGGCGAGGCCCTGTGCTCTCAGCCAACAGAAGACCCTAGGGCCCCAACATTTTAATCAGTGAACCAAGTCCCTCTTGAGTCCCTGCTCCAAGCCTGGTCCTAGGCCCAAAACATTCACGAGATAGGACGAGGCCCAGTACAAGCCCTTGGCCGAAATTAGCAGCACATGTCACCTGAGACGTGGTCGGGCAAAAGCAATCACACCTGAAACTGATCGACAGACCACATCTGGAGAAGTGTCACATCCAGAACTTTCTGCAGTGACAAACGTTCTATCTCCGTGCTATCTTGTCCAACACAGTAGCCACTGGCCACAAGTGGCTCCCAAGCACTTGAAATGTGGCTCGCCACACAACGCGGCTCTGGACCCAACTATCAATCTACAGGAAACAGAGAGCAGAGGGACATGTTAATTTTATTTATTACTTATTTTTCCACCAAAGCCCCAGTAGATAGTTGTATGTCATAGTTGCACATCCTTCTAGTTGCTGTATGTGGGACGTGGCCTCAGCATGGCCGGAGAAGCGGTGCGTTGGTGCGCGCCCGGGATCTGAACCCGGGCTGCCAGCATCAGAGTGCGAGCACTTAACCGCTAAGCCATGGGCCAGACCAGAGGGACATGTTAGATGACACCATGGAGGCAACACAGAGACGCAATCCCAACTCAGGTGCCATCGGAGCCAGTTTCTTCAACAAATTGCAGGAGGCAAAAAAAGAGATGGAGGGGAAGCCTATACATCAACAGAGATTAAAAAACATCAACTAATTGCGCTGTGTACACTTTATTTGGATCCTAATTCAAACTACTAAAAAAAACTGAGACAACCAAAAATTCGAACACACTGGACAGGTAATGAGATCAGGGATTACTCATTGTTTTAGGTGTGACCATGGTATAGCCATACACTCCAAAATGCTTACAGATCAAAGAATAGGATGGCTGGAATTTCCTTCAAAAATGGGTGGGGGTGGGGTGTGGAGGAGCAGGACAGTCCACAGGGCAGTGGGTCTATGAGGTTCATCACATTATTCTGCCTACTTCTGTGTATATTCAAATTCTCCACAACAAAGCTTTAAAAATAGGGGAGCAGCAACATTTTGCTGAGTAACGTTATCTTTTTCAGGCTGCCACCTCCCAGGAGCATCGTTTAACCCAACAAAGGCTGGGATTTTGGAACCCTGAGCCATCCCGCATGCTGAGGCCCGGGAGCCCGGAGTCCCCCACAGGCCAGGGCGGACCTCCCACCCGGGTCTGGACACGGCTGTCCTACCGCACCCCGGGCTGGCTGAGGAGTCTCAAATGAAGAGGTGGGTGCAAGATGCTGATGACAGAGGCACCAGCCCTGAGCCCCCAGAGAAAGCTGCTGGTGACACCCAGAAGGCAGGGCTGCTGGGACCCCTAGACACACAAACTCTCGCCCAGGAGGCCCCCTGGCCTCTCCGAGCTCAGTGCCTCTCCCTTGGAGAAGAGAAGACTCACCATTTCCCTCTCCCTGAGGAGGCAGTTTGCAGGACTGACAGGTCGAATGGCTAGGGCAGCCCACAGACCACAGGCAGTGGCCTTGGGGACCAGCGAGGAGCCTTAACATCTGCACCCAAGGGTCCAGTCTCCCATGAGTTCCTTGCCTCCAGCCCCCCGGCAATCTCCCAGAGGCAGTTTCAGGTTACAAAGAAGAGTATGGAGTCTCCTCTATTCCCCATCCACCTGCCATCACATGTTCAGAGGGGCCAGCAACTCTGGGAATCCTGCGGGCTCATGCGGGGCCGCCAGTCCCAGGACCTCCAAAACCCAGGAGCAGAGCCTGAGGGGACACATGCAAGGCAAGAGGCCTGGGCTCCAAAGCTGTGCCCAGAACCCCCAGAGCCTGCGCCTGCTGCAGGCCCCTGGCCGACCCACCGGTGTCATTTACTTCCCGGACAGCTCCTGGAGGCCAGCTCAGCGCCAGGTGCTGGGGAAGCAGAGAATAACCAGCAGGAGCCAGGCCTGACCCCCAGCAGCTCCCAGCCCACCAGAGATGGAGGTAATCTTACCCACAGCACCAAGAAACAGGTGGGGTGGCTCTGATGCAATTACGTGGGCACCAGCAGTAGGCAGGGGGCCCATCTCCACAGGGACAGCCCAGATGGCAAATGCTTCAGTGGTCAGGGAGCAAGATGACAGGGCTGGCGTGGCCCCCACAGCTCCCGCTGGCCCTGGGGAACCTGCTCTTCCCCCACCCCCCAAGTCCACCCAGCAAAGCCCCAAGGACATCCGGGCCACCCAGGAGAAGCACCCATCCCCCCAACATCCAAATCCGTCTGAACAATGACCACAGGGTCTCCCAAATTAAAGGTGGCTATACACTACAGTCACCCAGGGAACATTACAGACCCAAATGCCAGGGCCCATGCCCAGGTTTAACAGGTCTGGTGATGTTAAACGCTCCCCGGGGGGATTCCAGCACGTGGCCAAAGAGAGATGGAGTCCTGGCTTAGCTGCCTGAAAGAGTGGAAGAAATCCAAACATGGCCGTGGGGATGCGATCAACAGGCCCTGAGCCTGCCTGCAGCCCCGGGGACAACTGACTGCAAATCTCAGTCCCCTGCATGCTTTTCATTCCAACGCTGGGTGGACGTCACAGTCGAACCCCAGCTCTGCCATGTACTGGCTGTTACTTGGTACTTGCGCTTGGAGTCTCTGTTTTCTCATCTGTAAAAGCAGGATCTTCGCTGTACCTCCGCCTCAGAGGGTGAGGGTGAGGGTGAAGCATGACAACCCACAACCAGAGCTTGGCACAGGACCTCACTCAAAGCAAGCTCTCCATAAAGGCTGCCTGTTATTATTACTTCCAAAATGCAAACCTGAGAACAGGCTCTTCAGCGCTTTAAACCCCTCTGTGGCAACTCCACCCACCCACTGTGCCCAGGATCACATCAGAGCCCTAAACAAACAGGACACTTGAGGCCCTTCATGACCCCAGCCCACCGCCATCCTGCCCGACTCCCTCACAAGTACCCTGCAGTTGCCACACTGGGGGTGTACCCTACACCCACACACCACCAAGTCCAGCCTCCACGCCTTTGCACACACAGCTCCCTCCTCCCTTCCCCTGGATCCAGCTTCCTGCTCCATCGTAAGTATGAAGCCAATTCTTACACATCCATCAAATCCTTGTCCAGCCTTCCCCGTCATCCCAGACAGAGCTCTCCACCTCCTAGCTTCCTCTCCGGGGCTCCCAGGCGCTGCATATCCCCCAGGCCAGGCCGCATTCTATTAGTCTTTAATTAGCGTTTAAGTGTTTGTCATTTCTGTTCACAGACCTCCCCACTCCGCCCCCGCACGCTGCCACAGGACCCCCCCATCAGCTCGAGGGGGGGATGTCTCTGCTGTCACAGAAACCGGGATTCTTCTGTTTCCCTGTGGCCCAGACCAGGCAGGCAGAGAGCCGGCCGCGGTCCCAGCTTTTCCTTATTTAGTCGGGCCGACCTCACTGCGCTGGAGCCTTGCCCTGGGAGAGGCCTAGCCCGCACTCTGTTTCCCCTTCTAGAGGCTGGGGACGCGCCCACGCCCTGCGAGGCCCGCCAGGCCGGCGGCCAGCCCGGCCGGGCCTCTCCCGGAGGGTGCAGGCGCCCGCGCCCCACCAGGCCCGGGCCGCCCCAGTCCTCGCGCCTGCCTGGCGCCATGGCAACTGGCCGGGCCGCGTCGCGGGACGGCGGGTTACTCACAGCGCGGTAGCGTCCGCGGGGATGCGCAGCGCGGGCCCGAGCGTCCGCAGTCCGCGGCCGGAGCAGTTGACGCGGCAGGCGGCGCCGGGCGCCGGGCCGCAGAGGCAAGGCGGCGCGCAGGGCCCGCAGCCGCGCCCGGGGCCCCCCGCCAGCGCCCCGAGCCACAGGCCCAGGCCCAGGGCGAGCGCCAGGCGGGCGGGCGCGGCGGGCGGCATCGTCAGGGCAGCGCGCGCATGGCCCCGGCCCGGCCCCGAGGCCCCGAGCCTGCTCGGCGCCGGCGGCCGCAGCTCAGGCAGAGCCCGCGGACGGCATGCCGGGGCGCGGGGCGGGATCCGGCGGCGGCCCGGGCCTGTCTGCCCGCGCGACGCTCTATCGGCGCTCGGCCCGGCCGTGCTCCACGTCCACCGCCGCCCGCTTGCGCGCTCGCGCTGCAGTGCGAGGCCGCCGCCGGCTCCTCCTCCTTCAGGCGCGGCGTCGGGCGGGGCAGTGAGGGGGAGGGGCGTCCTGAGGCTCCGCCCTTCGCTCTGCGGTGTGGCGGGCGCTCGAGGGGCGGGGCGGTTGGAGGCTCGGCCCCTCGCGCCGTGCCGTGGGCGGGGCGGCGGGCTCCTTCTCCTGCCGGAGCCGCCCTCCCTCTGCGCTCCTCCCAGCTACCGCGGCGCCTCAGTTCCCCGCCGCGTCTGTACCTCCCAGTCCTCCGCAGTCATAACACTGAAAACGCCAGCAATAATAACTACCGCGGTCTGCGCGCTCCGAGCGCCCTTTACGCGCGCTGACCCGCTCCCAGCGCCTCCATCCCTCTCGATCTCCGCCGTATCCCGAGCTCCTGGCACACAGTAGGCGCTCAATAAATGCGCATCACGTCGTCTAGTGGAGTGCTGCCAGAGCGCCGGCGAGGTTTGGCGCCTGGTCCCCGCCGTCACGGAGGTGGCGCCTAAGGTGGGCCTCCCCTGGGCAGGTGAAGCGCAGCATCCCTCCCGCCGCCGGCCAGAGGGCAGAAGGCGTGCTCCCACTGCGGCCGCCGCTTGCCCACTCTTTTCAAGGCGAAGTACTCCGCGCTGTGTGGCTCTGCCGAGCGAGCTTTTGTCCCTCTTCTGTGTGTGCAGGATTTAATTGGGAAACTAACGCATGCAGCAGGATGAATCCAAGCCAAACTACATGGGTGAACCCTGAAGACATTCTAGAAGCCAGACAAAAAGACCACATATCATTATGATGCCATTTATAGCAAATGTCCAAAACAGGCAAATCTATAAAGACAGGAAGTAGGTTAGCGGCTCCAGGGACTGGGGGGAGGGGGGGCAGTGACGCTGACGGTTTCTTTTGGGGATGATGAGGATGTTCTGGAATTAGATAGTGGTGATGGCTGCACAGCCTTGAAAATACACCAAAGTCACTGAATTCTGCTCTTAAAAGGGTGAATTTTGTGGTGTGTGAATTATATCTCAACTTTTAAAATAATGAAGAAATAATAAAATTGTTAATTTTATGTTAATTTGTAGCCCATTGGGCCATAGATGGATGCCTGACCCAAGCTAGCCAATCTGGTCTGTCCCCCAAGAGCCTGGACAGAAGATAAGTGGTCACAGGGAGGGGGTCCCTAGACTCCCATGTGGGCAAGGCCCCTGTCCCACTGTCCCAAGACTGGTGCCAGGCTGCACCCTGAGGCTTCCCAGCTTCCTTTCTGTGCTCTGTCTATCTGCTTAACCTAGCTGGAAACCTCCACCAAACCCATGCTGGGCCCATGTCCTGCTGCCGCTCGCTGGGGGAGCCCTGCTATTCAGCTGGGAATTAACTGGCACCCAGATGCCTCCCTTTGCTCATCTGTGTAATGGGAACAGCAAGCCTAAGTTTTAGGGCTGGAGGAGGATCACATTCAGCCCAGAGCCAGCTCCCAGGAAAGACCCAGGGAAGAACAAGTGGGCCCCTGGCACAGGCAGAGGCAGGGGAAGAGCAGGGACACGTAGCCTGCCATGTCCTGGAGGCCAAACGACCCAGAACCAGGCGGAAGATCCCCAGCTCCGACGACTGTGGTCCATTCTCAGGGCTCAACTCCCACAACCCCGTTTGTCTCCAACTCAGAGTATCTTGGAGCAATTTGGGGGAGGGACGAGACATGAGGAGGAAGTTCCATCCTCACAGAGAGGGATTGTAGAGCCTTCAAACCTTTTGGGTCCCAGGAACCTTTCAATACAGAATCACAGAGGGAGTGCTTGGGAACCCAGTCTGAGAACACTGGCATGAGGGCCTAAGCCAAAATGGAGTTGATGGGATGAGGCAGCGGAGTGGGGAGGTATAGGACGTCCAAGCCGGAAGGAGCCTCAGGACTGGGTGGGGGGGAAGTGGGCCAAGGAGGAGGCTCAGATGGTGCCCTGCCTGGGGTTGGGTGCCAGGGTAGGTGGAGATGCCATCACGGGCCACTGGAGAAGGTGTCCAGAGTGCAGCTGGAGGCAGGGTATGAAGCTGGGAGGGGAGTGAGAGCACCTGGGGCAGACGGAAGACTCCAGAGGCAGGGAACCCCAACCTAGAGTTGGGAGGAGAGAGGCCTTGGGGGGGAGTCTGAGTGAGAGGGCCAGAGAAGTAGGAGGAAACTGAGGCAGGGTGTAGAAAAGTCTACAGAGATGTCAGCAGGGGCCTGGGCTGCAGGAACAGAGCGGGGGCTGGGGATAGGGCAGCTGCAAATTCCCCCTTGCTCCCCCCACACTGCACAGGCTCACACATATTCCCACTTGGGGCTTCCAGAACTCTCTACAGCCTCCCACCTCCTAGCCTTTCCCCATGTAGTTCCCTTTGCCTAGAATGATTTCCATCCTATCCCAGGAATACTTATGCTCGCAGACTCAGATGAAGTGCCTCCTCCTCCAGGAAGTCTCCCAGCCCATCTTATGTGCTCATTCGCATCACACAGCCATTCGGGGGACAGGTATTTATGAGCTACCTACTGCAAGCAGAACATTTGTCCTTGTGTATGTTGGTGCCTCTACCAGACAGGGCTCCTCAGGGTCGTCCTGTCCCTTGACGCTGCCATGTCCCCTGCACAAAACTGAAGGCATGGTGTTCACCGACAATCTTTACTGAGGGCATGTTGAGTGGAGGGGTTGGTCGTAAGCCAGATGCCAGCAGGTTGGTAGCAAGTGAGGGGGTGTGGACGTGACATGTGGCCCAGTGTTTCTAAAAGCTTAGGTGTGAAAGGAAAGAGAGAGGCAGGAGCCAAGAGAGGGGCACAGAGCAGTGGCAAAAGTTTTTTCTTAATATGGGAGAGACTTGAACAAGTTTCCAAGCTAAGGGGAGGAATGCCAGCAGAGAGGGAGAAGTGGACAGAGGGAGAGAGAGAATGCACACAAGGAGTGGGAGGATTAGTGGTGAGAGCTTCTTGAGAGATAGGAGGGAGGAAACTCACATCCTTCATTTCTCCATCCAGTCATTCATTGCCTTATTCCATTGAGTCTTATAACTCTAGTACTCTGGGTACTGTTATTATTCCCTTTATTAAATGAGGTAACTAAGGCACAGAGAGGTTAAGAAATTTGCCAAGTCACACAGCAGGTAAGTGGCAGGACTGGGATTATATTCTAAACCCAAGCTTTTAATTCTAATCAAATGACAAACTGATAAGAGTCAAGGACTCAAGATGAGGGAAGATACACCCATAAGAAACAGTGGTTCAAAATGAGCAAAACAGATTAATCAACTCTAAACAATCATTTGAAGGTGGTTGTGGAGTAAATGCAATTGTTTGGAAAGGAAATAGCAACACATATGTTTAAAGAAGAAATTAATTATCTGAAAATGAAATTCTAGGCTATTTCAACAACACCTGTGGTGAAACAGAGAAAACAAACGTGCCAAAGAACTTGTTAGATTCAGGGAGGGGGACACCATAGAAATGTTTAATTCTTGATAACACATAGATTTTAAGGTTTTTACTAACAGCTAATGATAACTCTTAGCGCAAAATAAAGGAGAAAACTACAGGAGTGGGGGAGGGAAGAAACAAGAAAACCTGGAGAGGATTAAAAAAGGAAACAATGGATCAGTGTATTCATCAGAATACACAAAATAAGACAAGACCAAGCACATGGGTGACCATAATAAATGTAAATGAGTTAAAGTCTTCTGTTAAAGAACAAGGATTCTCATAATGAGAAGCCACACTAAATCCAGGTAAATGCTGTTTATAGGGACACAGCTAAGACAAATAACCCAGCAAGCTGAGAATAAAGAGACAGGAAAATGAAGACATATAGAAGGTGAGGGGGCAGTATTAATACCAGAAAAATAGAGCCTAAAGCAAAAGATAATAAATGGGAAAAGAGCCCCTTTTTTACACTAATTAAAGGTACAATCTGTGTAGAATATAAAAGGAACAGTGTGTTCTCAAAAATAAAACATCGACACACAAAGCTAAACTGTTAGAAATACACAAAATCATTGTGGGAGAATTTAGTACACCTTCCTTTGAATTTTACAAATCAAGTAGACTATTTTTTTAAAAGTTAGTAAAGATTGGGGCTGGCCCGGTGGCGCAAGCAGTTAAGTGCGTGCACTCCACTGCAGTGGCCCGGGATTCGCCGATTTGGATCCCAGGCGCGCACCAACGCACCGCTTGTCAAGCCATGCTGTGGCGGCATCCCATATAAAGCGGAGGAAAATGGCCCAGGGCCAGTCTTCCTCAGCAAAAAAAAAAGGGGGGGGGAGGATTGGCAGATGGTAGCTCAGGGCCAATCTTCCTCACACACACAAAAAAAGTTAGTAAAGATATAGAGAATTTGAACAGCACAGTTAATAAATTCTATTTTATGGGCCGGCCCTGTGGCTTAGTGGTTAAGTGCGTGCGCTCTGCTGCTGGCGGCCCCAGTTCGGATCCCGGGCGCGCACCGACGCACCATTTCTCCGGCCATGCTGAGGCCGCGTCCCACGTATAGCAACTAGAAGGACGTGCAGCTATGACATACAACTATCTACTGGGGCTTTGAGGGGAAAATAAATAAATAAATAAAATCTTAAAAAAAAAAATAAATTCTATTTTATATAACAGTATTTGGCGGGCCGGCCAGGTGGCGTAGTGGTTAAGTTCGCACACTCTGCTTTGGCAGCCTGGGGTGTGCAGGTTCAGATCCCGGGTGTGCACCAACGCACTGCTTGTCAAGCTGTGCTGTGGCGGTGTCCCATATAAAACAGAGGAAGATGGGCACAGATGTTAGCCCAGGGCCAATCTTCCTCAGCAAAAAAAGAAAGAGGAGGATTGGCATTGGATGTTAGCTCAGGGCCAATCTTCCTCACAAGAAAAATAAAAAACAGTATTTGGCAAGATGAAGGGAAATTATTAGGCAAGAAAGTGGCCTTAGGCAACACCGCCCCCTAGGGGTGCTCTTGGTCCTTTCACCTGCACACCCCACCACACCCCGAGTCCAGCCCACCCTAACCCTTGGACACCCACATGAGTAGAGGCCTGAAGAGCCATCCGCAGAGAATCTTAGGACACAGCTGGACATCCTGACAGTCCAGGTAATGGCAAGGTAAACATGGAAGTGAGGGATATCTCCATTATCTTGACTGCAGTGAGGGTCTCACGGGTGTATAATGTGTCAAAACTTCACAAACTGTACACTTAAATATGTGCAGTTATTGGATGTCAATTAAACCTCAATAAAGCTGCTTCTTAAACATAAAACCAACAAGCAGGTCAGTGGTGGCCAGGGACTGGAGGGGGGCTCCCGCAGAAGGGCATGAGGGAATTCCTGAGTTGAGAGAGATGTTTTATACCGTGAGTGTGGCGATGGTTAAATGACTCTACATTTGTCAAAACTCATCAAATTGTACAGTTAAAATTGGGGAATGTTATTGTACGTAAATTATGCCTCAATAAAGCTGATTTTTAAAAATCTAACCATGCGGAAATTGGAATACCTTCTTTTAAATAACTCTTGAGCCAAAGAAATCAAAATTAAAATCAGACTATATAGGGGGCCAGCCAGTGGCTTAGTGGTTAAGTGTGCGCACTCCACTGCGGCGGCCCGGGGTTCGCAGGTTCGGATCCTGGGCACGCACAGACGCACCGCTTGTCAGGCCATGCTGTGGCGGCGTCCCATATAAAGTGGAGGAAGATGGGGACAGATGTTAGCTCAGGGCTGATTTTCCCCACCAAAAAAAAAAATTCCAAAACAAAGTAGAAGGAATGAAATTAGAAAGCTAAGAGCATAAATTAGTTATTTTAAAAGAAAGGGTAGAATTGATTAGCAAATCAAGAGCTATTTTTAATATATAAAGCTATTAAGATTAAAAAAAAAAACCTGCTGTCAAGTGTGGCTGAAAGAAGAAAAATAAAATACAGAGCATCAGGATTAAGAACGAAGGTTTATTCACAGATACAAAGAGTTAAAAATTACAAGAGGGGACCAGCCCCGTGGCTTAGCGGTTAAGTGCGCGCGCTCCGCTACTGGCGGCCCGGGTTCGGATCCCGGGCGCGCACCGACCACCACTTCTCCGGCCATGCTGAGGCCGCGTCCCACATACAGCAACTAGAAGGATGTGCAGCTCTGACATACAACTATCTACTGGGGCTTTGGGGAAAAAAAAAGGAGGAGGATTGGCAATAGATGTTAGCTCAGAGCCAGTCTTCCTCAGCAAAAAGAGGAGGATTAGCACGGATGTTAGCTCAGGGCTGATCTTCCTCATAAAAAAAAAAAAATTACAAGAGAAAATTATGTGCAATCGTTTGTCTAAACTGTCGAACTCTAGATAAAATCATTATCTGTTAGAACAATACAAACTATAAAAACTGACTCAAGGAGAAATAAAAAACCCAAATAGACCAATAATAAAGGAAGAAATCAAAAACATATCAGAGCCATGCCAGGAAAAGACACTTAATCCAGATCTTTTTATGGGCAAATCCTATCAAATGTGAAAAGCTCTGATAATTGTGATTTTATTTATGCTCAGAGAACAAGGGTCACATCTCAATGTATATTATGCATATTTATCATCAATATGCAATGTATTTAGTAGCATAATTTGGATGCCGAAACAAACTGGACAAAGATAGCATAGAAAAAGAAATCCACAGTCCAGTGATTTTTAGGTCTATCTCAGCCACAGAACTCTTGTTTCAAACAAAATCCCCGAATAGAAAACTTGAATGGCACTGGGTAAGCTGAATAATGGAGCCCAAAGATATCCAGGTCCTAACCCCCAAACCTGTGACTGTTACCTTATATGGCAAAAGGGACCTTGCAGATGTGATTAAATTAAGGATCTTGAGATAGAGGATTATCCTGGACTATCCAGGTGGGCCCTAAGTGTAATCATAAGTCTCCTTATAAGAGGGAGATTTGACAGCAGAAGAATAGAAGGCTAGGTGACTACAGAAGTGGAAAGTGGAGTGATGTTGCCATAAGCCAAGGAAAGCTGGAAGCCCCGAGAAGCTGACGAGGCAAGGATCCTCCCCTGGAGCCCCCAGAAGGAACCAGCCTTGCTGACACCTTGACGTTAGCCTCATAAGACTCATTTTGCACTCTAGCCTCCTGAGCACAGGATAGTAAATTTGGGTTGTTTTGTGCCACTGCATTTGTGGAACTTTGTTACGGCAGCAAGAGGAATCTCATACAGGCACCGTTACCAAACCGAATAGCGGTTACCCCTGAAAGGTAGCTCTGGGGGGAACGAGAACTTTTATTCTTGCCCGTACCTTTTGTGTCGTTGACATGCCTGCAAAAAGCATATATTATTTTTATAATTAAGAAAAAAGAACAGACAATGTTAATGAAGCACTTGGCCCACTGCAAGGGCAGCCAGTGCTCAGTGCTTTCTCGGTTGCCATGGTTACATGGGGGTCCACCAATGCCTCCCCTGCCACGAGGCCACGAGTGGCACTCAGAGGCTCCTTGGAGAGCCTGGAGCCGTGAGGCAGCTGGGAGGGTTCTGTGCTGCCTGAGCCCAGAGGTCTCGCCCACATGGGGCCTCAGCGCACGGTCTGGAGCAGAGCGAGGCCTCTCCCTGCCCCCCTGCTCTGCAGCTGGCACATTTTGCATCCTGGGTCAGCCAAGAGCCCTTAGGTGTGAGTACCTGAGCTGCTGTGGGAAGCAATGACAGAGGGCAGTCCTTGCATTCACACCTGCAAGGAGACAGCCCCCTGCTCCAGCCCTCACTCGGAACAGTCCTTTCCCTGCTGGCTCGGGCAGGGATGGACACCTGCCCCTTACCACCTGCCTGGCAAGACCTCAGTGCAGCAAAGTGAGCGGGCTGCAGGCAGGGTGTGTCCTCTCGGGAGCAGGACACTCAGTGTGGCCCCTGTGCACCTGGGCCTCGGGAGTGGGGGTGCTGCACCTCTGACATCAGCTGCTTTCTGGGGTGACAGTTCTCTCTTTCGGGTGGAAGTCGCATTTGGTGCTGCTGCAGTTCCTTTCTGACTTCTCCATGGCAACGTTCACACGGATTTCATGGAACATAAGGTGTTTGAGCTAGAAGGCACCTTGGAGACCAGCTCCTCCCGCCCCCTCATTTCACAGAGAGGAGAGCAGGTCCAGAGAAGGGATGCCACATGCCCAGGGTCACGCAGCAAGCCAGGGACCCAGCCAGGGCTTCTGCCTTCTGGCACCATTCCCAGATGGGGTCCTTTTCCCTGAAATTGCATAGGACTGACTTCTTGGGAGGTGCTCTGGGGACACAAGGGCTGGCAGCTTTGCCACTCCCCCGCTGCTAAAGGACCCCTGAAGTCCAGCCTGGCTCTGTCCTGCTCAGGCATGGAGCTCTGCATTCAGTGCTTGTTGGGGACAGGAGCAGACAGGATGGGCGCTGTCCTCAGGCAGCTCACAGGCTGGTGCAGAGGAAGCACAGCCCCCTCGGGAACCACTGGAGAGCAAATGTGAGCTTCCACATGAGTGTCCATGGAGCAGGAAGTAGGGGTGGGAGGAGCCAGGGAAGGCTGCCTGGAGGAGAGGGCTCCAAGCAGAGCCTGGAAGGTAGAGGAGGACTCTCATTCCTGCCTGAGCCTGCCTGGCTTGAGAGCCACGCCCTGTGGGTGAGTGGAATGTGGGAGCAAAGTTGGAGGGCTGCCCCAGGCCACAGGTCTCAAGGAGATGTCATGTCTGGGGACTGAGGGCACATGTCACTCCAGGACAAGGGGATCAGACACCCAGAAGTGCAAGGCAGAGGGCAGAGGGCAAGAAGCTGGATGCCCTGGGCATGAGGGGCCAGGAATCTGGGCCGTCAGAGGGTGCTGGGGGTGAGGGTCCAGGAGGGAGGCCTCAAGGAGGCTGGAGCAGACCTGGGGTTGCTCTGTCCCTTTGCTGGGCATGGACACATGTGGCCCCTCCCCTGCCCAGCAGAGCCAGCCTGATGGCAGAAAGGTTGAGGGCTATAGGCACCCCTCCCCAGGGGACACGGTCCTCAGTCTTCACCTCGAGCTCAGCCCCAGGGCTCAGCCAAACTCTAAACCCTGCCTCAGGGACTTGCCCTGGCCTACAGGGGGTCTTCTCCTCTCTAGGCCTGAAGGTCCCAAGAATCTGGGCATCCCCAGGTCCAGCCAAGGCAACTCTCCTGACCATTCCCACCAAACTGCCCCTGTCCTTCCCCTTGCTGGCAGCCTGTTCCAGTTATCTATTGCCGCATAACAAACATCCCCAAATGCTCGTGAATCTGCAATCTGGCCAGGGTTCAGTGGGGACCCTGGGGACGGCTTACCTCTGCTCTGCATGGAATCTTCCAGGACACCTTCTTTACTCACATGGCAGCAAGTGGGCTCCTCTCCACCCAGGCTTCTCCATAGGCTGCCCGGGCTTTCTCACAGTGTGGCAGCTGGGTTCCAAGAATGAGTGTTCCAGGAGACAGGAAGGGGGGAGCTGGCAGTCTGTAAGGTCTGGGTCCAGAAACAGACACAGGGTCACTTCTGCTGTATCTATCTGTCAGACCGATCACAGCTCCTGCCCAAACCCCAGGGTGGGAGACATAGACCCTCTGCCCTCACTGGGAGGAGTAGCCAAGAATTTGCCATCTTTAATCCACCTCACCCGCCACTCCCCATCTCTGCCCCATGGGCTCTGACTCTTCCTTGCCTCACCTCCAGGTCTGTGGATTCTGTCCCTCCTGGAGGTCCCCTCTGTCCCTAATACCTTCCCCTGGGTTACTGCAATAACTGTCTATCCCCTCCTCGCCACTCCCTGTATTCCTGTAGCAGTATCCTCTCTCTGTGGCTCTGCTCAGAAACCAGGCATGGTCCCTACTTCTCATTGAACAATTTCCAAGTTCCTAGCAAAATATTCAAATTCGCCTTACGAGCTTGCCCTCTCCCACGTTACCAACTGGATTACCTCCCATTTCCCCTCAAGCAACTGGACCACACTTTGGCCTCTTCTGCTCAAAGTGCCCAACTACTGGCACTCTGAGCCCGCACATATTCACTCCCTCCACCTGGCAAGTTTCTCTGTCTCCTCTCCTGTTGGATTCCTGCTCAACCTCCAAAGCCCAGTGCAAATGCCCCTCCTCCACAAAGTCTTGCTCTCACTACTTGATCAGACTAGTCTTGCTCTCAGTGCATGTTGAAGCACATTCTGCCTTAAATCCTTGTTAGCATTGGCGTGCCCTCCTGAAGTGGGGCCCGTGTTTCTAACGCATATTTATTTAACCAATTTAATAACTGTTTATTGATGCCTGGAGCCAGCTGCCAGGGAAATTGCAGTGACCATGACAAGCTGCTTCCTGTGCCCAGAGAGCTTACATTCCAGAGAGTGAGACAGATGGCAAACAGAGGAACCAAGGGACATGATGATCAAAGATGAGGAGGTCTGCTGGAAGCCAGAGAAGCAAGAGGATGCGGTGATGCAGGGGCCCAGAACTCCCTCTTCTCAAGAGAAACCAGAGGCCTGGATTTTCACATACACTCTCCTAATTTTAAAGGTTGCAAAGTGAAGCCTTTCTCTTCTGCGGCTCGCAGCTTCCCTGCCCTCCTGGCTTCCCCCTCTCTCTGGCATGCCTGCCCCATTCTCTCTTCCTGGTCACCCCATCAGCACTACCCCCACCCAGCTCAGGCTGCCCTACCTGTAGCCCCACCTCTAGGGAACCCAAACTCCTCTGGGGCTCCCACGCCCTGGGCATGCTCTGGGCAGCAGCTGGCAGGAGGAGGTAGGGAGCCCACTGCCTAGGACCCTGGGGCCAGTGGGCAGCTGGCTAGCTGAGACCCTGGGCCAGCCACTCTGAAGTGGGCCTCATAGGAGTGGCACACCTGGAGTCTCCAGGGCCACAGCAGTTGGCCAACACCCCCACCCCAGGTCCCACTACCCATACTTCTGGATGTTGGCTTGGAAGAAGTGGCGGCCAGAGGAGCAAGAGAGGAAGGGAGGCCAGGGGGCCCTCAGAGGGTTCCGCAGGTTTGTCCCCCAGCTCTGACAGGGCCCTGAGGGAGGGGTCTCCAGGGAACCCTTGGGCCAAAAATGGGACAGTTTGTGCTCTCCGGAGCCAGAGTTCCCAGGTACACATCTTAGCTCTGCCACTTCCTAGCCTGGTGACCTTCGACAGCTTCCTTCCCCTCTCTGGGCCTCAGTTTCCCCGTCTGAACATTAGGATCACAGCAGCACGGACCTCACATGACATGCGCCTGGCACATAACAGCACTAAGTGAAGGGAAGCTTTCCACGGCCTCTCTCGTGCAGGACCATGCCAGGCCCTCTGGAGGAATCGCTCTGCTGGGCAGCATCCTCCATCTGTGTTTTCCCGGACCTCTGAGGCTGAGAGGCAGCTTCTGCTCATTATAATTATTTGGGCTCTGGGCACTGCCAGCCGAGAGGGCTCAGGCCTCTGAAGGGCCCAAGGTCCCGGTGACAGCTGTCACGTCTCAGGGGACAGTCAGGCCATCCCTCCAGTTCCCAGAGGAGTACGGAGCAAAGACTGATCCCAGAGGTGCTGCCCTTCTGTCTGCACCCACTGCCCCCAAGCCCTGGGCGAGGGACATCTTGGCTCATCACTCCCAGGATTCCATGACCACCTCAGCCTCATCCTCAAAACCCAGAGCATCTTGGGTGGGGGTCCTGGGACAGAGCCCCAGGCAGCCCAGGTGGGGAGGAGGTGTCAGGCCCTGGATAGGGGTCTGCCAGGAATCAATGGGGTTTAGACAACCAGCACTTGGCCCTCTTGGGGCCAGAACCTGGCACTGGAAGCCCAAAAGGCCAGCCACAGCCTGGGAAAGGGGCCTCCCACCTCCTTCACCTCCCAGACCCCTGAGGGCACAGCCCCAGGGGAGCAGACCCTCAGAGGGCCTGCAGCTGGCTATGACACCTACTTCCCGTTGCCCACAGATCCGGAGGCTTCAGCCCAGCACGCAGAAGCTGCAGGGGAGAGCGCCTTGGCGGTTCAGCCCTGCCACTCAGCTGTGCCCGCTATGTCCTGCCTCTGATAACCAGCTGTCAGCTGAGCCCCGAGCACTTGGTGCACCCAGGTTTGTTTGCCAAGCAGACGGTTGGAGCTTCCTGGGCCCGCGTGCCCTTAAGGGGAGGAGGGGCCCGCAGCAGGCCAGGTGCTATCTCTGGCTGAGAAGGGACAGACTCCCAGGGTGTCCACCTATGCAGGCCCACCGCCCCCCCCAGCACCCCCACCTCAGAGCACTCCCCTCGTCTTAGGCCCGGAAAAAGTCCGGGGGCGGGGGAGTGGTGACTGGGCAAGGGGCAGCTGGGGGCGGAGGGGCGCACAGCGCGCAGAGGAGCAACAGGATCCCGGGTGCTCCCTCACTCAGGCCCAGCGCCCCACACCCCCGCGCAAGCCCGGAGGCGGCCCCGGAGGGGGGTCACTGTACCGGGGCGGGGGCGGGAGCGGGAGCGGCCCCCACCAGGCAGAGGTGCACCGACCGCGCGCGCTCGGGGCAGTGC
The DNA here is from genome assembly GCF_057802395.1 of Ceratotherium simum simum. Taxonomy (NCBI): domain Eukaryota; kingdom Metazoa; phylum Chordata; class Mammalia; order Perissodactyla; family Rhinocerotidae; genus Ceratotherium; species Ceratotherium simum. The sequence goes on from NC_141925.1 coordinate 2,077,093, forward strand.
CCGGGCCTCCTGACCCCGCCCCCGGGGTGGGCAGCTCATTTGCATGGTCCCGCCCCAGCGCAGCCATTGGCGGCGGCGGCGGGAGGCCGGCCCTGAGTGGCTGCCGGGCCGTGGGGCGGCGGAGCCGGGGCGGGGCGGCTGGGAGCCTGGCGCCTGGGATGCCGCCGCCGCCGCCGCCGCGGGACAGGTTCGGGTCCGGGTCGGGTTCCGCGGGCGCGGGGAGCAGGGCGGCCCGGGGCGCGGCGGCTGCAGAGGGAGCGCACTGAGCGTCCGCCCGCCATGTCCAGGAAGAAGACCCCCAAGAACAAGGGGGCCAGCGCACCCGCTGCCTCCGCGCTGCCCGCTGTCAACGGGCCCCGGCCGGCGCGCCCTGGGACTGCGCGCCCCGGCCCCGAGGCGCCGCGCAACGGGCCCCCGCAGCCCGGCCGGCCCTCGCTTGGCGGCGGCGGCGACTTCTACGACGTCGCCTTCAAGGTGAGCCGGGCACCCCCTCTGCCTCCCTCCCCCGCGCCCATGCCAGCGCAGCAGGTGGCGTCCGGGGCCGAAGCTAAGCTGGGAGGGGGTTCGGGGAGGGGGTGCCGGGCCCTGCGGATCCTCGGCGCGGGGCCGACCCGAGCGGCACTTCGCAGCTGGCCCGGCTGGCATGGTGCATCGCGCGCGCGCGCACACACACACACACAGCTGTCAGACCCGGGTTTAGGATACTCAACAGCTGGCAAGGCCTGCCCCCTACTCCCCCAGCTGGCAGGGCCCGACAAGGGGTTCCACAGAAGTCAGACCCTGGCAGGTGCCCTCTCCCAACTCCCTAGTGCCCCGGCCCGCGCCTGCGCCCATCTCATCATTGCCATATGCTGCCTTCCCTCACACCCCAGGTCTGCGGGTCTCCTCTTTTTTAAGGCGGGAGACTAAGAAGAGGTTTGCCAGTAGGGTGGGGAGCACTGAGGCCTCCTCCAGGCCAAGGCAGAATCTTGTAAATTGGTGGGGTTGGCAGGACCATCTTTGGGCTTTGGAGCCTTTGGCAGCAGGCTGGGGGATGGGGAGGAGGAGGGGGAGGCCTGACTGTCCCTCCCTGTCCACAGACCTGGCCTGGGCCCCTCCCAATGCCAAGATCTGACCCTCATGTGGCAAATTCCTCCAGAGTCTTGCTGGGATTGGAAGAAGCCCCCTGGCACAGAGGCCTCCAAAGGCCTCTCAGCAGGTCTTCAGCCGCCAACTCCCAGTCTCTGCTCCCCACCAAGCCACAAACGCTCCCCTTCCAGATCAAGCATGGTGTCCAGGGCCTAGGGGTGGGGTTAGGTAGGACCCTGGATGGAGGAAGCTGCCCCCACTCCCTACTGATTGAGAAAGGCCACTGTTCAGGAGAGAGGGGACAGAACCTTCCAGAGGTAGAAGCCAGCCGGCACCATACCTGCTGTGTCTGCCCCAGGCCCTACTGAGCCTGTGGGCCTGGGATGCCTCCCTCCACTCCTTCCCCTCACCCACAGCCCCTCTCTGACCAGACCAGCTCAGGGAAGACCACACACACCTCTGGGTGGGACAGCAGCACCCCAGTCCCCTCTGACCCTCCTGCTCACCCCAGGTCATGCTGGTGGGGGACTCGGGCGTGGGGAAGACCTGCCTGCTCGTGCGCTTCAAGGATGGGGCTTTCCTGGCGGGGACCTTCATCTCCACCGTGGGCATCGACTTCCGGGTGAGAGTGGAGGCTGACGTCCCGAGCACTGACTGGGCCCAGCCATGCTCTGGGGCCCCAACACCAGTTCACTGAGTTCTCACAGCACCCCTGGCAGCTGGTTCTCCATTATCCCCGTGGCACCGACAGGCTCACAAGGTGGAGCTCCTGGCTGGACCACCTGGTTCCCAGGGTCAGGGTGGTTGAGGTGGGACCCCTTAACCACCAAGCCGCCTGCCTCCCGACACCCGAAGGGTCCTGGAGACAGGTGGTGGCCACATCAAACCAAAGCAGAGATGGTACCCCTGTGCCTGGGGCTGGCATGATCCTGGAGGGCTGTATCCTCTGCCTTGGGGGAGGTGGGCGCTGGTGCCCCCATGGTGGTGGCCATCAGAGGGAACTCAAGGCCCATGTCCCCTTGGGAGGCCAGCATTGCTGCCCTACTGTACAGAGGGCGCCCTGAGGTGCCCACCCGGGACTTATGAGACAGATGGCTGTGGCGCTGGAGCATACACCCTGTCCCAGAGCTGCGGAGAGGTCCCTGCCCTTGAGTGAGGAGGCTCATCAGAAATGCTTCTACCTGGCTGCTCTCCCCTGCCAGAGCCCCCTCACCCCCGCCCTAGCCGGGGCGCTTTGTCCTGGGGTTCTTCTGGGGGGGTGCCCCTAGACTCTTGGCTCCCTGAGCCCCTCCAGCACCCAAGCAGCCAGTAGGGTCAGCAGGGAATGATGGAGGGTGCAGCCTTAGGCCTGCGGGGCTCCAGCATCAAAGTTCCCCACCTCTGTCCACCAGTCTAAATTCTGCATGCCAAGGTGCTGGCATGTTCCTGGCAAATCCTGAATTTGCATTTTTTTACCCTTTAATTAGACCCAGTTGGCAGGAGGCTGGGAGAGGGGCCCATTCTGGGGACAGGAAAGAGGGGCTCCCTCTAGCCTGGGGATCCATTCTCTACCCTGTTTGGGGGGTCAGGTCCCCTCAAGTCCTCTGGGATGAAGTAGGGTTGAGGTGCCAGAGGGGGCGGTTTAGGCCTGGGGCAGGAGATCCTTTGCCTGTTCTGGCCCCACCTCCCTCCTCCTCATCTCCCTCTCAGCTCTGGGGCAGGCAGGGAGGGAAGTGAGGCCCTGTTCAGGGTGCCAGGGAAGGCAGGGTGTCCTCCCAGCCTTCCCCCCAGCCCAGCAGATGGCTGTGCTTGGTTCCCTGGAGACCCAGAAGCACCCTGACAGCAGGAGCTTGGGGAAGAGGGAAGCGATGACGTTCCAGCTGTCCACCCCCGCCCCGGCAGATGGGAACTGGGGTTGGGCCACTCCCTGCCTCTAGTCCTGAACTGGGAGGCCCAGCTAGGGAGCATGGCTGGCCAGCAAACACATAATGAGCACTCACTGTGTACCAGGCAGAGTTCTGGACCCTGTGGTCAGGAAGCTGCCGTCCCAGCAGGGAGAGGCTTCTAAATTAGAACAAATGCTTTTAACCCTCATGCTGGGCCAGACATGCTTCTCAGTGCTTTGCACATAGTAACCCATAAAGTCATTGCAGCAGCCATGGGATGGGCACCCTGGTTATCCCTATTTGTGGATGGGGAAACTGAGGCAGAGAGTGTTAGTAATGGGCCTGAGGGGTCACACTGTGGGTGACTTCAAGTAAGTCGTGCGAGTGGCTCTAAGCAAAAGAAGCAGCATGTGCAGAGCTGTGAGAGGTGCTGGCGGCCCATGAGAGGGGGTTGGGGGCAGGGCATTGCGGCCTAGGGGCAGGGGTCTGCACATTGTGGAGAGCACAGGGGAGAGGCATATAGGGTGAGGCTGAATTGCCAAGTAGGCACAGGGCAGCCGGCCAGCCGGGGGCCTGGGCCAGGGTGGGGTAAAGGGGCCAGAGCAACAGGACTCAGTGAGCAACTGGGGTGGGTGGCAGCAAGGGGCCCTCGAGGGCAATGAAGCTGGCGGGGCCATGTGCCAGGCCTCCAGGGTGGGCACAGGTAGAACCACCCAGCCCAGAATTGGACACAGCTGGCCATGGAGGGCAGCAACCTGCAAGACCAGCAGGACGGCCAACTAAGCCAGAGAGGGGCCTGGGTGCCCTCTGTGTGCAAGTCACCAGGAGGGCTCACCAGGGGAGGTGTAGCAAGCACAGGGGGGAGCTGGGTGGACCCCAGGACTTAGGTTCAAGAGGACGCATTACCTGCAGGTAGAGGGAGGTGAGGTGTCAGATGAGGAGGACCAGGAGATGGGCACTAGGGCAGAGTCCAGCCAGCAGAGGGGCAGACAGGATAAGAATGAATTCAGGGGCATGCCAGCGGTCCCTCAGTCTCGGACTTAGTCCTGGCCTGGCACTGCCTGCTTACTCCACCCTACCCTTGGGAGCCTCCCCACTAGAGGGTGGCACTGGTCTAGCTCCTGCCTGGGGTGGGGCATCTGGTGCTGGGCCCTCACTGGAGCTGGCTGGTTGTGTTTCAGAACAAAGTTCTGGACGTGGATGGCATGAAGGTGAAGTTGCAGGTGAGAGGTGACAGGAAGTGGGTTAGTTGAGGGCAGGGGACACCTGGGAGGAACTGGGTAGCCCTGACTGCTGGACTGTGCCTATCACTGCAGATTTGGGACACGGCTGGCCAGGAGCGGTTCCGCAGCGTCACCCAGGCTTACTACCGTGACGCTCATGGTGAGCTCCTGGGCACGGGATCCCAGCTCCAGGGAGTCAGGGCTGTGCTGTGGGTGCCCTGCTCTGTTGGCTTCTGCTGGAAGAGGGTGCCCCAGATGTGAGCAGGGCACAAGTGTGGAGGGTTTGATGCACGAGGGTGTGGGTGTGGGTGATGGGGAGGGTGTGATGCACGAGGGTGTGGGTGACAGGGACCTGGAGGTGTCCTCACTGGCCCTCTGCCCCCAGCACTGCTGCTGCTCTATGATGTCACCAACAAGGCCTCCTTTGACAACATTCAGGTCAGTGGCTTCCTTCTTGGTGGGGGGGACAGGCCAGGATGGGGCCTGACCCCACCCCCAACCTCCCTTAGGCACAGATGGCATCAGGGTCCCAGAGGGTTCTGAGGACCCTACTGACAGCAGGGAGGGGAAAGACAGCCCCTCTGGGCTCCTGGTGGCCCAAGTGTGGTGGCTCAGGTTGAGAATGAGCTGAAGGGGACCTGGGTGACCTTCTAGCTCCATCAGCCCAACACCTTGGATAAGGTACCTGTCCGGGGCACCTCAGCATGGCACATGGGCAGCACTATGTCTGCCCCTCCTATTAGCCAGTGCCCCATAGGCACTCTGTGGGGTTTGGCTTGGAGGAGCAGGGCTGCAGACTGCCAGCCTCCAGGCTGGTCTTGCTCTCCCCCTACAGGCCTGGCTGACGGAGATTCAGGAGCATGCCCAGCACAATGTGGTGCTCATGCTGCTGGGGAACAAGGTGGGCACCCAGCCTGTCCTCTCCACCCTGGCTCCACACGCAGGGGAGTGAGGGTGGCAGGAGTGGTGAGCCCCAGGCCAGCTCTCACCAAGACCCTTGTGCCAGGTGGACTCTGCCCAGGAGCATGTGGTGAAGAGAGAGGATGGAGAGAAGCTGGCCAAGGTGAGTCGGGGTAGGGTGGGTGGCAAGGGGGTGCCCCTGGGGCTGCAGGGTCTGGGGTGTCCCCACCAGGCTGCCACCTGGCTGGCAGCAGCTGTTTGCAGGAGTACGGGCTGCCCTTCATGGAGACCAGCGCCAAGACGGGCCTCAACGTGGACTTGGCCTTCCTTGCCATAGCAAAGTAAGTCCTAGCAGTCACCAGGAAGACCCCCAGACCCAGGGTCTGAATCGTTGTTGGGAGCACAGGCCACCCTGTTCCATGGTCACCCCTGCTCTATAGGGAGTTGAAGCAGCGCACCATGAAGGCCTCCAGTGAGCCCCACTTCCGGCTGCACGAGTATGTCAAGAGGGAGGGCCGTGGGGCCTTCTGCTGCAGACCCTGAACCGGGCTGGGCATGGCCACTGGGCTTCCTGCTGGGAGGCCCAGGCTCAGCCCAGCCCCTGCAAGTCTGGATAGAGGGTCTGCAGGCCCCTCCAACTTCGTCACCCAGTGGTCAATTCCAAGGTGTCAGTTTCCAGGACTTCCATGGTGAGCCTTGCCCTTCCCTTGTCCGAGCAGCAATCTAGAGCCTTGGTCCCAACAAATGGGCTTCAGGGAGCTAGTGGGTCCGCAGCACCCCCTTCACCAGCTGCTGCCTGAGGGCCTTGCCCCCAAGCTCTTCACAGAAAAGCAACTGTGGTCTGTACAGGAGGGAGGACCCCTCAATGAGCAGGCGGTGCTGGGTGCCTGGTTGGCTGCTAGCCACAGCGCTCTGCTGCCCCCTCCTGGGCTCAGCCAGCTTTGAGGTTGGGTGCTGGTGCGGGCACATGTACAGTGCCGAAAGCCATGACTCCCACCCATGCCTGGGGCAGAGAGCTTCACAACTCATCACAGCATGCGTCTGTGCCCCAAGAACCAGAGCGGCCTGCTCCCAGCCCACCTTCAAGGAGGCAGTGGTTCAAACATCAACAGGATTCTCCTCTTCTGCTACCTTGGAGGATGCCAAGACTGTGGTTTTGTAATACAGGGAATAGCATGTGGAAAACCACAGGGATGTCAGGGACCTAGGCCTGCCAGCTGTTGCCTGCTGCCCAAGGTACCATCTTTGTGGGCCATGGCCTGCCCACAGCTGAGGCCAGTGCTCGGCGAGGTCGAGCCAGAAGGCTGGTAGTGCGCTCCACTTTGTACTAAAATCTTCCAGTAGCTCTTTTGGTTGAGAGCCCTTGTTTTCATTCCTAGTAAATAAAGTGTTTTCTGGAGTGCCTGTCTCATCGTTGAAAGAAATCACCCTTTAACCCCCTCGGCAAGGCCCAGGTCCTGACTTCAACACGAAGAGAGTGGCACTCTGTCATAACCAGGGTGGCAGAGAAGGTACAGCCGGGCTGCTTGCAACCCCAGCACTGTCTAGGGAGTAGAACCTAAGCGGTTAATGCCAACTTCCCTCCACAAGACCCAATGACAAAGAAAATGGCACTCAGTGGCCTGTTAGTGAGGAATTAAGAGTTCATGACCCAGCCCAGGACAAAGGCACAAAAAAAATATCATTTTTAGCCTTAGAGGCAAAAATGGAGAAGGCGGTCCAGATAGGTGGGAAGTCACTGGTAAGAACTTCCATGCCTCTACCCCTTCCTAAGACTGCCCAGGAATGAGCCAGTCCTCCCCCGGAGTCCTCTAGGGTGCAAACGGCCCGCGAAAATAAAGACACTTGTGCTCCCATCCACTCACCACCTTGGCTTTATTGCTAAGCACTTCAGACACAAACATGGATTCCCACCTTACCACCAGGCCCCTGGACTGATGCTGATTTACGTTCAAGGTCTCCAGCCGGGTCACCGATGGCCCTGAAAGTCAAACAGCGCCGAAGTGTAGACAGAAGCCACCCCCTTCAGAACAAGCAAGATCTGCTTTCACTCCCGCCTCCTCCCGCCAAAAGGGTGCACCCTGAAGCCTCAGTCTTGCAAAATAATCAGACTGCGCGTGCAGTTTTCATACGAGGCGTCAGAAATTAAAGCAATTCATCACAGGCTAGGAGCTGCATCGGGGAAACCAGGCCCGGCCTAGCCTTACCTGTAGGGAGATGTAGGTCTGGACGTTCGGAGTTCCCAGGCGAAACTCGGGGTTGGGGGGGGGAAAGAAAAGTGTACAGCGCTGAGGACCAAGATGGAGCTCAGGCCGAAGCTGGACCCCGAGGCTAGGCCGGCCTGCCGCGTTGGGCGACGCCCTCAGTTCTACTCGGCGCCCAGCTCCTCCCCGGACCACGGCATGCAGACCCCAACAACAAGAACACCCCGACTCCTACTAGATCCGAAAGAACGCCAGCGCCGCCGGCTCAAGCTTTTATAGAAACTGCGCCGTCCCTGTGATTGGGCAACCCTGGCGGAAGTACCTGCCCCCCTCACCGCTGATACGCTCCGCTTTCTACGCCTGTTATTTCCACCAATCGCGCCGTGGTATTTCTTTTGGGGGCGGTCTCTTACGCCATACCCAAGCTCCTCCCTTTTGCAGAGGCCATTGAACGTAACCGTGAGCGACGGACACACATAGCCAATCAGACTCCGATCTGCAACATAGAGTGATTCTGTAGCCGCCAATCCTGCCCCGCGACCTCGGAGCCACCGGAAGTCGTAGTTTCTGAAGAGCCGCGCGTGCGGCGCCCCTGGGAACCCCGAGAGCCGGGGAACTACAAGTCCCGGCGGGCCCAGCGCTTGAGCGCTTCCGGCTCGCGCGTTCTGTCCCTTTCCCGGCCGGCGGCCGAGGGGGCACGATGAAGCGGGTGGGTGGCGCTGCCGCTCCCGGGCGGCCGCGGGCGGGTGAGTGTCCGAGCGGCGCGCCGGGCTCTGGGCTCGCGCCTTGGAGCCTCGCGGCGGGACGAGGGGCAGGCGCGTCGGGGATCCGGGAGGGATCAGGCCGGGGGGCGGGGCTGAGACGGGCCGGGGTCTCCGCGTCCATCCGTCTGTCTGTCTGTCAGCTGGTCCGTCGCTCGCTCCGTTCGTTCCTCCATTCTCTCCTTTATTCATTCCTTCTTCCTGCGCTTTGAGCGCCGCCGGGGTGCCCGGCACTGTCGTAGGCGCCGGGAGTCTGTGGGGAGCGTGATCCCAGTTCTCGTAGGCTCTTTCGTGCAGGTTTCTTAACCTCGCCACTGTTGACACTTTGCGCCCATCATCCACCGCTGTGCCTTTTAGGATGTTGAACAGCATCCCTGGTCTCCACCCACTAGGTTCCAGTAACCTCCCCCACCCCCATTGTGACAACCAAAAATGTCTCCAGACATGGCCAAACGTCTCGTGGGGGACAAAATCCTCCCCCCTTGAGAACGGGTGGTCTAGAAAGGGGAAGGGACTGAATACACAGACGAAATTATGAGGAACTGTGATAGGTGCTATGAAAGAAAGAAACAGGGCGCTGAGAAAGAGAGTAGTGGGGGTTCCTGAATTGACGGGGAGGGGATTTACAGCAAGCAGCCTGTCCTGGGAAGTTGCTGGAAGAGCATGCCAGGCAGAGGGAGCAAGATGAGCAAAGGCCTGGAGTGAGATAGGGCTTGGTGTACATCAGTGAATACTGGCAAAGTGGTGAGAGGTAAAGTCGGTGAGGCCAGACCAGGGCGCAGGGCGGGGATGGTAGTGTTCTTACAAAGGAAGCTGTTGGAGAACTCAAGTACAGGAGAGCCAGCATCACAACTACCTCTAGTAAAGAGCCCCTGGTTGAGGGCCGGGCCGGTGCGGTTAAGTGCACTCGCTCCGCTGCGGCGGCCCGGGATTCGCCAGTTCGGATCCCTGGCGCACACCGAAACACCGCTTGTCAAGCCATGCTGTGGTGTCCCATATAAAGTGGAGGAAGATGGGCACGGATGTTAGCCCAAGGCCAGTCTTCCTCAGCAAAAAGAGGAGGATTGGCAGATGTTAGCTCAGGGCTGATCTTCCTCACAAAAAAAAAACCTGGTTGTGTGTGGAGGATGGACTGCCGGCTTCAGTGGGGAAGCAGCAGAGAGTGAGGAGGCTGGCCTGTGAGCAGAGGAGAGTGGGTGGGGCCCTCATTTCCTAGTCCTCCCTGGGTCATTTCCTAGTCCTCCCTGGGTCTGGCTGTCCAGGCCTGGTTGTCTTGAGCCGGGCGAGGGCAGTCAGCTGGGGCTGAGCCTGGGGTCCCACTGGATCCCATCCTGCTCTGGGGGGAGAGGTTCCACACTACTTTGCTGCCTCCCTTGCATAGAGCTCTGTGCTGCCCAGCCTGTCTGCCCACCCTTCTCCCCATCCCTCAGACCCCTCTCCTGGAGACTGCCCACCCTCTGGCCTTCACCAAGCGTGTGGCCTCCCCCTTATTTATTCCTTCTCTTTGGGCCTCTCTCTTCCCATAGGCCTGTGTGGCAGGCACTGCCTCTCTGTTATGGATCCCCACTTTCACTGCTCTGGGCATTAAAGTTTCTCCATAGAAACTCCAGTCCCTTTGTCTCCAGGAAGCCAGAATCTCCCTCTGAGAGAGAGCAGAGATATGGGCAGCCCGCTGATATGGGCTGAGGGAGGTGGCCGGCTGAGAAGGAGGGGCCAAACTTGAGGGGTTCCTGTAGACTAACTCCCACTGGGGCTGTGTGCACCATCTTTCTGGAAATGAATGGAAAAGATCAGTGTCTTCAGTATTGACTTAGGTGGGACAGGAACCCACAGAAAAGTGCCTTTGCAGGTTGAATGGAGAAGAGTGGGCAGACAGGCTGGGCAGCACAGAGCTCTATGCAAGGGAGGCAGCAAAGTAGTGTGGAACCCCTCCCCCCAGAGCAGGTTGAATGGAGCTCCTGACCCTCTGTCTACCTCCCCCACCAGGCTCCTAGCTTCTCCAGGGTCAGACTCACGTTCACCCATCTCCACATCCCCTCTCTCCAGCACAGGGCCTGGCACACAATAGGTATGAACCTTGGCCAGTTGGCTGGACAAAAGAATGAACAGTTTGGGAAATGGAAGAGGATGCAGTTGAAGGGCCTGAGGTGGTCAGGAGGCCCCAGGCATCCTGGACGCTGTGATTTGGCTGCTCCCTGGCATGGCTTGGGGTGGGGCCGGCTTCAGTGCACGATGGGGCGCCTTGGTTTGCTGGTGGCAACAGAGGAAGCAGAAGGAACAGGGCTTTGGTCAGCATGACCTCTCGCTGGCTGTTTGTCCCTGGGAAGGCCTCTCAGCCTCCATTTTCAGCTCTCAAAGAGGAGCTGCTGTTGGTGGAGCCTTCACTGTTGACTCATGTGTCATCTCTCACGGTTCCTTCCAGACGTGGGGACATCCACTTTATTTTGTGGGTGAGAAGTCTGAGGCCCAGGCGGGCAAGCAGCTTGCCCCAAGTCACACAGCTGTTAAGTGGCAGAGGTGGGATTTGAACCCAGGTCTGTCTGAGTCCGGCACTTGTGGCCCTGACCGCTATGCCATTCTATCTCTGTAATGGACACCTGGAAGGGTCAGTGTGAACTTGTGTGTGAAGTGCCAGCACACACCCAGCCTGGGGAGGTGTCAGCAGGATGTGACTTGCTCTGAAGCTGGGTCCCCACTGGCCTTGCCTCAATGGTAAGTGGGTACCTAGGACTTCACCAAGCCCTCTGGCTGGCTCATGCAGGAGGCACCCTTGGAGAGGGGCCCACTAACCCCTCAACTTTTGACAGATGCCCCCAGGGTTCCCCGTGCACCAGCCTTGGGGCAGAAGAGATGTGGTTGCTCCCTGGAGGAGCATGGAGTCAGGTGGGGCAGATGAAGGAGGGGCTGTGCTAAAGTCACTGTGCCACCCTGGCACTGGACCACCCCTGGCAGCAGGGGGCAGGCTATCTGGAAGCCTTGGGGGGAGGGGGTTGAACCAATCCCAGGAGCACCTAGGGAGGGTACTCAGGTGGAAGCAGCAGCCTGGCAGAAACCCGGGACTGAAGGGATATGCCAGGAGTGGTGGTGCCACAGCACAGGCTGGAAGGGCATAGGGTGGGTAGTAGGGTGGGCCGGGCAGATCTCTGCCTCTACGATCCTGGTGTACCTTCAGACCCATCTGGCCCAGGGCCTTTGCATGTGCTCCCCGACTTCTGCAGGGAAGCAAGAAGGAGGAAGCCAGGGAGACGGAAGCCACACAGGGAGCCATGCAAAAACTGCCAAGGGGGCCTGGAAGTGTCGACTGGGCCTGGGGCACTGCCGGGCACTGCCGGCCGCTAGGCTCTTGGGCGAAGGCCCAGGTCCTGTTTCCATGAGTTTAGACCCACTAATTTAAGACAGCTAGGGACATGCTTTTCAGCTCTGCCCCTGCAGCTGGGGCTGGGCTGCACACTGAGTTGGAGAGAGAGTGTGGGCAGGAAAAAGTGGCCCCTGCAACTGGGCACTGAGATAGGAGGATAAATGCCACTTCTTCCCAGAACATACTCCCTCCTCTGAATCTTACCAGCCCCTTCCTCCAAGAAGCCCTCTGGACGTCCCCCAGGCTGGGCCAGGTCTCCACCCCATACAAAGCCATCAGATAAGGTTGGGGAGATGAGATTGGCCCCAAGGGGCAGGTGGGGAAGCAAAGGCATTCCAGTTGCCAAGTGGGGATTAAAGCTGGGCCAGCCGAGCGGAAGAGACCCCCTCCCTGTAGCAGAGGGAGCTATGGGTGCTGGAGAGGCTGGCCCTGGACAGGAAAAGCCAGGAGGCTGGGTAGGGGGTGCAAGGGGGCAGAGCCCTGGGGAGGGCAGGCCACAGCAGGCGCCCAGTCAGGCAGCCTTGAGGCTTCTGTGGAGTCCGGGCTGTGGGTGCAGAGAGAAGGACGGTGAGCTGGGTGCTGGGAGGAAGGCAGGCCTCAGACCAGGGCCTGCTTAGGTGCTGAGGGCATCCCTGACGTCACAGCCCGCCTGTTTGGGATGGAAAAGATGTGCTAAGGGGACGCCAGGGAATAGCTGGGGGAAGTGTGTCTGGCTTTGCTATGGCAACAGGGCCTGTTTCTATAGCATTTGGCAGCCCAATCTGGGCTTGGGCCAGGGGCCTGGGGGCAGAGGCTGACCCAGGGGCTGGGCGGTCTGCAGGTGATGCCAGGGGCTGCGCCTGGAGCTCTGGCTACAGTCCAGCCACTCAGCCACCCACAGCTCCGAGGCAGGTGAGCTGAGGTGTCCAGACCCACCCATGTTCCTCCCTGGGGCAGTCAGCGCCAAACGTGTGGCCTGATGGGGTTTCCAGGGTGTGCCCGCCCCCTCACTGGCTCAGCATGGGCTTTTCAGGGGACCCCACCACGCCTGCTGCCTGGGGCTGCTGGAGGAGCTGCCTCGAGGTGGGGCTTGGCCCCAGCACAACCTGGGTCTGGCCACCCCACCTTGTCTCCAACTCCAGCATGGCCAACCTGGGCCACCCACTCCACTGGCTGCCAGCTACAGGGCCCAAGCAGGCGGGGGCCCCGGCCACGCCTGACACACATCCACTCTGGTGCTTCCCAAGGGAAAGGGGGACCCGTGTCCCACATTCCCAAGGGTGAGGCCCCAGCACATCCCTTTGGGCTCCCTCCAGGGGGTGGGCTGGGGAGAGGTTCCTGAGGTAGCTGGCCAGCCCTCCCACACAGGCTGCTCAGAGAAGGGGGTGGGTGGGGGGCTTTCCTGACTAGGGGCTAGGGTGGGGAAGTACAGGCTGGGACCTGACAGGGGAGCTCCGGTTCCTCAATGGGTAGTCAGTGCACCCCTGGGCCCCGTGGATGTGGGTAGACAAAGACCCCTGGGTTTTGACCCCAGGCTCAGGCGAGGCAGGTGAGGGGCTGCAGGGGGCTGCTCCTGCGCTAACCCTGAGCACCCTCGGGTCCCCCTCTCCCACACAGGCACACAGCCCCATTTTTATCAGTACCCGGGGTCTTTTCTCTGTAGGGGACAGAGTCCCTGGGTCCCTCCTCTGGGCTCTGTGGAGGCTGAGGGGAAAGCCTTTTCTTACCCTCCGCCAGCCCAGGGCTCCCTAGCCCACAGCCCATGGCTTTTCCCAGACTGAGATTCTTGCTCTAGTTGACAAATTCCTGCCTGCCTGAGAGCCTCAGGCTGCCTGGGGGGCGAGGAAGAGGCCTACCCCACTGGCGGGCAAGGGCACACCCCAGGACAGCTGGGCCCAGCCTCCCTGTTGTCCCAGCCAGGGAGGTACTGAGCTGCGCTGTTGTGTTTCCGGGGTTTTGGCCTGCAGGGCCAGAGGCCACCGGGGAAGACTGTTATTGCAAAATGCAGCCCCTGGGGGACCGGGCTGAGGGAGGGCTGAGGGCGTCTTGCTCAATTCCAAGATGCTTAGGATGTGGTTGCTGTGTTCCGGGCGGGGCACACAGATCGGGGGCGCTGGCCTGCAGCCCCGGGTCCAGCCCACCCCGGATGCCCAGCTGGGGCTGCATGCCGCCGAACCTGTGTGAACCGGGAAAGGGTTCCCTCCCTCCTTCCCTTGCTCAGCTTGGCTCATGCGCCAGTCTTATATGGCTCTCACGGGTCGTGTGGTTCGTCGCTGTGGGCCTGGCTGTGATTGGCCATCCGGGACTTTCCAGGCGATTTGCATGTTGCCTGGGGAGTCCTGCATGCCTTTCTGTTTACTTCACCTCAGAGTGAGGGACAGCCGGACGCCTGTTCTCCCAGACTGCAGCAGCAGGCACTGGGGCACACCAGGCTGGCAGGCCGGCTGCGGTCCTGGAGGGGTGTGCCTGCTGGGGTCCCAGGCGCTGCTTGCTGGAGCCAGCAGCTGGCCTCTTGGCCCTGGGAGCTTGCAGTGGAGGAAGCAGATGGACTGTGAAATCGAGGTCAGTGTCGGCCAGCCGCCTCCCTGTGACCCACCCCCACCCTCCTCCCTGTGCCCCCAGCGCCGAGGCAGGAACCAGCCTTGAGTTTCCTGAAAGGGTGGAGCTTTTCATGCTGCCTATTGAGTCCTGGAGCTCCTTCATTCGGGCCTCACCCAGCTGGGGTGTCCTTACCCAGGCAGGGGGTCCCCCAAGACTTCCTGCTTAGCACAGAGGCCAGCAGCGGCGCTGGAGGTGGGACTTCCAGACACACCACACTCACCCCTCTGTCTGACAGCCTGGCGCTGCCTGCTCTCAGGAGCCCATCTCTCCCTCGGAGGACAGACCACTGGAGAGCCTGCTCTGGGGCACATGGCCAAGCCCCTCACGTCACAGCGGAGGGAACAGTGGGCAGGAGGGGGAGGCTTGGCCACACTCTCGGAAGCCCCTGTCCAGCCAGACCCACAGGGCGCTCAGAGCATGGGTGGGGTGCCTTGTGGGGTGCCAACTGCAGGGACTGAGAGCCGCCCCGGTGAGGCCTGAGTCTTGAAGGCTGGAAGGGTGGCATTGCAGGTGGCATTTGAAGATGCAGGGAGAGAGGGACAAGGAGACAGCAGGGGCTGTGGATGGCTCAGGAGCACAGTGCAGGGACACAACCTACAGGCCAGGTCGGGGGACCGCTAGGTGGACCCCAGGTCACACTGCGTGGCCGTGGTGTGGGAGGGGTGGACGTTGCCAGATGGGCCAGGTCAGGAGGGCTTGATAGAGAAGGTGCTGGAACCAGCTGTGCTGTGCAGTTGCCCTGTGTGCTGTACTCACGTCCAGTGGGGCAGAGCATCTCCCGCCTTCTCCTACAATGGGGGTAGCTCTGCAGCCCTTTCCATCTGGAGCCCTTCACAGTCCTGCAGGACCTCCAGGTGACAGGGTGGGCCCCTGCCTGCCATGCCATCCCCAGGAGCAAGACGAGCCTGGCCTGCCCCAAGGAGCTCCCGACGCAGGTTCAGATGGCCGGGCTGGGTGGTAGGCGACGAGCCCGTGGTGTGGCGTCCCAGGGATGCTGCTGGCTCTCCTGAGGCGGAGCTCCAGTGGGCCTGGTAGCAGCAGTCAGGGGTGTGCAGCCTTCCTCCCCATGGGGAGCCTGGCTTCAAGCTGGGGCCTCGTGGCTCTAAACACAGCCGACTCTGCTGTAGAGGGAGTCAGGGCTCCTGCCTACAGACCACTGTGGGTCCCGACAGCGGGAAGACCTCTTCAGGGGGGTGCCTGCTGATAGGGCCACGGAGGGTGGGTGCTGTCTCGGCAGTACAGCGGCTCTCCCTGGCCCGTCTGGAGTGTGAGCTGCCAGCCGTGTCTCCGTTCTCTCTGATCTCTTCCCTCACCTGGGCCTGGTCAGCGCTCCTGGGGCCCACCCCAGCCCCTCTCTTCTGGGGAAGCCCTGGGATGATCCCTGCCATGCCTTCTCCCTGCCATCCCAGCCCGTGAGACCTGAGTCACACAGTTGGGGGGTGAAGGCGCGTCCTTTGTTCCTGGGGTGGGTGACCTGCACAAGGTTGACAGTCGGAGCTCCTGTTCCACCCCCTGCCCAAAAAGGGGTTTTCTCTGTGTGATGCGACTCATGAGGAGTTGGACTCCAGCTACGTCCATCACTCGACAGGTTCTCTTGGGCGTGGCCAGCATCCCCACCTCCCTGCAGACTGGGGCCAGCCGGGGCCTGACTGCATCTGCCCTGGCAGGAAGCAGGCATGTGACTTGATTGCCCTGTGTTTTCCCAGGCTTGGCCCCAGGGACATTCGGCCTTGAAACCCCACTGAGCAGACAGAGCAGGGGTGGGGGTTCTCTGCTTCTGGGGCGGAGCTGGTGGGATTTTCCTAAGGGCCAGGCCTTGAAGGAAGGTCTTGCCAGCCACCTGCCTGCACGCGGGGCCTCCTCTCTCCTCAGGCCTGTCTCACCTGGCGCTGGAGCCAGGGAAGGGACTTTGCCCCGTGGCCCTGCCCTGGTTGGTGTTGGTGGTGGAGAGAGGCCTAGGTGCGCCCTGTGGTGGAGCCCGCGCAGCTGATGGGCCTGGCCGCTGTCTCTAAAGCCCGTCCTTTGTGCTCCACCCACAGGGGATGCCACCCGAGGACCCTAGGTGCTTCCCTAGGGCATGAAATCGGGCAAGAGTGCCCGTGGCAGCCGCTTCTCCGGGGGGCCCAGCCTCCCTGCCCCAGACGCCGCCACCGGGGTAAGGGACCCCGCGGGTAGGACTCTGCCCCCTGTGCACACCCTTGTACTCAGGGCCCCAGCAGAGCTTCCAGAGCAGTCCCCTCCACACCTGGAGGGTCGCGGGGAGGCCACGCTGTGTGTAGTCGTGTGTCCGTGGATACACACGGACACAGGCAAGTCAGTGTGAAAGTGTGGGTGTGTGTCCACGTCCTGTCCGGGGGTCGAGGCCACATCTCATCCGTTCTCTCTCCAGACCAGAATGGAAACGACCTTTGGGCCTGCCTTTTCGGCCGTCACCACCATCACGAAAGGTGAGCCTGTGAACCCAGGCCAGCCCAAACTGGGCTGAGTCTGGGCGCCTCACTCCCACCGCGGCCTGCTGGCACTTCCGGGGGCGGCGGGGGGGAACTGCTGGCCCAGAGTGGGCAGCTTGGCCCGAGGCCCTGTCTGGGTCCACCGTCCTGCTCCCTGCCACTACGCTTCTGCTGCTGTGTCCTTCTCCCCACCCTGGCGTCCCTCCTGGTGCCTTGTCTGTCACCTCTTCAGGGAGGGCTGCCTTGACTTCCTAAGCACCCCGTGCACACCTGTCCCTTGTCACAGTGACCTCAGCTCCCACCCTAAGCTCCTAGCAGCCTCCAAAAGGGATTGGGGACCATGCCAGGCACGGTTAGGTGATAAGAAGTACTCACGGGGTCCCTTCTCAAGTCTGGTCCCTCAGCCATGGCCCAGTGCTGTGTGTTCAAGGAGGTCGTGAGGGACTGGCACACAAGGGCACGGCCTCCGTCCTGAAGGCGTGAGGGCACGTGGCCCCTCCAGTCGGGGGGGGGGTTCCAGGGGTGGAGTTTGATCTTTTGCCTTTTTGGCACTCTGCCGACCGTAGGAGTACACCAGCCACTAATTAGTTTTTTAATTGCTTTTCTGTGGTTTCCTCTGGATGTAGTTGGCGGCGGGGTCATGGGCTGCCGTGCATGCCTGCTCACACCGGCTCCTGTTTGCTGCTGGGTGACCCCTGCCCGGGGCTCTGAAAGAGGCCTCTTTTCTTCTTAGATGTTCTTTCCTGAAGAAAAAGAAGATAAACATCCCCCCAATCTGACCACCTAAGTAATTGTTCCTTAATTCCTTGTCCACCTTTAGAAACCACATAGTGCCCTGTCATGGTGGTTGAAAGCTTCTGGGGCAGAGAATGACAGGGGCCTGTCGCCTTTGTCCCATCCAGCAACCCCCTCGGTGGCAGGGATGGGTCAGAGCTGGTGACCAGGCGTGAACAGTTGCCTTGCCGGTCCCTTTCATTACAAACAGAGGAACTGAGGCCCAGTTACAGGGCAGCCAGTCGAAGCCTGGATAATGAACCCAGGCCTGTGGGGCTGGTTTTTGTGACATCTGGTCCTGGCTGGGCCTTAGGCCAGTGGCAGCCACTCCAGGGCCTCTGGCTGCCGCCAGCGGGGTCTGTGAGGGAGGGTCTCTGGCTCCCATGTGGACTCCTGACCAGCGCCTTCCCTGGAGGAGGCCAAGAGGGCCTGTAGCGGGTTCCTGGTCTGGCCACACCAGGGGAGAAGATGGGAGACGAGACCACCAGGCTACTGTCCTGGGCCCACTATGTATCAGCTGAGGGGCCTCAGACCTCTCTATGCCTCAGTTTCCTCCTGTGTAGACTGAGGCTATCAAAGAACCCACCTGGCTAGGTTACCTTGAAGGTCAAACAAGATGGTCTCCCAGCTCCTGCCAAGTGACCTTAGGTGTGATCACTTGAGTGTTGGCCTTTCACCTTAGCTGGGCACAGAGCAGCCCCAAGTCAGGCTGAGTGCTGGGACCTGCCTGGGGGTGGCAGGGCTGGGGGCTGGGAGCTTCTGGGCCCAGCGCTGAGAATGTCAAGGGCAGGCTGAGCTCCAGGCACTGGTTAGGCCTGGGGAGGCAGCCCAAGCCTCCAGACCCGTCCTTCACCCTCCCCGCCTGCTCGGCCCTGGAGAGGGCTGGGAGCTGGGATGGCCTATGGGCAGGCTAGGGCTCTTGTTGGGGCATGGGGCTGGTTCATGCTCTTGCCCTTGCCTTGCTCAGGCCCCTGCTGGGGGGAGGGGGTTCCCAGCTGCGCTGAGCCCAGCCCTGGCTGAGTGGCTCTCAAATCCAGAAGGAGGCGGGGGAGAGGGTGGGGGCAGGGAGACTTCTTGGAGTGGAATAGCCTGATGTCCAGCCCAGCCTCCACCAAAGGAGCCCACCACCCACCACGGTGGGTCAGGCCCCCCCCCATGGCCACACTCATGGCATCCCGGCTCTTTTCTTGGCAGCCGATGGGACTAGCACTTACAAACAGCACCGCAGGACTCCTTCCTCCTCCAGCACCCTCGCCTACTCCCCGCGGGACGAAGAGGACAGCATGGTAGGTCTCTGCCATGCTCACCCTTCCCACCCCAGAGGACCCGGCATGAGCCACAGCCTCCCGCCATGCCCTCCCTCCCCATGGCCAGGTCCCAGGAAGAGCTGAAGGTGGGCGCCCAGCCTCAAGGAGCGCCCTGAGCTAAGGCCTGCAGGGTGCAGTGAGCTGGTGAGGCAGAAGGCTAGCATGTGCGGACGCCCTGAGGCCTGAGCACCTGTGGCTGGATTGTGTGGGAGAGGCGGCCAGTGAGAGTGCGGCGCCTGTAGGCCAGGACGCCCCTTGAGGAGGGTGGAAGCCACAGATGGTTCATTTGGGAGGGTAACAAGATCAGATCCCCTTTTTAAAGCTCCCTCTGCTGCTGAGTAGAGGATGAGTGGGTGGGTTGCTGGTTAGAGGCAGAAGGCCTGAGCAGGGGTCCTGATGAGGGAGAAGGGCCCCAGCAGGTGGGGAAAGGCGGGCGGGCCCAAGCTGGGGGGTCAGCAGAGGGCACCTGAGAGCCTGTGCTGACTGTGCGGGAGCTGGAAAGTGAGGAAGGGGTTCGGGGCAGAGTCGGTGCTGGCTGTTGGTGCCCAGGCCGCATGGCCAGGGTCATAGTGGCCATTCCCTGCCCGTCTGGCCACTGGTGCTCGTTGCCCGGCTTTGCAGGAGGAAGTGAGGACCAGCCCCAGCCGAGGGGTGGGGCAGGCAACCCCGGCCCCTCTGGCGCTGATCTCTCCTGTACCTTGCTTTCTGCCTTCCCTCCGAGGCCCGGCTGACTCTCCTTGCCGGTGTGGCAGCCCCCGACAGACTCTGGCTGGTTTTCCCACCTCCCAGCCTCCCAGCCCCAGAGGCTTCTCCTTATGTGGGGGCGGCCAGGCCTTGTTTCCTATTTAATAGGAAGAAAAAACTGTTTTTAATTATTTGAACAGACACATGTGCGGGGCACGGTGTTAGGCCCCCCTCTGCACGAGCATGAATGTTGTGCTGCACGCCCTCAGGCTCTGCCCGCCTCAGTCTCCATGACCTCTGACCCACCCCCCGTGGGGGTGTGGCTGGGAACAGGAGCAAGTCCCCTGTGCCAGATCCCTGTGTCTTGGTGGCTTTAAGGAGGTGGAAATGTGCTATGAGGGTCCTGAGGCCATGGCCCCTGGGCACCTTCTCTGTTGGCTGTTGGACCCCCACAGGCGCCCCTTCTGCCTGCCCCTGGGAGCTGGCCCTTCTCGCCCGCCACTACAGTTTAGGGCAGCTACCCCGTCCCAGGTCCAGGTCTGGTGGCATCAGCCCCTTGGCTCGGGAGGGTGGGAGCCCGGCGAGGGGCAGACGGGCAGGTGGGCAGGGAGAACGGTGCCAGGCAGGGCCCCGCACGATCCCGTCTGGGCCCGCTCTCAGCCTCTGGTTTCCATCACTGCCCGTGGGGATGATTTGAGTCACTTCCTCTGACTTTCCCATCTCGTTTCTCACGTGGCGTTTCCATGCAAACACGCCACTGGGGACACTGTGAAGGGAGGTGGGCACTGCCCTGGTGAGGGAGGCGCCTGGCTGTGGGATGCTGGCGACACAGGGATCTTTGCCGCCCCCACTTGGGGAAGCCGGGTCTTGGAACTGCCGGGCCTCAGCGCAGAGCTGGCACTGCCTGGCCTAGCCTCACTCTGTCCCCGGCGGGACCCATGCCTGGGCTGGCGGGGAAGGATCATTCTGACGGCCCCCACACCCCACAGAGGCTCAGGCGGAGGCAGCTAGACCCCAGAGCAGCTGGGACCAGGAGGGGCCCGTGGGCTGGATGTGGAAACAGGAGGTTTGCGGCTCATGAATGAGGCCTCTGGGTGGAAAGGGAAGAGTGTGGGGGGCAATGGCTCTTGCAGGATCTCTTCTGGTGGGTTCTAGACCCAGAAGGGAGAAAGGGACAGTGGCCCCTACCACGAGACTCCCCCAAATCCTTGTCTTTGGTGGCTCAGCAGAGGCAGGCATGTGTGGCCTTCTGTCCTGCTCTCAGGAGCTTGGCCAGGGTTCCATGGGGGTATCCCTGCCTTCCCTGGGAGCCTCACTGGCCTGGCCTAGTGTCCCCAGCCAGGGAGGCCAGGCGGGCAGCCGAGTCCAGCAGGCACCTGGAGCCCTGCAGGCTCTCCCGCCCAGCCTTCCACTCCTTTCCCTTCGGCAGTCTGGGGGCTGCAGCTGCCCCAGGATTGGCTGGTGGAGATGCCCCCTCCATGGCCCACATTCCCTCACGGGAAGCAGGAAGCAGACCGAGCATGTCCTCGTAGAATTGAATAGCAGGAAGTCTCTCCATTTACACAAAGAAAGTTGGCAGATGTGAGCCGGCGGCCCAACAACAGGGCCAGACCACCAGGCAGGCGGGGACCTGGGCGCTGCACTGGCTCCCCACGCACACGCCGCGGCCTCTGTGGGCTGAGGGAGTGCCCTCTAGGACAGGGTGGCCCCGGGGGACCACTTCTCTGCTGGCTGACGGGCTGCCTGTCTCTGCGCTGCAGCCCCCCATTAGCACTCCGCTCCGCTCCGACTCAGCCATCTCCGTCCGCTCCCTCCACTCTGAGTCTAGCATGTCCCTGCGCTCCACATTCTCACTGCCCGAAGAAGAGGAGGAGCCGGTAGGTGTGGTGGCCACGGGGTGGGCTGGGCACAGGTGACTCCAAGGGACCCTTGCTGTGCTGTGGCAGTGGGGGCCGCTTTCCCCTCAGGCACAGTGAGGGGGTGATCAGGCCTAGGCAGGGCCCCAGTCCCCGCTGGTCCATGTCTGGGACTCAAGAGTCCAGGCTGGGTCCCCCAGGCACATTCTTCCTACTCGCCACCCTAGGGAACCAAAGGTGGGGCCCATGTGGGGCCTTTTCTCATCTCCATCCCAGGTAGAGGGTAGGCTGGAGGGGTCCTCCCTGCTCGAGTCCCCTCAAGCTCAGGCCCAGCCCTGGGCCTCAGCAGGCTCCTCTTGCGACATGTGCCCCCTGAGGTGCCCACAACCCAAGAGGGCAGCACAGGCCTGCAGGGGGAGGGGCTGGGCACCCTGGATGCCCTCAACCTGTGTCAGCACCCCTGGGCCCCACCCTCACCCTGCCCTGCCCGGTTCCAGGAGCCACTGGTGTTTGCTGAGCAGCCCTCGGTGAAGCTCTGCTGTCAGCTCTGTTGCAGTGTGTTCAAGGACCCTGTGATCACCACATGCGGGGTGAGGCCGCCTGCTCCTCCCCGCCCACCCCTCCCCAACCTGTGCACCACCCAGAGGCCGGGTGGGCTGCCAGCCCCTTCCATGCGAAGCCTTGGCCTTGGTCACAGGCCTGGTCTGGCCGCCCAGCAGGTGTCCTCTGTAGCAGGCCTGGGGCAGGGGTGACTCTGCGGCCGTGCCCCAAGTCCTCCTGTTGTCTCCACAGCACACGTTCTGTCGAAGATGCGCCCTGAAGTCAGGTAGGGCCCTCCCAGAGCCAGGCCCTGCCACCTTGTTACCCAGCTTGAAGGGGGTCCCTGTGGGGAGGCCCCGGCCCAGGCCCGGCACTGAGCGTGCCCCTGGCTGCATGGTGGCTTCTTAGTCCTGCCCACAGCGTCTCTGCTGCCGCAGCTGCAGCCCCTGAGTGGGCGCTCGGGTCAGTCTCAAGACCTTGATAGGCGGAGCAGTGAGACCCACAGCTCGGGGCCTCTGGACCCAGCACCCACTCTCTCTGGCAGAGGCTACCCTCACTGTCACCGTTGCCCACCTCGAAGTCTCGGGCCTTAGTGGCTGGCCTGACATCCCTGCTGGGCCCAGGGCCGGCTCCTCTCCATGCTCTGTTCCCTCTTGGCCCTGCTCCAGACTCCCATCACTGCTTGCTCACCCATTGGTCATTTTTAGTGGCCTAGCTGCACACCCCTTCCTGTTCTGGGCACCTCAGAGGGGCAGGCAGACAGGTGGATCAGGCCCCTGTCAGAGGCTCAGCCCACCCAGCCGCACCAGGACTCGGTTTCCCACCGGCCACCCACCAGGGAAGTCTCCAGTGCAGCCTGGCGGCAGTGCCCAGGCAGAGCTGTCAGGGGAGGGGTGGCTGGGCGGGCCATGGGGTCAGCGTGCCCTCCCCTGCAGAGAAGTGTCCTGTGGACAACGCCAAGCTGACGGTGGTGGTGAACAACATCGCGGTGGCTGAACAGATTGGGGAGCTCTTCATCCACTGCAGGCACGGCTGTCGGGTGGCTGGGGGTGGGAAGCCCACCGTCTTCGAGGTGGACCCCCGAGGGTGCCCCTTCACCATCAAGCTCAGTGCCCGGAAGTAAGTGCCACCCTTGGCCCCCGGCTCCCCACCCCCCAGGGGTGTTGAGACCCGGTGCCTCTGGAGACTCAGCCCTGCGCCATGTCCTGCCTCCCACAGGGAACACGAGGGCAGCTGTGACTACAGGCCTGTGCGGTGCCCCAACAACCCCAGCTGCCCGCCCCTCCTCAAGATGAACCTGGAAGCCCACCTCAAGGAGTGCGAGCACATCAAGTGTCCCCACTCCAAGTACGGGTGAGTGGGCGGGGGTGGGCGTGAGGGGCTGCCCCGGGGCAGAGGCGGGCCAGCAGGAGGGCGGGCAGGTGGGCGGGCCTGGGCTGGCATTCACAGTCCCTCCTTCAGCAAACCTTTGTTGAGGTCCACCTGTGTGCTGGGCGATGGGGAGACAGCCAGGGTCCCCAGGGAGACGGACCTTAGCGGGAGCCACACCGTCGACTATGTAATTACAAACTGAGGTACAGGTGCTGTGAAGGAGAGACCTGAGCCCCATGGGAACACAGAGGGGACGGAGCTGTTGGGGAGCTGGGAGCAGTCAGGGCAGGTGTGAGCTGAGAACTGACGCATGCATGGGCATGAGCCGGGCGAAGACCAGGGCAAGGGCTTCCGGCAGCTGGCCCTGTGTGGGGGCACTTGAGCAAATGGCTGGAGATGAGAGCAGAGGGGAGGTGGGGGTGGGAGAAGAGGCAGGAGCGGGCTCTTCAGGGCAAAGCCGATGAGGGGCTGGGGAACCCTTGCAGAGCTTGGAGCAGGAGCAAGTGTTTGGATTTCCCTTGCGGAGTGGCCTGCTGGGTGCTGGGTGGGAACAGGATAGATGGGCGGGCAGGCAGGTGTGGAGAGGACGGTGGCCCATCTGGGTGCAGTGGGCACAGAAGTGGGATTTGAGAGAGATTCTTGGGTTGGGGAGGTGGAGTGAAGGGTCCCACTGGGTGGGCAGGTGAGCTGGTGGGCAGGGCGTCTCTCCTGTCCTTCCAGGTGCACATTCATTGGCAACCAGGACACGTATGAGACGCACCTGGAGACCTGCCGCTTTGAGGGCCTAAAGGAGTTCCTGCAGCAGACGGACGACCGCTTCCACGAGATGCACGTGGCATTGGCCCAGAAGGACCAAGAGATCGCCTTCCTGCGCTCCATGCTGGGCAAGCTCTCGGAGAAGATTGACCAGCTGGAGAAGAGCCTGGAGCTCAAGTTCGGTGAGGCACTGGCCCAGAGGGGGTGGGGGTGCAACCTCTCCTGGTCCCTGACACCCTCTCCCCTGCTGCTCAGATGTCCTGGACGAAAACCAGAGCAAGCTCAGTGAGGACCTCATGGAGTTCCGGAGGGACGCATCCATGTTGAACGTGCGCAGACAGGGGCCTGGGGCGGGGGCTGGATGCAGGGAGATTGGGTGGGGTAGGGGACACAGGACTGTCCCTCAGCTTAGGCCCCAGCAGGAGGTTTGCTCCCGCTCAGGGGGAGGTGTCTGTGCTGGGGAGGGCTGCTGGTGCCCTTGCTGAGCCCAGGCCTGGGGGCAGTGAGGGCCGTGGCGCCCCACCCACTTCACTCTGCTCTTGGCCTTGCAGGACGAGCTGTCTCACATCAACGCACGGCTGAACATGGGCATCCTAGGATGTGAGTATGGGCTGCTGCTCCTACTGCCGTCCCTGAGGCCCCCATGGGTCCCTCACTGGTTCTTCCCATCTGTCTGCAGCCTATGACCCGCAGCAGATCTTCAAGTGCAAAGGAACTTTCGTGGGCCACCAGGGCCCCGTCTGGTGTCTCTGTGTCTACTCCATGGGGGATCTGCTCTTCAGTGGCTCCTCTGACAAGACCATCAAAGTGGGTGGGGTCCTAGGGCTTTGGGGCCCTGCAGCCTGGTAGGACAAGGGTGGGCACTGCACACCAGCCTCTGCCAGCTCTGGGCCTGCCCATGGGTGGGGCTTTCTCTCCTTGGGTGGGGCTCCCCTACCCTGCCATGGCTTGCTTCCTCATTCCTGCCATGCTGCCCCCTGGCACCGGGCTGACCCTGGAGGCACCCGCCCTGACCCTGGTCTCGGTAGGTGTGGGACACGTGTACCACCTACAAGTGCCAGAAGACGCTGGAGGGCCATGATGGCATCGTGCTGGCACTCTGCATCCAGGGGTGAGTGCAGGCATGTGTGCGGCCACTGACCACAGGGCCTCCGCATGGCTGTGTCAGCCCCTTCTGTGAGACACTCTCAACCTGGATCAGGGCTGGGTCGCTGGGCAGTGGCATGTGGGCTCTCCACCTCTGAAGGTGTACATTCACAAAGCATAGCCCTAGCCCCGGCCTGGCCCTGGAGTGCCTCAGGCTGCCAGAGGACAGAGGTGGGACCATCAGAGAGTGGAGGCAGGAGCTCAGCTGGCCTGTAGCCAGAGCCCTGGGCTCAGCTCGAGGACAGAACCACAGAGCAGCTGGCTGGGCCACCCCCTTGCTCCTGGGGTGACCCCTTCTAGACCTTCCCTCCTATCTTGTGTCATGAGGCTTTGTGTCATGGGCGTGTGACAGAGAGAGATGCTTGCTCACGGGAAGCAGCAGCTTGACTGCCAGCAGCACTAACGGGGATAATTATCTCCCAGCTTGGCCATCAAACTCTTGCCAGGCGGGCACTGGGGGCTGGGCCGCCACTTCCAAGGTCCCCTTGCTGAGATGGGAAAACAGGCTGGGCTCAAGGAAGCAGCAGTGGCCCTGGCACTGGCCCAAGCTGCTGGTTCCTGGTGCCAGTGCTGCCTTGTCTGGCCAGGGCAGTGTCAGCAAGGACGCTGGCTTCTCTCACCCTAACACATCGGCTTTGCTTCCCCAGGTGCAAGCTGTACAGTGGCTCAGCAGACTGCACCATCATCGTGAGTGGGGCCCAGGGGCCAGCAGGCAGGCGGGGCCCAGCCTCACCAGTATCTGGGAGCCCCAGGTGTCCTGTGCCACTGGGGCCTGGGCTGGGGGCACAAAGCTGGGGCCTGAGGCCTCCCATCCTCCCTCCTGCCAGGTGTGGGACATCCAGAACCTGCAGAAGGTGAACACAATCCGGGCCCACGACAACCCAGTGTGCACGCTGGTCTCCTCACACAACATGCTCTTCAGCGGCTCCCTGAAGGCCATCAAGGTCAGGCAAGGCGGTATGCGTGCGTGTGGGCCGTCGGGGTGCCCGATGCCCACCTGCCCACACTTACCGCCATCCCCACAGGTCTGGGACATTGTGGGCACCGAGCTGAAGCTGAAGAAGGAGCTCACGGGCCTCAACCACTGGGTGCGGGCCCTGGTGGCCGCCCAGAGCTACCTGTACAGTGGCTCCTACCAGACAATCAAGGCAGGCCTCCCTGTGCCCCCGCCCTGCTGGGCCAGGGAGATCCTTACACCCTGGGTGGTGGGTGGGCTGCCCACACGTCCAAAGCCCCAGAGGCCCTGGGGGTGAGACATCTGGCCTGGGACCAAGTGGCCTGCGCTTGCCCATAGATTTGGGACATCCGGACCCTCGACTGCATCCACGTCCTGCAGACGTCTGGTGGTAGCGTCTACTCTATCGCCGTGACAAATCACCACATTGTCTGTGGCACCTACGAGAACCTCATCCACGTAAGGGCAGACACCTAGGGGCAGGGCCTGACTCTGGGCCCCTGTCCTCCCCGGTCTGTGTCTGACCTGCCTGTGCTGCCCCCTCAGGTATGGGACATTGAGTCCAAGGAGCAGGTGCGCACTCTGACAGGCCACGTGGGCACCGTGTATGCCCTGGCCGTCATCTCAACGCCAGACCAGACCAAAGTCTTCAGTGCATCCTACGACCGGTCCCTCAGGGTGCGTGCTGGCTTATCGATGGTGGGAGGCTCAGGGCAGGTGGCAGGGCCCGGGCAGACTGTGGCTGTGAGTGGGGACAGTCCTTCACATCCCATGTGCCACCAGGTCTGGAGTATGGACAACATGATCTGCACGCAGACTCTGTTGCGTCACCAGGGCAGTGTGACTGCACTGGCTGTGTCCCGGGGCCGGCTCTTCTCAGGGGCTGTGGACAGCACTGTGAAGGTCAGTGCCTTGGCTCAGGCCATCCAAAGGGGCTGCGAATGTGGAACAGGGTGGGGAGCGAGGAGCGAGTGGCCCTGGGCAGGTGGCAGTGAGGGCAGGTATGGAAGGCAGGTGGCATTGGGTCGGGACCGCCAAAGGGGCCCCTGAAACAGTCCTTCCTCTGCAGGTTTGGACTTGCTAATATGTGCAGGTGGGTCTTGGCTTCCTCTGGGCTGCCCTAGGCCTGTCCAAGCCAGGTGGGCCACACGGGTGGTCTCGGGCTCTCTGGCTGCGCTGTGCCCAGTGAGCCTCCCTCCGCTCGGCCCCATCACTATCGCTGCCAGGACCGCGCCCAGCCCCTCTGGGTGCCAGGTACGAAGCTCGCCCGGCCCACCCTCCATTCACACTCCAGATGGACTGCAGGCCTTTTTACTCACCTTTTCTACTGTTTTTAGACTGTATATAGATTTGATGACTTCCTGATTGAAATAAAACCTGCACAGACTGTGGCTGTGAATGGGGACAGTCCTCAGGGTAAGGGAGAGGCCGCCCGAGAATGCTGGTGTGCACAGGCATCAGCAGCCAATGGGAGGGAGGCTAGGCAGGGGCCACAAAGGGGCTCTTTTTGTCGACCCCAGGACGTGGCTGTCTCGGTGACTTCCCCTCCCTGCCAGAAACAGGCTGGCCTCCTTCTCTTCCCAACACACACGTCCCCAAAAATTGAGCCAGGCAGCTTCGTTTTCTGCTGTTTATTGACAGCTGACAGTAGCTCCCTGCCTGGAACCCCCTCCCCACCTGCACCGCCTGCTGGAGCCCGGCTGGGGCACCCACTGAGGAGAAGCCGGGTGGAGGGCCTGGCACGCCCACTCTCGGGGAAGCATCAGGGCGTGACAGCTAGAAGGGGTACCACATGCCCAGACACCACCTTGGTCGGCCCCCTCCACCCGCCCATATCACAATCGCTGGTTTTCAGCAGTTTTTAAATTCTTTCTTTTTTTAAGAAATGTCAAAGTTGTGCCCAACACACATGGATCAGCAAACACAATAGAGGAGGCCAGTCAGTACTTTTTGGAAATGGGGGAGAGACAGGAAAAGAGAGAGAGGGCGAGAAGAACCACACAACACGGCCTTGGACCACGAGCAGAAGCGTCCGTGGGAACTAGAGTGGGGGTGGGCTGGCTGCCTGGGCAGGGCCAGCTGGGGGCCCTGGGGAGGGAGGGTCAGGCACACCCTCATGCTCTCCACACCCAGCCTGGCATACTCGCTCCCTACCCACTGCTGTCACACCCACGTTCACCACGTTGTGCGCATAGCTCCCCTGAAGCCCAGGGGCACCCTCCCACTAGCCCCCGGGGAGTGGAGGGAGGCCCCCCACCCACCATCTCCACGGCATGGAGGACACAGCCTAGCAGCAAGCAAGGCACATCCTTCGAGTTCCACAGATGCAGAGAAGTCAGGAGAGAGCAGAGGGGAGGCCCTGGTGGAGCATGGACCCCTCCCCAGACCCCAGCCTCCTGTTTGTGCTACTGGACCAGGGGTCTGCCACTCCTAGACGAAGGGAGGGAAGAACGGACAGACAGACAGACAGCCGGGGCCTCTAACAGCTTTTGTCTCGAGCTAGACTCCAGTGCCCTTACAGTTGGTGAATGGTTTTCTATAGAATCAATAATATTTTTTCTTTCTTTAAATATATATTTGTTAAAGTTATACCTTTTTTGTTTCTCTGGGGAAATCTGCTTCAGCTCATTCCCAATAAATTAATACTCTTGATAGCTTATATTCTGGGGGTGTAGTGGGGCAGGGGGCCCAACCCCCCGCCCCAGCCCCTTGTGCTGCGCCGGTGTGGCTGACAGGTCCCCACTGGGCAGTTCTGTGCTGGGCATAGGCCTGTGCTCTGCCACAGGTTGGGGAGGGGGCTACAGCGCCTGCCCCCCTCCCACCACCTCCGAGAGTGGGCCCAGACTGGACCCAGGGCAGGGAGGCCAGGGGCTGCTCCTCCTCCACCCACAGCGGGCAGAGCCTGGTGGTGGGTGGACGGGTGGCCCAGCAGTTATTGCACAGGGAGCAGCAGACAGGGACGGGCACCCACGGGGCAGCAGCATCTGCCCAGAGCCCTTGGGTCTCCCAGCCAGGCAGTCCTCCAGGCTGGGCGGCCGGCCTCGGCAACCTGGCCCAGGGGCAGGAGTTGTGCTTGTGCAGGGGCTGGGCAGCTCGGCCTGCCCCCGCCTCGTGCCTGCGGCTGCCCCCTCGGCCCACTGCCCTGCCCGCTCGCGCCTCGCCCAGAGGTGCCCATCCTGAGGTAAACGTCAGTGTGCGGGCCAGAGCCCAGGCGGCGCGGTAGGGCCCGCCGTGTGCAGCCGCGTCACTCCAGCATGGCGTCCAGCTGGTCGGCCAAGTCGTCGAACATGCTGCCGATGTCGTCCAGGATGCTGCCTGTAGTCTTCTCCGCGGCCACGGGGCTGCGGGCGGGGCGCCGTGAGCGGGCGGGGCCGGTGCAGAACGCCCCGCCCACCCTCGCCAAAGGCACACCCAGACCCCAGGGTAAAGGGGCGTGGCCAGCTCCAGCCCCCGCCCCGCGACATCGGCCACGCCCCTCTGCGATCGACATGGCCCCGCCCCATAATGTAAGGGCGGTGCCGTCTTCAGGCTACTTACGCCCCTCCCTGCACGACTCGGCCCCAGCCCGCGCATAGCAGCCTCAGAGTGTGAGCGGGCCGGGGCGGCGCGCAGACCCCGCCCGGCACCTACCGCGGGCCCTGCGCGTCCTCCTGCCGGATCTTTTCTTCTACGGCTTGCAGCGCCGCCGCCAGGCACGCGCTCGTCTCCTCCAGCTTCTGCCGGGCGCTGTCGCCGGGCGAGGCGCCGTCGGGCGCGGCGGGAGGTCCGGCGGCGGCGGCCGCGGCGGCGCGCGGCGGCTTGGCGGGCACGTGCAGTGCGGGCGTGCCGGGGGACGGGGGCTTGGCGGGGCTGGCGCTCAGCGAGGGCGGTGTGCTGGCCGGCTTGGCGAGGGCGGTGGGCGGCTGGCGCGCCGGCGAGGGCGCGGGCGACGGGCTGGCGCTGCCCGACTGCAGCCCCGCCGCGGCCTTGGCCGGCTTGGGAGCCGTGGGCGGCGGCGGCGGCTTAGGAGACACGGGCGGCGGCGTGCCGTGCGCGCGCTTCACCTCTGCAGGGAGGAGGAGGCTCGAGCCCTGGCGGAAGGCCGCGCTGTATGCGCGTTGCCCATCCGGCACAGGCCCTGCGGCAGCGCCGCGCCTCGGCGGCGGGGAGCGGAGATATCGCCTTCTGCACTGCGGGTCCAGTGCCCCGGCCCCGTCCCGCTCCCCAGCCCTCCGCTCCCAGCCTCCCCGCGGCCGCCAGGGGGCGCGCTTCCCCATGCAAACCTGCTCGCTTCACTGCTTCCAAGCCCTGCCCCGTCCGTCCCCCACGTCCATCTCCTTCCAGGTGTGGCCTGTTGCAGCCACTGACCCTTCTGTTGCTTGAATGCCACAGGGCCTTTGCATCTCTGATCCTTCTGCCTGGAAGCCTCTCCCCTCCCTCCTTTGCGGGGGTCACTCTCCAGCCAGGTCAGAGTTCTCCCTGACCTTTCCAGCATCGTGCACTTGTTCTCCCTCCACAGGTGCTACTATTTGTGGGTTTGTGTGTCTCCTTCACTGAGCAACCTGAGGACCATCCATCCTCCTCTCAGCTCTGGGATGGAAGAGTTGTCTGATAGGTGGATGGATGAGAGGGTCTGGGGACACTTTCCCACCTCACTCCACCTGGCCTTCATCAAATCCAAGAAGGGGAAAACCCCTCAGACCATGGAGTGGGGAGGTGGGCTAGGGCCCTTCCTCAGCTGGCTCCCTGCACCTACCTGGGCTGCTGGGACCTGGCAGCGGCACCTTCTTGGAGGCAGGAGTGGGCAAGCCCTGGATCTTGGACACGGGCTGAGCCAGGACAGGCTTGGGAGAGACAGGCGGCTTGGCTGGCTTCCGGGCATCGTCAGGTGGGGGCAGTGGGGGCAGCTGCATCAAGTCAAAGGGGGGGGGCTCAGCAGGTGGGGGCGGTGGGGGCAGCTCTGGGGGCCCAGCCTGCTCCGAGGCCGGTCGGCGGCGCACAGTGCCTGTGCCATTCTGATACACAGACAGTGGCGGGGGTGGCTCGGGACCTGCCTCCCGCTCTTTGGCCTTGGGCCTGCGCTTGACCGTGTCGGACTCAGTCAAGATGAACTTGATGCTCTCCTGCTGATTCTGCTTGGCTCGGATGCGCCTCTTGAGCGTCGCGCTGGCCTCCACCCTGGCCAGAGGCAGGCCCTCCCCACTCGCCTCACCCTTGGCTGGACCTCGAGGCCGCTGTCGGGCAGCGCCATCCTCCACAAGGTGGCCATGATCTGCAGGCCCCGCTGGCTCCCCAGGGCCCCGGCGGGCAGTGGCCAGAAGTCCTGTGACGGGCCCGCTGAGTGTGCGGCGCCGGTTCACCACCTCACCATCAGGCCCGATGGCTTCCTTGTGCTTCACTGAGGCCAGCACCGTGGCCACCCGGCTTGGCTCTGGGCTGGTAGGGCGAGGCGTGGGTTGGCCCTCAGGGGGCCTGCGGGCTACCCGGCCCCCACCCCCAATGGACGATAGCTCGAGCATGGCTGCGATGCTTTTCACGCTGCCGGCACTGCCTGTGTCCACGCTGCCGGCCAGGTCACTAGCCCGCCGGCGCTGTGCCCGGACCCCCAGCAGGCCATCCTCAGGCCCAGCCCTCTCAGTCTCAGCATCTGGCACTGACTCATCGGCCAGATTGGCACTGGCCATGGCTGAGCTGGAGCGCTTGGGTGGGGGCGGTGGGGGCCCCTTCTTTCGGGGCCGCACGGCAAAGGACTGGCTGCGGTTGACGTTCTTGTCGGCGCCGGCAGGTGCTCGCACCGAGTGACTGCGGCCCACGCGTCTCTGGACTGTGGCATAGGGCCCCGCGGCAGCCGGCACCAGCAGCTCGTCCCGCTCCGGCTCGCTGTCAGATGCCACGTAGCGGTTCAGGCTGTGGGCGCGCTTCTTGGGCCTCCCTGGCTCTACATCGGCCTCGGGGGGCAGGCACAGCGTGGGCACGGGCGTGGGCATGGCTGTGGGTGCAGGTCCCGGAGCAGCTGGCCCTGCCTCGCCCTCCACAGGCTGGGGCAGCACGTAGGCAAAGCCACGGTGTGTGGGTGACTGAGGCAGTGAGCGGGGTGACATGGGTCGCTCCGTTGGTGGCAGCAGCTGTGGCGTGGGCTTCACCTTGGCTGTGGCTGGGGCTGGTCCCCCCAGGGCCTGGGGGGAGCCTGGCCGGGTTTTAGTGGGCGTCTGGGGGGGTGTGAAGTGGCTGGCACCTGGCGGAAGGACCTGCCGTGGCTTTCCGGGCACCGGGGGCACACTGGCCCGCTTGACGCTGTGGCCATGGCGGCTGGGCCGGGCCTCCTTGGGTGGGGTGCCGGGGGCTGGCCCGTCATCCAGCAGGTATTCCTGGCTTCGTGACATGGGGCTGCCAGGCCCAGGGGGCCCATCGCCAAGCAGCTCCTGAGAGCTGCTCATGTGCCGTGCCCGCCCACCCAGGCTGGGCTCCTGCCGCATGGAGGCCCTCTGGGTGGGCGGCAGGTGGTTGGAGGGCTTCTCAGCAGTGGTGGCGGCAGCAGCAGCAGCCCCCTCGGCCGGGCCAGTCATTGCAGCCTGCAGCTCGCCACTGAGCTCGCTGTCCTGGAAGGTAGTCATCTTAGGAGACTGGCAGTCAGCTGGGGCAGGCTCAGGCGCAGGCGGCGACTCAATGGCCATCACTTCAAGCGACTGGGGCACCTTCCGGCGCAGGGGTCCCCCCTCATACTTGGCGTACTCTGCCTTCTGCAGCTCGGCTAGTTTCCTCACTGCCAGCATCAGCTTCTTTTGGTGTCCTGAGTGGGGCACAGGGCAGGTCAGACTAGGGAGGGTGGCAGGGACAGGAGGCGGGGCCCGGGCAGGGGCCTCACCCAGCTTGGTGATGCCGATCTCCTGCAGGTCCTCCCAGGTGATGTCAGTGATGAAGTCGATGTTCTCGTAGCCGTTGTCCACCAGCAGCTTGTAGTACTGGGCCAGGCCGATCATGGACAGCCACACGGCCAGGTTAGCCTGTGAAGCAGGGCACGCAGAGGGCAGCCCGAGCTGGCTGCCCACACCCTGCCTGCCACTCGGTGCTGTCGGGGGAGGGGGCACCGGGCCAGCCCGGCACAGACAGACAGAAGGACAAACGGACAGGCCAGAGGTGTCAGCTTTGGAGACAGCGCAGCCTCAGGAGGAGCCTAAGGCCAGCTGACATGCACGTGTGAACACACGCACACACACACACGTCGGGTGACCCTGTCCTCAGGACACCATTTGGGGGAGGGGAAAGAACACACTTCCCCACCTGCCCAGGCAACCATGGGGACAGCACAGTGGGGACACATCCTGCAGGTCATGGACACAGACACACAGTGCCACCGACCAGACACATGTACACACACATCCTGCATCCTAGCCTCGCACAGGCACTGACACCCTCCGCGTCACACACCCTCTTACCATGTCCCTGCTCGCATCGGGCAGGTATCACACGGCCACATCACACACATGTGCAAATATCCGCGAGGGTCTTCACCCAGAACCACCTGGTCGCTCCCTGAACAGCATCCACCTGTCCACACTCACAGCTGGACATCACTCACACACTAACACACAGCACACTCGATCACCCCCTGGGTGCAGAGCAGAGTGAGGCCAAGGGGACCTGGACATGCTCGCCTGAAGGCCCCTGAGCCACTGACTGTGTGGGGCAAAGCAGGGCAGATGAGCATGGAACTGCCTGTCACCAGCCCAGAGCCCTGGGGGCTTCTGGTGGCCATGGCATCTCCCCCATCAATGGGAGCCCAAAGCTCAGTGCAAGGCCCAGAGAAGTAGCATGGATGGGACAAGCCCCAGGCCCACCTTCTCCCGGCCCAGAACCTGTCACACCACGTGGGTGCCTGTTAGTAACAGCACAGGCCCGGGGTCTGTGTGTCAGCTGTTAGCACGGCCGGCACATGCAGTTGAGCATGTGGGTGTGTGCGTGCAGTCGTCAATGGGCGCCTTGAATGTATTTAATGCACACGTGCTGTCTGTGTACATGAAGCATACACGTGCACACACATCTTCCCCACGCATGTGCCTGGGTGTGTGCAAGCACACCCATCAACACAGGCCCTCTGCAGTCTCTGGATGGCTTGCGATGGCAGCACTGCGGGGGTCACTGTGTGGCTGCCTGAGTGTGGAGGAGGTCTTTGCAGGAGCATGTAGTGGAGAGGGGAACTCTCTCCTAGCTTCAGGCTCCCCTCACCCTGACAGCCCTCAGAGGCTGTCACCCCTGCCCCAGGGAGGCTGGCCCCAGTGCCCATGACAGACGAACACAAGCCATCCAAGCAGGTCCCTGCTGGGGGCGATCCTCTGCTCTCCTCTCCCTGGGGCCCCAGAGGGCACGTGAGGGCTGTAGCCAGAGAGGCAGTCTGTCTGTCTGTCTGTCCTGGGCCCGGCCACTGGGGTGCAGGGGGCCTTACGGGTTTGTGCTCAGGCAGCCAGTCGGGGATGCTCAGGCCGCTGATCTCTGCAGTGATCTTCTTCCGGTGGCCCGGCTTGGTGACCCCGATGGCTGTGAGGTCCTAGGCAGAGGAGAGGCCCGTTAGCAGGAGGCTAATGTCTCTAGGACACAGCTGATGGCCAGCCTGCAGGCAGCTCACCTCAGGGGTCATGCGGCTGATGGTGGGCAGGTCGTAGCCCGCGCTGATGAAGTTAGGGGCGTAGAGCTGCAGCTGGAATGTGGCAAGCCACTGGCTGACAGCCTCGGCACTCTGGAAGACACAAGGCACCCGCTGCAGGCTCGCCTGCCCACTTGCCCGCCAGGCGTGCACCCCAGCCACCGCAGTGCCTCCTTCTCTGCTCGGCCACAGGCCACGCAGCCACTTGGTCCGCTGTCCGCTGGTCCGTCTGCAGCCAGGCCCTGTTCCTCCTCACTCTGAGGTCCTGGATGCCACCGTCTCGAGCATCGTCTGGCACTTGGGCCTCCTTCCGTGATCTCCACCAGGAGGGTCCAGCTGCTGTCCGTTTCACAGGCCTTCCTGACTGTGCCCCCGCCCCCTTCCTGCACCAGGGACACCCTGCAGTGTGGCCGCATGTGAGGGGCTCAGGGAATGGGGCTCTGGCAGGGCTGCTCAGCGCTGCCCCTCTACTCGCTGGAAGGTGGGCTCTGCCCAGAGGTGGGCAGGAGGACTCTGCCAGCAGCTCACAGGTGCATGCACACAGGAGCCGTGTCTCATCTCACACCTGTGCTCTTCCACATGCGCACACACATGCATGTGCCCAGCTCACAGTCACACCACCCACACACACACACTCCCCACTCACCTCACGCCTGTGTCACGCTTCCTAGACATGCTAGTTCACGCACAGCCTGCACAATAGACAACACCTACACACAGACTGACAGACAGACAGAAGGACAGGCCTGGCCTTTCAAGACCCCTGGCTGCGCTGTGGCCAGGCCAGGCAGGCTGCCCGGGCACCCCTCCCTGCAGCTGCCCAGGCCCTGTACCTTGCCCTCCGATGCTGGCTCCAGCTTCTTGGATGGCTGCTCCCCATAGACCTGCCCGGCATGGGCCACTGGAGGCTGGGACCGGGCCGCACCTGGGGACAAGAGGGAGTGGTGGGGCGAGGGCTGCTCAGGGGCTACCTCTCTGCCAGGCCAGTGGCACTGTGTCCTCGCTCTTACCTGTGGAGCCCTCCGGAGGCTTGACAGGGCTGTCCCCAGGGCTGGACTCAGAGACAGACTTCTGGGAGAGCACGGTTGCCAGGAGCTGCAACCCAGACAGGACGCTGGCCAGTGCTGCTCCAGGCCCAGGCCACCCCGGCCCTGCCACCACCCACCTACCTTGACTCCTTCAGAGCCTGCATGCAGGGTGTGGCCCCCGCTGCTCCGGCCACCGGCCACACTGCTCAAGCTGCCACTGCGGTCCCCACCTGCCAGCACAAGGGAGCATCGTCAGCCAGTGCTGGCCCTGCCTAGCCCGGGTGTTGCCTTGCAGAAGTGCCACCGCCCCTGCTCCCCGAGGCCCCCCAGCTACCTGGAAAAGGCTTCCTCAGCACCCAGATCTCCTCGGGGGGCGCAGAGGGCCCCACTGAGCTGCCTCCCTGGGATGGGCTTGGTTCGGCGCCTGCTCGGGAACCTGCGGGCCGAGCACAGCCTCGCTGAGTCCTGGGCCAGCCTAGGCCGGGGGCCTGACACGGAGAGGAGGGGATCCCCTGGCCTAGCTCCCAAGCCTGGGCAGAGCAGAGGCCAGACACACGCCCCAGGGGTCAGCACCACAGCCTCCTCCTGCCCCAGCTGTCTCCAAGGAGCCGAGAGACCCTCAGAAGACCCCTCCCCACCCTGGACATTTGCAGGCAGGAGAGCGTGGCAGAGAGGGGCCCAGGCCAGGCTGTCCTGACAGTGGCCCTATGGTCCTGCAGGTGGTGGGGGATTGCTGGAGGGTGCAACCTCCTCAGTGTCAGGGGAGTCGGGGCAGGGAAGAGGCCCCCAGGAGCCTGGGGCCAGGCTCCCCACCCCAGGGAACTAGAAGACCATGAGTAGACTGGGCACACCTCCTAACTGGCCCCCTTCTACCCTCTCACCTGTCAGTCTCCATGTCCTCTGTGTGAGGTAAACTGAGTCACCAGTCCCCTGTCTGAAACTGCTCCATGGCCCTGTGGCCTAGTCCTGTGTCCCTTTCCCTCCACCTCATTCCATGACAGCCACAGCGGCCTCCTTTGGACCCTTACGCATCACACTCTTTCCTGCCTCAGTGCCTTTGCACACGTGGTTCCTGCTGCCTGGAATGCTGTGCCTGTGGTCGGCCCCTCCCATCTCTCAGGGCCTTCTCTGACCACCCTGTCTAAGGCAGGTCTCCCTCCACATTCTCTGTGTCGGTGGTTGGTACATTTCCTTCCGTGTTTACTTCACTGTCCCCTGCTCCCCTCCCTTCTGGGGGACAAGCTCCTTGAGAGCAGGAATAATCTCCATCTGGGTCATCATCTATTCCTAGTGGCCGGCATGCAATGTCTGTTGAATAAATGAAGGAATGGGCGTGAGGACACTGACAACGAAACAGCCGGCAGGACACACTGCTGGACCCCACCCCTAGCAACGCCCACAGCTCGGTCCTTGCCCTGCCACCCCCCCACACACACACACTTGCCTCCTTCCGGCCCCAAGCCCAGGCCTGGGTGAGACTTGCCTGCTCGCTTGACGATGGCCTCACCCAGGGAGGACGGGAAGTAGCCCACACGGTCGTTGCCTGTCCGGTTGTCATGGATACAGCCCTTCCACCGGCCGTCTGGATGCTGCTCAAGGACCTGGCCAGATGAGGTGGGGGGAGCACACTCAGGGAGACACCTCTACAGGTCAAGCAGGTGGGTGGCCTGGGCCTCCTGAACCCCCCCAACTGCCACACGTCCACGGTCCCTGCTCCAGCTGCTCCAGGCCGTCCTTACTGTGATGATGTCCCCAGCTTTCACATTGAGGCTGGTCAGGTCGTAATTGTTGCAATAATCCTTGGTCGCCCGGACCTGCAGTGCTGCCGAGGCCTCTGGGGACACAAAAGGCAGACCGCCCCCGAGTCCTGCGAGCCAGCCTGGCCCAGGCCCCGCCCTAGGCCCCCTGTGCCCCTCTACCCCCGGGGCCCACCTCGCAGCAGCTGCTTGATCTCTTTGCTGGCCTGGGACGTGGTGAACTGGTGCACGATGTCCAGGGCCGTCTGACTGTAGGTGTTCCTCACATGGGCATTGATCCCGTTCTGTGTGTGCCAGAGGGAGAGGCCTGTCAGGAGCCCCCCACGCCCCTGCCTGGCCCCAGCTCCCCCTGGGTCCCTCGACTCACGTCCAGCAGCAGCCGAACCACTTCTGTCTTCCCGCAGAGCGCAGCCTCGTGCAGGGCTGTGCCGGACTTGGTTTGTCGGTTAATGTCAATGCCGGCTTGGAGGAGGAGTCTGGCGGGAAGGGGGGATTGGGTAGGGCTTACAGCAGGAGCCCTCCACACCAGCGCCCCCAGGCTGGGCCCCAATCCCCAGGGGCCTGAGGATGAACCAGCCCTGCCTCACCTCCCTGAGAACACAGTATCAGACAGTGATTGAGCACTGGTAGAAGTGCCTGCCCTGTGCCAACCCTTCAGAGCTGTTGTCATCCTAGCATAGGCACTGCTGTGATGCCCACTTTACACATGGGGAAACTGAGGCTCAGAGAAGTTAAGTGTCTCCACAAGGTCACCCAGCCAGTGGCAGGACCACCATAGGGCCTGAGCTGTGGGGATGTAGAAGCCCCTCCCCTGCTCCCATGGCCACACCTGATGATGTCGATGTGGCCATTCTTGGCTGCCAGGTGCAGGGGGCTGGTGCCATTGGGGTCAGTGGTGTCACCAGGCCGTGGCTCCAGCAGGGCTGCACACATGTTGCTGCTTAGGAGCAGCTGGACCACCTTGAAGGAGGGGTCAGAGTCAGGGGCCCGAAAATGGGGCAGGTGTGCAGGTCCGTCCCCCACTCCTACCGCAGGAAAGGAAGACAGAGCAGTCCCACTCAGCTCCCTGGGGAGACTTACCCCGACGCGACCGAACTCACAGGCCAGGTCCAGGGGCGTCTTCCCCGAGTTGTCCACCATGCACGGGTTGGACTGGTGCTGGAGCAGCATCTCGGACTGTGGGGACCAAGGGGCCCAGTCAGGCCCAGGGTGTCCACCAGTATCATGCCACCCCAGGCACCCTGCCACCCCCGAGGTGGGCCTCACCACATCGTAGTGACCATGCTGGGCCGCCAGGTGCAAGGGGATGTGGCCCTCGTCGGAGGGGATGTTCACTGCCGAGCCCGCCTTCAGCACCAGCTTCATGGGCTCCTTCCGGCCCTGCCAGGCCGCGTAGTGCAATGGCCGCATGCCTGGGGGCAGGCAGGGGCTGTTGGGTGCTAGCTACTGACCCTGCACCCAACCCTGACCTCCAGGACACTGATCCCATGAGGACTTGCCCCAACCCAGGCTGAGACCTCAACTGAGGGACTATCCAGGCCTCTGGGGACGCCCACCTTGACCTTGGCCCCCTGCCCCTGGCTCTGAGGTCCCTGACAGGCCTTGCCTTTGTTGTCCTTGATGTCCACAGCAGCCTGGGCCTCCAGCAGCAGGGTGATCAACTCCGTGTTGCCATTGAGGGCCGCGTGGTGCAGGGCAGAGAAGCTGGGGCAGGCAACAGGTGTGTATGGGCAAGGACCCCAGCACCCCAGCCTTCCCAGGAGCCCTCGACCCCCATTCCAGACTAGCATCTCCCTGGCTGAGAACTCACCCATCTGGGTCCTGGAAGTTGACATTGATCTTCTTGGTGGAGCCCAGGAGCTCTGGGGGTGGGAAGGAGACATGGTGAGAGAGGCTCCAACCAGCCCCTACTGAGGCCTGCCTGGGTCCCAGCCCCCTCTAGTCAGCCCAAGAGCCGGCAGAGGGCTCCAGCTCACTCCCTGGCAGGCTCAGAGCCAAAGCTATCTAGGTCTTTAGTCTAGAAACATTCACTCATTCATTTAACTCTGTTCCCTGCACTCAGCCCCAGGTGCCAGCTCCTGGACCTCGGTTTCCCACTGAACTAAGACGTGGGGAGATTTATGGGGCCGAGGGCTCCAGGGCTAGCCCCACCTGCGGACAGAAGCCTGTGCTGCACACCCACACGGGCACACACATGTGCACATGTCCCCCCTCCCTGGGACGCTGGCTGAGCACCTGCTGATGTGGGAGGGAGAGAGCTGCCCAATCTGTCTCTCAGAAGGACCCAGATGGGGCCGGGGGTGGCCTGGGAAGGCTGGAACACCCGGAAATGGTGGTATCTCTGAGGGAAAATCTGCATTTCCAGGGTACAGCCTTCCCCCACTCCCAGGCAGGGGCCCGGCGAGTGTACATGAACCCCACCTGGCAGAGCAGGAAGGGGAGGCAGGGGAGTCGACCAATGCCTCTAAGTGACCACACGAGAACGACCACCTTGTCTACAGGGGTGTGCTCAGGCCCCAAGACCAGCCTGCCTGAAGCCCAAAGGGTCTGAGCCCTCCCTTCAGGTCCCAGTCTCCTCCCAGGGCCGCCTGGGTCCCGGTCTCCACCAGCCGCCTGCCAGCGGAGGGGAGCCCACCGACACCCTCCCCATGGGCGCAGGTCCAGCAGGACTCTGGCCAAGCCCCTGCCTGTCTGGGCCATGGTTACATAACCCATTTGTGGGTCATTTGCTCCGTGAGGGAGGGGCTGGCAGGACAGAAGCCCCTTTGTCCAGGCCCAGGACCGAGGTGAGGGGGGCCTGAGGGTGTCGAGTCACCGAGGGGCTGCTGCAGGCCCCCTCAGTGCCTCACAGAGCCCTGGGCACAGCTCTCAGCTGCTGGATGTAGGGTGTGGGCCCCAAAGGCCCACAAAGCCCACAGAGTCGGACAGGCCCGAATTCATGTCCTCACTCTGCCCCTTACACTCCGCCCCTTCCTAGCCCTATGGCCTTGGCCCTGAGCCCAGAGGAAGCTAACAGGGCTGGCCTTGCAGGCCTGAGGGCATTTCCAGACATAAAGCATGAAGGGTCTGGCACAGAGTCGGCTCAGTAAGTGGCAATTACTAACATCAGCTCCATAGGAATCCCACGCCCACCCTCTCTGGCAGGGGCTTCTCCTGTGAAAGCTCCAGGAGAAGAGGCGGCTCCAGTCCCCGCCCCTCCCCTCCACTCCACTCAGACCCTTCACTGGCGCTAACGACCCTCTAAGTTGGCAGCAACGCTACCCTTCCTCTCCATGGTCCAAGCCAAAACCTTGGAGGCAGCCCTGGGCCCTTCCTTTAGACTTGATATCTTCTCCATGGGTAAATCCTGTTGGCTCCACCTTCAAGACACTCAAAGCACACTCTGAATTCCCATCCCCGCCATCGTCACCACCCTGGGCCAGGCCAGCATCTCTTGAAGGCTCACTGCCATCTCCTCTGACTAGCATCCCCACTTCTACGCCGCCCCTTTCAGTCTATCCTCCACACCGGCTGAGGTCCGGGGACCCTGTTAGAACATGACTCCGATCCCGTTGCTCCTTCCGGAAGACCCTC
The DNA here is from genome assembly GCF_057802395.1 of Ceratotherium simum simum. Taxonomy (NCBI): domain Eukaryota; kingdom Metazoa; phylum Chordata; class Mammalia; order Perissodactyla; family Rhinocerotidae; genus Ceratotherium; species Ceratotherium simum. The sequence goes on from NC_141925.1 coordinate 2,117,869, forward strand.
CCACAGTCTGTCTCACTGGAGGCCGAAGCTGGACACTGGCTCCTCGTGATGCAGCCCTCCTGCTTCTACTTTGACTCCCTCATCACCCCTGTCCCAGCCACATGAGTCTCCTTGATGGCACTCCACAGGGCCTTTACACATGCTGTGTATATGGGCGTGGGCTAGTCTTTCCCCATTAGCCCCATGAGTCCCTCCCCCCTTCAGGTCTTTATCAAAATGTCACCTGCTTGGTGAAGCCTCCCCAGCCTGCTCATCTAAAACAGTAACCCCCTTCAGATCCCGTGTCTGTTGCATTTTTCTCTTCAGCCCCATCACCACCACTGATCTTGGTTACTGCCCATCTCCATCACTGGAACAGCTCCAAGAGGACAAGGATTTTGTCTGTTTTGCCCGCTGCCATATCCTTCGTGGCTAACACAGGGCCAGGTACGGACGAGGTGTGCAGTAACTTGGTGACTGACTGGTATCCCCATCCCACACCCTCTGTCCGCCTGCCAGGGCCACCTTCAGGCATGTGGCCACACAGTTGCTCAGAAGGTCCCTACATCTGGTTGGATGGTCCGCTGTTGTCATCTTTAAATTCCTAACTTTTGGACAAGGCACCCCACATTTTCATTTTGCACTGGGCCCTGTGAATTATGCAGCCAGGCCTGCCAGAGTCCCTTGTCACTAAGCTGAAGGGAGTGCAGATATCACTGTCCAATAACATGCCCCCCCACCCACCCAGGGCCTCACTCAGGACGTCCTCCCCTTGGAACACTTGGCCCAACCCCCGTGTTTGCTGCTCCCACTCTTCTGAGTTCCCATGTAGCCAGTTCTCAGCTTCTCCCCCAAGACTTCCCAGGCTGGGTCCCTCTCCTCCCTTCTAGCCAGAACCTCCCAGGCAGCTGCTGAGCCAGGTGCTCCGAGTGGAACCCAGAGCCAGGCTCACCTGCTCACCTGGCCACACCTGCAGGCACTGAAATTTCAGAGGGGCTGGAGGTCAAGGCCCAGGAAGTGACACAGACACCAGTGAGGAGGGGGAGTCTCCATCCAGAAGGGGACTACTCCCCACACGAGGAGGGGCATCTTGCTAAGGTCATCTCACCCCTCTCCCTGCCACTGGTCTCTTCAGACAGGAAAACAGCTGGAATTGGATGGAGGGGAGCCTGAGGTCTTGGAGCACGCTCCAGTTCCTGTGAGGGACACTTTGTACCCAGGAAGGTCCCAGAACTGAAGGCTGCCTGGGGCTGGGGAGGCTGTGGCTCACGGAGACAGGTGTTCTGCATGAAGCTGGAGCAAAGTGTGGCTGGAGGGCCAGGTGGTGGGGGGAGGGGCACAGGGGACCAAGCTAAGGTCCCGGGAGCCCTCTCCCTTTCCGACAGGGCACTAAGCCCTATGGATTCCACATCAGTCATAGTGCATAAACTTTGCTCCCAGCCCACCCCAAGACCTGGGCTCTCCCATCTCTTGTCACTCAGCCCTCCAACTGCGCTCCTGGAACCATCCCTACCTTGGAGGCCAGCTCCAAACTCCAGGCTGCAGAGGCAGAGGCCCTGGAGGAGCCGGTCCCAGCCCCTCTCCCACCCTGCCCTCGTGGCCTCTCCACCCCTCTGCCCAGACGCTCCTCCAACCACAGAAGCCACTCAAAGACCACCCCACACAGCCACATCTGTCCCCTACAGGGATGTGATCCTGGCCTCCTCGGGGGTCCCATCTCAGAGTAGCTGAGCCCTGTGGCCTCCCCGGGGCAGGCAGGGCCAGTGCAGTCTCCTCCCAGCTCCCCGCAGGCAGGGAGTTCTGGGCCTGAGGCTGGAAGGGAACTGTTGGTGGCAAGGTGAGAGCACAGGAGCGCTGGCCTGTGGTCTCCCGTGAAGTCGGGAAAGGGGAGGTTGGGCCAGAAGGAAAGGCAGGGTGTCCCCCCAGCAGGAGGCCAGCTCCCTCCCCACCCACCACACCCCCAGACTTTCCCTCCAGAGCAGTCTCTTCTCCCCATCAAGGACAACGGCTAGGCATTGTGCCTTGCATGCAAGCGGCATTCCCGTCGAGGCGGGATGGGGGGCTGGCAGAGCCTGGGGAGACACTGGAGGGTTGGGGAGGAGACCACAGAAACAGGGATCCTGGGAGAACACCTCTGGAGTCTGGGGGCCCTAGAGAGCACTGCTGGATGCTCCCTGCCCCGCCATGGCCCAAACTCCAGCTGTACTTTGCTGAATCAAAATATATCTTACTCCAAAGCAGGCCAGCGTTGTCATGACGACCGAGCTAATTCATGGAGGGATTTCTCTGTCTGATTTATTACGCCCGCCCCTGTGAGTCAGAGAGCCCAGAGAAGGGGGCCAGGGCAGGTGTCTCTCACCCAGAGACCAGACTCGGCAGGGGTGAAGGCAGAGACCCAGGCAGAGACCCAGGGAAAGGTAAAAGTCCCCACACCTTCCCCGGGTGACCAGAGTAGAAGGGAGGAGGAACCCCCAAATCTGATGCCCCCACTTCCCTGCCTGCCCACCCGGGGCTGTCTAAGGGTTGGTCATAGTTAGCACTTACTGACCACTTACTGAGGGCCTGGGCTTCATGTGCTCTCTCACTGTTCTTAAAACAATGCTCTGAGGCAGGGACTACAAATGTCCCCATCCTACAGATGAGCAGACTGAGGCCCCGAGAGCTGGAATTGTCTGTGCCCAAGGTTGCACGGCCACTAGGTGGAAGCGTTACCTTGCCTTCCTTCCACCTCTCAATTCCTTCACCGGCTTTCCAGGCTCAGCTGAGGCTGCCTCGACCTTGAAGTCCTCCCTGTCTGAGCCCTGAGGCCCGCAAGCCAGCCCCAACTGGCAGACCATCCCTGGGTCTCCGGTGTGGAAGGCAGGGCCAACCTGTGTATGTGTGCCTACAAGGCACGGATGTGCAGCTCTCTAATTGCACAGAGCAGACAGGAGCTGGCCAGGCAGGGGCTGCAGTGGAGGGGTCCTCCTGGGGCTCAAGGACCCACCCTCACCTGCCCCAGAGGCCGTCTCAGTTCTCAGCATGCCCCCTCTAGAGAGGGGAGGGGGCCTCCCTGGCTTACATACAGTCCTGGGGGTGTCATGGGGAGGAGGAACTCAGACCCCACGTGCCACCCCGCAGAGCCCTGCCCACAGCCGCACAGGTGCCCTGACACACTGACACGGCCATACGTGCGCAGCCGCACACGCGGCTGGTCCACACGCCCATCCATCCATCTCCAGCGGCCCCCCAGGGAAGCTCCGGGCTGAGCCACGCTGAGTCCTGGGATCAGAGCTCCAAGCTCCAACCCTTTCCTGGGGCCCCCACCCGCTGGGCTCAGGATGGCCAGTGGGAGCCCCCCTCCCCCCTACAGCCCCCTTTTCCAGCAGAGAAGCCAGAGAGAACTAGGGTCTGTTGCAGGGTCCGCACGTGCCTGGAGCTCAGCTTGCCCTGGGCTGGGCGACCTTGGACCTTTGCTCCCCCATTAGTAAATGGCCCCCAGCCGGCCATGCCTCGGCAGCCACACCCCCAGCATGGTCCTGCCCCCCCTTTTCTGCTAAGCGTGTTATTAAACGTGGGGCGGGGAGGGGATCTGACAGGGACTGTCAGCCCTGTGGTTTCCCCTCACCGCAAGGGCCCCTCTCTCTCTCCATAGTTGGGGGGGGCATCCACCTCGCCCTTTAAAGCCCCAGCAGAGACCTCCAGCTGTCAGCCCGCAGCCCGGGAAGGGAGAGGGACGGAGGGAGGGATGCGAACGCCTGCGCTAAGGGAGGTGGGTGCCGCCAGGTGTCCGCTGGGGGGCTCGGGGTGACGGCCGGGCACTTGGCGCCGCCCCTCCTTGAGTGCTGGGAGCGGGGGGCGCGGACCGAGGGTCTGGGCAAGCTGGCCCCGCCCCGCCCCGGGGGACCCGACAACATCCCCCTCCCTACCCTGCGCCGGGAGGGGTGGGGGGCTCGGCGCTGGAGATGGCCCCTGGGGTGCGCTGTGGCTCCCGCCCGCGCCCCCCGCGCCCCCCACACTCACTGGCCTTCCCGGGCCGCGGCCTCTGCAGCAGCCTCTGCGCGGTCCCCACGTCCTCCGCCTTCACCGCCTGCACCAGCTCCTGCTCCTTCCCCATGGCGCGGCCGGGACCGCAGCGACGCGGCTCCGCTCCGTGCGCTCGGCGCGGCTCAGAGGCGGCGGCGGCGGCGGCGGCCCCGCGGCACCGGCCGCATCCTCCTCCCTCCCCCGCCGCCTCCTCCGCCGCCCGCGCCCCTCGCCGTCCTCGGGCTCCGGCTCGGGCTCCGGCTCCCGGCGCGGAGAGGGCGGGGAGCGCGTCACGGGCGGGGGGCGGCCCGGGGCGCGGGCCGGCGGCGGCGGGCGCGGGGCGGGGCGCGGCACCTGGCGCCGTCTCCCGGACGCGTGGGTCCCGCTCCTGCGGCCGCCGACCTCCGTCCGCCCGCGCCGGCCGCGCGCCCGGCTCCTTGGCTCCGCCCCTATATCAGGCCCCGGCCTCTCGAGACACCCCCTCCCCACGTGCGGGCCGCGCGGATCAGGCCCGGCCTCTGCGGACGCCCCGCGGCCCCGGGTGACCGCCAGGGGCTGGGGACAGCAGCCGCCGAGGGGCCGGACAGTGAGCCCCGACTCGGCGGCTGCGCGAGGCTGAACCTGAGAGAGGCTTCCAGAGGCTGCGGGATCCAAAGCGGGAGGGACTCGGAGGCAGTGGGCGGGAGAGGACCCGGGTAGGAGAGACCCGGGCGCCGGCGGCAGGCGAGCCGGCCCGCCAGAGGCTGTCAGACATTTCTGGCCCGTGGTTCCCGTGGGAGGTGTCAAGGGATTGTGAAGAGGAATCTCCCAATAATGAATTCGGTGTCAGGGAACTCACACCCCCACAACTGCACCTTCTTCCCCAGCAGCCTGTGGCTCTCTCCACAAACAATGCAGGCAACAGCCCCCCCAGCCTCAATCTGAACCCCAGTGCAGCTCCCCAGCACCAACTAGAGTGCAACCCCCCACACCTACCGCCAAGGGGGGCTCAATCCCCCATCCCCAGCGCTAATCTGAGCCCCCACCCAGGCCTGCTTACCCTCCAGCCTCCAGCACAAACTCTGGCAGCCCCAGGCAGGACAGTCCTGTTTGACAGATGCTGACACCCTCCTACACACACACAGGTCTCACTCGTCTGACCTCCTGGGCCTTGGCCCTCAACTTGTCGTGGCTGCAGCATTCCACAGAGACAGATCGGCTGGAGTCTGTGTCCTGGCTCAGGCTGGGTTTCCTCATTTGCAGGAAAGGGCAGATCATCACCCTAACCGGGCAAGACTGTTAGGACCATTTGGTGAGGTTCGCAAATATGGTGCCACTCCTCTTCCTATGGCTCATAGTGTCAAGCAGGTCCAGGAGGAAAGTGGCCAGAGGGTGATGGAGGGGAAGCAGCAGGCGCTGGGCTCGCCTGATCAGGGCAGCTAGTCAGTTCCCTCCATGGGGTCTCCGGTGAAGTTTAGGGAGCAAGCCTAGGTCTTCTGGCATATGCTGGGCTCCCAGAGTGGTCCCTAAATGCAAGGGCCCTTCCCCCCACCCTTTATGGTGACCAATTCCTGGGCACCTGCTGGGTCAGGCACCGTGCTGGTCACTTCATAAATAAACTTGGGCTTACTGTGCCCATTTTACAGATGAAGAAACTGAGGCTCAAAGAAGCCAAGTGACTCACCAAAAGGTCCCTCGAGGTCATGAATCTGAGTTTTGAACACAACTTGGCCTCTGCACTTGTCCCAGTTCTGCATCTTACTGGGTTTGTTTTTCTTATCACTTTGTCTTTCTGAGTCTCAGTTTCCCCTCCCTCGAATGGGGATAAGAATGATACCTCCCCTTAGGTTATTTGAGGATTAATTGTGGTGCTATCCATAAAGCACTTCATAGTAGAACTTGGTAAGGGCTCAACAAATGGCTTCTGTGGGTCTTGGGGTATTCTTGGGTCTCCCTACCTGGCCTGTCTGCGTACTGACTATTTTATTCATCTTTGCATCTGCAGAGCCCAGCAGTGTGCCTGGCACACAGGGAGCACTACAAAAAATAAAAATAAAAAGATAGCTCTCACCCTTAGCATTATTTTTATGTTTTGACTGGCTAAGGCAAACCACTCTGGCCTGAGCCGAATTGCAGGATTTGGGGCAAAGGTACAAACAGAGGCTCAGACTCCAAAAGTCTAAATATTTAAACGTTATAAATCAGCCTAATAACCTGTTAAATAAAATATGTTCTATCCTCCTACCTTGACAAATGTACCTTCATCATGACCTGAAAGGCCAAGTTCTAACTGAGAATTCTCGGATTCCTCTGGGTAATGAACTGGCCCCTGCCTGCAGCCACCCCACCTCCATTCTCTGCCCGGCTCCAGCTCCACGTATACCCCACAAACAGGCACCCCTTAGTCACTCTCAGACTTCAGGAGGACAGATCTGGGAAGAGAGTTGTACAGATTCTGCTGAATTCACCCTGCTAGGTGAGGCTACTGCCCAAAGAGGGGTCAGGAAGTCCTAGATCTGCTACTGACCATCCCAGCGACCTCGGACAAGCTCCCAACACTCAGCTGCCTCATCTGTAAAATGGGCCAGCAGCTCTGCCTGCGGTATAGGGGTGACGGGAGGGTATACATGAAAACAGAGATGTGCGTCTGCCTTGGGTTCCCCCAGCCTGGGGATGGGGGCGGCACAGCAGGCCACTAGGGGATGAGGATGCAGAAGTGTGGGACTTGGGCAGCCCTCCAGGAAGCCAGGACTCCGAGGACGATCCCAGGAGGAGGGGCCGCTGAGGCAGCAGAATTGCTGAGGCTCAGCCTGGAGTAGAGCTGGCGGTCGCTTCACTGCAACTTGGCTGGCCCCCTTCCCAGCTGCATGGCAGCCTCCACCAGCAGCACAGCTCCTGCCCACCAGCTGTGCGCCTGCTCAGGCGTTCCTGGTGCCCCTCCAGCCCCCCTCCCCCAGCCGTGGTGCCTGGCCCCTTATGTATGAAAAGGGAATGACAAACATACCCTCCCCATGGGCTGCTGGGAGCACGCGGCATATGTTAGCTGCCATGGTTTCTCTCATTCTCATAGGGACCACCTCTCTAAAGCGCTCAGCTGGTGCTTGGCACATAAGAGGGGATCAACAACCATGCCTCCTGTTCCCCACTTCCTGCCCAGCAGAGATGATGCTGGAGCTGCCCAAGCTGGGTGGGGAGCCTGGTCCCGCCTGCTAGTTACCCTTAGGCATGGGACGTGAGTAGCCCCCAGGCTCCACCTAGAGCCCCCTACAGAAAAGGCAAACAGTTCAAGGCCTGTTCCCTGGGTCACAGGTGGGACCCCACAGACATGTGGCCAAGTCTTCCAGCCTTCCCGGCCCCACCCCTCTCTCCTGCTCGCAGGGTCTTTGGCAGGTTATCCTGCTCCAGACATCCTTCAGGTGCTAGGTTCACAGGGCTCTTTCCTCCCAGCCTTCCAAGCCCATGTCTTCATTTGCCACTCCCAGAGCTGCCCTGAGCCTGGCGGAGCTGCTCTGGGGAATTTTAGAGAGGAAGACAGGGAGGAGATACAAGGTTTGGGGCTGCCCAGGGAGTTGTCACCTCAGCCAGAAAGGGTGAGATCAGGGGAGAGCTGAGCCCAGCAGGACGGGTTCTGTCGTGTTCCAGCTGTGTGCCCTTGGACACACGACTCTAGATTTCTGAGCCTCAGCTTTCTCGTCTCCAAAATGGGGGTGGCTTTTCCTCGGCAGAGCCATTGTAAAGACCAGACGCATAATGTAGGTACAATGCTCAGCACGGTTTGGCGGTTCGTCAAAAAGTTAAACATAGAGTTACCATGTGACCCAGAAATTCCACTCTTAGTATACAGAGAAATGAAAACATGTACTCAAGAAGATACTTGTATAGGAATTTTTACAGCAGCATTATTGTGATAGCTAAAAAGTGGAAACAACTCAAGTGTCCATCAGCTAATGAATGGATAAACAAAATGTGGTCCATTCACACAATGGGATACTATTCAGCCATAAAAAGGAATGAAGTACTGAGATATGTTACAACCTGGAAGAACGTCGAAAACATTTATGCTTAGTGAAAGAAGCCAGACACAAAGACCATATATCGTATGATTCCATTTATATGAAATATCCAGAACAGGCAAATCCACAGAGACAGAAAGCAGATTGGTGGTTGCCAGGGCCTGGGGTCTTGAGAGGGGAGCAGGGGTGGAAAGTAACTGCATAATGAGTACGGGGTTTCCTTTTGGGGTGATGAAAACTTCTGGAACTAGATAGAGGTGGTGGTTGCACAATATTGTGAAGGTACTAAGTGCCACTGAATTGTTTACTTTAAAAAGGTTAATTTCATATTATGTGAATCTCACCTCAACAATTAAAACAAAAATATCAGCATAACACCTCACACAGAATAAGCCCTCAAAATGCTATGAAAAATGTGGAAAACCAAGAGTTCATCAGATAAAGAGGCAGAAGGGAAAGCATCCTAGGAGCAGGCAAGGGTTCAAAGGGGAGTGTGTGGTGGCGAATTCTGAGGCTGTTGTCCACTCGGGCCGGATGCAGCACATGGCCTATAGAGCAGAAAGAGAAAGTCGCAGGGTCAGCAGGTGCCAGGCCCAGGAGTCTGGAAAGTGAGAGGGGACCCCTGAAGGCTTCTAACAGGGGTCAGACTTAGGTTTTTAAAAGACTACTCTGCAATGTGAAGGACAGCCTGGAGTGGGGCCAAAGTGGGTGTGGGGAGGGAGGTCAGGAGGCTGTCATGGGAGAGGGGTCACAGCTAGCTGTAACACACGGTGGGCACTGACACGCAGAAGAGAAAGCCCCAGGGGCCGGCCTGGTGGCGTAGCAGTTAAGTTTATGCGCTCCACTTTGGCGGCCCAGGGTTCGCAGGTTCGGATCCCGGGTGCAGACCGACACACTGCTTGTCAAGCCATGCTATGGCAGTGTCCTATATAAAGTAGAGGAAGATGAGCATGGATGTTAGCCCAGGGCTGATCTTCCTCAGCAAAAGGAGGAGGATTGGCCTGGAAGTTAGCTCAGGGCTAATCTTCCTCACAAAAAAAAAAAAAGAAGAAGAAGGGGAAGCCCTTTGGTCTATGATAAATTGTCTTGGCCACGGAAAGTGGAAGTGTCCGTGGGGCCTTCGAGGGAGAATGTCTAACAGGGAGCTGGATCTGAGCTGGACACAGGATGGAAAGGCCTGGGGCAGGCATGGTATTGGAAGCCCTGGAGAGTGAACTAGAGCTCCCAGGGACAGTGTGGCAGTGCAGAGACAAGAACTCTGGAGGGCACTAGCCTTTAGGGAGAGGCAGAGACAGAGACTGAGTGCCGGTGCGAGAAGCTAGGTGATGGGAGCTTTTCAGGAGCAGAGCTGTCAAACACTGGGCAGACGTGTCAAGATGCAGAAGGAAAAGTATCCACTGAGTTTGGCAGTGTGAGATGGCCAGTGATCTTGTGACATTTTCATTGGAGAGCTGGGGTCAAAGACACGACATCGGGTAGAGGAGTGAGCGGGAAGTGAGGACATGGAGCCAGCAAGGCAGTGAGGATGGCTCTTTGAAGGAGTGAGTGCCTGCTGGAAGGAGTTTTGGGTTGTTTTATGGTGTTTAAAGGCTGAGGTGAAGGAAGGAGGGGAGGTGGGAAAGGTACAGGAAAGAAGGTTCCTGGGACCCAGGGCCCAGAGGGATGGGCGGGGGACATGGCCTTGGTCCAGGGGCCAGAGGAAGGAAGGGGGGTGTGCAGCTACATTCCACGGTTCGAGGACACCGCGGGAGAGCCTGTCTCAAGGACTCTATTGTCCTGTGAAAGAGGGTGAGGCCATGCGTGTGGTGTGTGGGAAGGCTGGAATGGATAAGGGGGTATGAGGGACCCCAATTTTGGAGGGGTCACTGAGCTGAGTCAGGGGACCCGAGGGTCAGGCCGGCCAGGGCTGGACAGGCTTGAAAAGAGAGCCCGAACTAGGGTTGCCTGATCTAGCAAATAAAACCACAGGAAGTCTAGTTACATTTGATTTTCGTGTAGGCAACAAATAACTTGTTAGTGTAAGTATATCCCATGCAATATTCGGGATATGCTTAAACAAAAAAAAAATTATTACTTATCTGAAATTTACCTGCTATTTAACCTAGTTAAATTATCTGTAATTTACCTGGGAATCCTAGCCTGGCGTGGGGAGTAGGGGACTGAGGGAAGGGAGGGGATGGCGCCACCCCGTCTCGGGATCCAAGTCTGGAAATGGGTAGCCGTGTCAGAAAGGTGGGGTGCCTGAATGGGGAGAAGGCTGGGGCCGCTAGGCACCACGCAGGCCTCCACTGGTTCTTCCAGGGCGAGAGGGGCCCCCTGCCCCAGAACTTTGGTCTCGTCCCACTCACCCCCCTACGCCGCGTGGTGTCGCCCTAATGGCCCATCGATAACTCTACGCTCGGCCTCGGCCTCTATCGATTCGCTCCGGCTCCTCTCGCCGTCCTGGACCGCGGCGGAGTGTGGAGCCGCATGTAAGGTACGGAGGCCGCGGGACGAGGGCCGGAAAGCGGCTGCCGGTGGCCGGAAGAGCGCGCCCGGGGTAAGCTGGCCCAGCGAGACGGAGCCAGGGCGGTCGGCGGAACACCAGGGAGCTCGAGGGTCCAGCCAGAGAGCGCCCCCTCCCATCAGGTCCCGCCGCTGGCCTGCTACGCATGCGCAACCGCACCGCTCTCCTTGCCTCTCGGGCCCGTCCGCCGCCCTGCGCACGCGCGGCCCGCCCCTGCGGCAGAGCGGCGCCCCGGGCGTGACTGCCCCCTGCCGGCCGCGGGTGGGGTGGCGTCCCGGCCCGGTCCGTGGGGCGGGGAACGGAGCATGCGCCTTGGAGCTCGGAGCTGTCCCTCGCCGGTTGTCACCCGTCCCTGAACTTCTCTGAGCCTCAGTTTCCTCATCTAAAATGAGAGTGATAATACCTATCCCTCAGCATCTAGTGGACCTGTAATCTACTTAGGACATAGAGGATATTCCCTAAATACTGCACGCCTCTCTCCTCCAGATGCTCTGACCTCTCACCCCTTGTCGGTCATATCTCGGGCCCTGTGCAGGCCCGGGTTTTCCAAGCAGTCGCACCATGAACACATCCCCAGGCACGGTGGGCAGTGACCCGGTCATCTTGGCCACAGCGGGCTATGACCACACGGTGCGGTTCTGGCAGGCCCACAGCGGGATCTGCACCCGTACAGTGCAGCACCAGGACTCCGTATCCTCCACTAGGGGGTGGGAAGGGTGGTGCTGGGCAGGACGCGTGGTGCGGATAACAGCCTGGGCAAAGGCCTGAGGTGGGAAGGATGCAGCAGCTGAGCCCGTTCGAGGCCTCGAGGGCCTTGGCCCCAGGACTCTGTTCGTTACCCTCCTTGACAGACCCAGCAGGTGAACGCGCTCGAGATCACGCCTGACCGCAGCATGATTGCTGCTGCAGGTACCTGTGCCCTCGACCCCAACCCCTGATCTCTGGTGGTGGATCTAGGCACAGCCCAACTTCAGTTTGACTTGTGCCCCTAGGTTACCAGCACATTCGCATGTATGATCTCAACTCCAATAACCCCAACCCCATCATCAGCTATGATGGGGTTAACAAGAATATCGCATCTGTGGGCTTCCATGAGGATGGCCGCTGGATGTACACGGGTGGAGAGGACTGCACCGCCCGGATCTGGGACCTCAGGTGTGGGGTGCTGGGCAGGGAGGGCCTGCTGCCTTGGTATGGTCATGAGGGCCAGGCCGGGAAGGAGACTGTGTTAGGTAGGTCCCCTCTAGGCAGAGGCTGAGATGGGGTTTTCTGTGTGGGTGATTTATTGAGGAAATCAGGATAGGGCTTTGTGTGGTGAAGCCACACAAAGGCGAGTCCAGCCTCAGCTTGATCCCACAGGGAGCTCTGGCGAGTGAATTGTATCCGAGGGTGAGTCCCACCTTGAGGCAAGGGGCTGGCCTTTATGCCCCTTCTGAGCCAGTCATTGGCTTCAGGCTGCCCCTGGGGAGGGCCGAACCTCCCAGATATTTCCTCTGAGGCAGCTCCCATCAGTAGAGGAACAAGGATAAATGGCCAAGGAAAGGGCATCTGGGTGGGGCACCAACAGAAGGTGTATATCCCCCACCCGAAGATCCCGGAACCTGCAGTGTCAGCGGATCTTCCAGGTGAATGCGCCCATTAACTGCGTGTGCCTGCATCCCAACCAGGTGAGGGCTGTGCACAGGGCTGGGCACCCTGGGGTTCTGGAGGGCAGGGCTTCTGCCCCACCTCACCTCCCCTGCACCCCAGGCAGAACTCATTGTGGGGGACCAGAGCGGCGCCATCCACATCTGGGACTTGAAGACTGACCACAACGAGCAGCTGATCCCCGAGCCCGAGGTCTCCATCACATCTGCCCACATCGACCCTGACGCCAGCTACATGGCAGCAGTCAATAGCGCTGTGAGTCCTGGGGTGGGTGCAGTGGGGGAGGCCAGCTTAGCAGCACCCAGCCCCTGATCTCCCTTATTCCCTGCAGGTGGGCTTACTCCCCAGATGTCCTTCAGACCCCTCCTCCCCCTTCCCCTCCCAGTCCTGCTTCCCTCTCCTGGGCTCCAGCTCCAACCCAACCACCAAAGCCAGAAACCTGGGTGTTGCTCCTGACGCCGCCTCTCACTACCTGCCGTAGCGCATCCAGCAGGCTGGTCACTTCCATCTCCAGAATCTCTCAAGTCTGTCCACTTCCCTCTTTCCTCCCTGTTGCCTCCTGGTCCGGGTTTCCCTTGTCTCCCCCGACAGCAGCTGCAGCTTCTCTCTAACCCCCCTCCCTCCTTTCAGACCTCCCCTTTGCCCCCGATCCATTCTCCCTGTGCCGCCAGAGCATCCTTCAGCAGTACCAGCCTGATTGCACTGTCCCCCTGAATACACCCACTGTGCCCCTGGCTCTTTACCATGGCCTCAGGATGCTGCAGTTTGGCCACTGATCTCCTACCCAGCCTCATTTTCTCCCTTTAATGTCCATTAAATCTCAGCGAGTCACTTGTCCCACAATGTCCCTAGACTGCCCTCCTCTGAGCCTTTGCCCTCCTGGTCTCTCTCTCTGGGGTGCCTCCTCCCACCTCGGTCCTCACATTCCCTTTGGCCAGCAGCATCTTCCAGGAAGGCCAAGTGTGGCCTCCTGTTCTTGGCCCTCCAGGTATGGCTCTTGGTTGGGCCAGGCCTCCCAGGTGCTCCCTGCAGGCAGGACCAGATGTGCCTGCCACATGTCCCCAGCCCCCAGATCCTTGTGCACAGCCACAGTATTGGATGGCAGCCCCTGGATCTGCATCTAGCTGCTAGGACATCCTTCCCTATGTGTCAGGCTGGAGGCTCCGGGCCTCCCATAACTTCCTTTCTACCTCGCAGGGGAATTGCTATGTCTGGAATCTGACTGGGGGCATTGGTGATGAGGTGACACAGCTCATCCCCAAGACCAAGATCCCAGCGCACACTCGCTATGCCCTGCAGTGCCGCTTCAGCCCTGACTCCACGTGCGTGGCGGGGGCTGGGCACCAGGAGCCCTTGGATGGCTGCGGGGAGGAGGGGACCTGCCTGAGGCTGGGGACTTGATGGGTCAGGGCCTGCCTGGTGGACGGCAAGGGGGTGCAGGGTGGGAGTGGCTGCTGATGACATCCTGCCATGCTCACACCCACCCCCAGGCTCCTTGCCACCTGCTCTGCTGACCAGACCTGCAAGATTTGGAGGACATCCAACTTCTCCCTGATGACAGAGCTGAGCATCAAGAGCAGCAACCCTGGAGAGTCGTCCCGAGGCTGGATGTGGGGCTGCGCCTTCTCAGGGGACTCCCAATACATCGTCACCGGTGAGCCCCACCCACCATGCCTCTCCCACCCCAACAACCTGTTCATTGCTGCTGCTCCTCTGCTGCCTGGGGCTGTGCCCTGAGCTGCTGCCCACACCCTCCCTCCCTGCAGCTTCCTCTGACAACCTGGCCCGGCTCTGGTGCGTGGAGACAGGAGAGATCAAGAGAGAGTATGGCGGCCACCAGAAAGCCGTCGTCTGCCTGGCCTTCAATGACAGTGTGCTGGGCTAGCCTGCGCCTCCTCAGCATTGCAGGCAGCCATCTGGGCACACCAGCTCAATATGCCTGTTCAGCTGCCAAGGTCAGAGTGAACCCCCACGGGCTAGCCTCTGCCACCCTAGGCTAGCTAGACCTGACTGACCTACCCAGGCCCCCTGAGCCAACCTAGACTAGCCAGGCCCGTCCACCCTGGGGCCCTGTCAGTGCCCAATTGTCATCTGGGTGTGAAAGGACTCAGGAGGCCTGCCCGAGCCTGCCTGCACTGCCCTCAGAAATGCCGGACCCACACGGCCTAGAGCCGCCGAGGGGACCTGAGGCTGGTGCCCACCCCCAAGTCAGTGCTTTTCCCTCCCACCGGTTTCACTTCCTGAGGCCACAGAGAACACCTCACGGCCAGGTGGAGGGGTTTATTAGCGCCGCCAGTAGCTGCCCTCCGGTGCTGGTGACAGGGCCGCCAGCTGGCTGCCTGTGGGGCTGCGCCGGGCTAGGGACTCAGTCTGGGAGGTAATAAAAGCAGACTGACACGCAGACGTTGCTTGGGAAGCAGATGTCGATGCACAGGTAGATCAGCCGCTGCTTCGGGGGCCCTGGGGGGAGGGGCCTTCGTGAACCCCAAAGGGCTCCTCCTCCCCTCTCCCCAGACTGTCCTGCGGGAGCCCAGGCCTCCTCACATAGCCTGCCCCAACTCACCCTCTGCTCGGCGGGCCCAGTAAATGGGGGTCTTCGCGCAAAGGTGCTGCACCGAAGCCCCCACTTGGGTGGGGTCCACTTCGTGGCTCCCAAGCACCGCCAGCAGCTCCTGGGCGTAGTGGGTGTCCTGGCTGGGGCTGCGAGACCCTTGGGCCTGCAGAGAAGGCTCTTGGACAGGGGCACTTGCACCACCCCTTGCCGGGCAGGGCCCATGCACCCCTGGCCATGCTGGCACAGCGCCAGCCCCGCCCTCAGCTCTTGTCAGCAGCCTCAGCCAAGGGAAGATAGAGCTTCTGTTCCCCTGAAATCAGAGCCCCAGCCTGCCCCGGGGCCGGGCCGTACACAGGACCCTTTGTCTGGCCCCCGGCCCGGGAGCCTGGCCGCCTGGGGGCTGCTTACCTCAGAGGTATTCACCAGCAGCTGCAGGGTCTGTCGGTCTCGGGCCTCCATCAGGTGGAGGAAGCAGGCCGGGTGCTCCCAGGGGCGGTAACAGACACGGCCCTGGAGAGGCAGGCCGGTGAGGCAGGGCTGCTGGAACCCCCGTGCACGGTGATCCCCCCGGCCCACTCACGCTCTGCCCGTCGAACAGCACTGCCCAACTGCCATTGCTCTCAGCTGGGGTCACCCTGATGGTCGCCACGTTCCGGGCCACGTCCACCTGGGCGGTTTGGTTGGACCGGGGCACCCTGGGGCTTGGGAGAGTCAGACGGAGCATCTGCAGCAGTGGCTGAGAGGGTAGCAGAGCTCAGCTGGGCCAGCGGGGGCAGCCCCGACACTCCCCCAGCCTTGCTTCAAGCCTTCTGACCCCCCTACCCCTCTGGCCTTCCTGCCCTCTGCTCCGAGCCCTAGCTCCACTGGAGGGCTGCGATGTGCTGGCCTCTCCTCCCCCTTCCCACTGTCCGTGCCTCTGCCAAAGTTCTGTAGACGGGCTCACCTTGGGAGGGCTGGAAGCAAAGCCAAGAAGCCCCCCAGCCACGGCCCCCACAGTGGCCAGTGACAGCAGCAGCAGCAGCAGCAGGCCAGGGGCTCTCCAGCCCCCATGGCAGGGCTTGGTCTTCACCTGGGGGCACACTGTAGTCAGTGGGGCAGGGAGCAGGGTGGCTCAGGGAAGGTAGGGGCTGAGGAGGCTGGGAGGTGGGTGTCGTACTCCTGTCACTTGACCAGGACATGCCCTGGGTCTTTGTCCCAGGAGAGGGCCCTGGGTGGTGGGAGGCACTCACCCCAACAGGCCCAGGCCCGGGACTCTCCTTGCGGCAGCTCCCCTGCTCCATGCTGCAGCCCCAGTGACAATGTGCTGATTGTCACCCGCCCCTTGGAGTCAGCCAGGGAAACCTCAGGACAGCTCTGATGAGCCAAACCACCGTCCTAGCCCCCTCTCCTCCTAACCCCACTGCCTCCTCCCCAGCCCAGCTACCTGATATCTGTATCAGAGCCAGGACAGCCCCCTCCTTCCCACCTGGGGGTGCTTGTCACGGTGCCTGGCTCTCCTGACACCTGGCCTGTGCAGACCAGAAAGCACATGGGCCTGGGAGGGTGTGAGAGCACCACCATTGTGGAATTCAAGTCCCCTGGCTGGTATGGAGGGCAGCTGGGCCCAGCCAGGACCATTTTAGAGTCTGCTTAGATTTAATTTTTCCTAAAGAGGTCTGTTTCTAGTCTCTTGGATTACCTCTAGACTTCAGGGCTGGGCACAGGGCCTGGCACCCAGCAAACCATCAATAAATGCCTATTTCATGAACAACTGGTATGGGACTCTGTACCGCCTCTCTCCTTCACTCCTCATGTACTCCAGCTGCTTCCCATACCCCATGACACTGCGTGGGCTGAGGGGCATTCCACAGAGCACATGCCTGAAGCCAGGATGGCTTCCAGGAGGCTCCACTGCCATAAAGGCAACCTACTCCAACCTCCCACATGCCCTGGGATGGTCAGGACCGCCTCGTATCCACTAGCCCCTACCCTGCCCAGCATGGCTTTCTCTTAACTGGACTGTGCTGGGGCCCTGGCTCCTTGCTTCTGTCTCCAGCCACTTGACACGGCGCATTGTGACAGTCAGGGCGCCCCCTGGCACTGGCAGCCTTCAGAATGTGGTGTCCTCCATCAGCTGCACCCCATGGCCCTTTTCTTCTCTAGTTTTCCTTTGTACCTTGTTTTTCCTGACTCTTCAGAATCTGCTCCTCTAATGGGCCTGAAACGGGGTGGAGTTGCAGTGGCCTGTGTTCCAGCTCTGGAATTGGAATTCCGGAACAGCCTTCTGCATGGAGTCCTCCCACCCCACCCTCATGCTGCAGTTAGCTGCAGCCTCTATGCAAGGGCCGCTGTCCAGGCGAGAGCAAGGAACACCCGAGTCAGCACAGGTTTGAGTTTAATATGCCTTTGGGTTCATACAGTGCAACAGGGACAGAGATAGGGTGCACACAGGCTCCTGGGCCACTGCCCAGCAGAAGGGAGGTGTCACTGGCTGCTGCACCTGCTGCGTGCTCCTGGTGTGGGTGACAACGCCCTGACAGGCCTGCTCAATATCCAGACCCACCTTGAGCCGACCTCGCAGAGCCAACGTCAGCACCACCAACCTCACAGGCGCCGGCTGCCCTTGCACTGCCCGACGGCAGAGTCCAAACCCCAGACACCCCAGGCCTGGGAGGAGCTGAAGGCTCCGGACACCCTTTATTGCTCTAAGAACTCTTAGAGAACAAGTGAAGGCGTGCTGTGACCCTGGGGTGAGGAGAGAAGCCACAGGCTGCGGGCAGATGCCACTGGGTGCAGGGCGAGGCACTGGGAAGGAGTCGGCGAAAAGGAACAGCTTCCCAGGCCCCACCCTACCACTGTGGCCGGAAAGTCTGCTTATCAGGCCAGTTCCCAAAGGTCAGCAACTTAGGGAACAGGCAGAAAAGGCCAGGGTCCCCTGCCAAGAACCCTTGGCTAGCCGGTGGATCCTGCCAGTCCTCCCGCCGGCCACTGACAAGGGACTCCAGCGCCAAGACAGGTGGCCTCACGCACCACTGACGTCTAACCGCCAACCCAAACAAGGGTACGGGAGGACAAGAACAGACTGGATGCTTTGTAAAAGGACTTCCTGTTCTTGGGGACACCTCTTTCCTCCTCCACCCAGAGGGCACCCTGGGCGACAGGCATTCCTTGGCTAGCACATGCCTTTAGCTATGCTGCTGGCGGCAGGGCACAGCGATTCCTTCAGTGGGATTTTCCCTATGAGACAGAGCACAGCTATTAATCAACACGCTTAAGATACAATTCCACTGCTTGACAAAATTGTTCAAAAGTTAAAAAATAATAATTTTTGGTACCAATGCTGCTCTGAGCTCCCTGCACAGAGTTCAGCAAAGGCATCCATGCCCTTGGCCACTCAGCCAACAACATGCTCAGTCCCAGTCACCTGGGTTTAAATGCACATTTGAGAAAGCCAAGGTTTAGCTGGGCTGAGCTTACAGAACTGCGCAACCATGTGTGAGGAGTGGCAGCCCCGGGTATCTGAAACGGAACAGACACTCAGTTGTGACATTAAAGTGGTTTTTAAGGAAGTGTGGGGTGGTGGTGGTAAGGGCAGCACCCCACACCCCAAGGACAGGGAGACAACCACCACCTGGGAGCAGCCCTTTCCTCCACTCCCACCCTGCAGGCGAGGAGCTGGGATGCAGCAGGCTCCTCTGCTGACGACCACACCCGTGGGGCCCTGTGACCACCGGTCTGTACAAGTTTCTCACAAGAGTCAAAATAATCAGCCTCTCCTCCCCTTTGCCCTGCAAGGGGGCTTGATCCCTGAATGAAATTTTCAATAAAGTACGTGACACCCCTAGACTCACCTCAGTCCCATCAACAGGCCCTGAGGTTCTGAATCCTGGACAGATGCTAAGCCAGCCATTGCCAAAGGCACCCAAAGCCCAGGACTGCCACAGTGCCCTCCAAGCTTAAAAGAGTATCTTAAAATATAAGCATCTGTAAACAAAATGGCCCCCTACACATTCACAAACAAGGTTAACAACTAGTGCCTTTGCTTAACTCCAAGTCTACTCTTTGAAGCCACCTAGCTGAACAGATGGTTAAGCCTCACCTATTAATTTGGGTAAGTGATTTTTAATTTTTTTTTATTCCAGACATTAAAGACACTAAATCTTTAACCTTGAAGTGCGGGTAAAAGGTCGGCTATACTGTCAACATAGAAGTCAGGGACCATTTTCTTCTTAGACATGCAGTCACTTTCCTGATTACTTTTCACATCCCTTAGAGTGGAGACTCCGGTGAGGGTCAGGATGGTCCTCAGGCCACAGGTGACTCCCAGGAGGATGTCCGTATCCAGGCGATCTCCCACCATGACGGTGCGCTCCGGGTTGATGCCGTACTCCTGGGACACGCAATCGAAGATGAAGCGGCTGGGCTTCCCTATGATGTCTGCCTGGCGCTGGGCGGCCATCTCCACGGCTCGGACCAGACAGCCGGTACCTGCGGGGCGGAGAGGGAGGGGACGAGAGCTCCCGGGGTCAGAGGACGGGAGGGGCGCGCCGCCCGCCCTCCAGCCTCCCGCCCCCGGGGCGCACGGACCCGCAATGAAGCGGCCGTTCTCGAGCGGGAGCCGGTTGTCCATGTTGGTGCCCACGAGCAGGCAGCCGGGCTGCTGCAGGTAGCGCACGGCCTTGATGAGCTTCATGTAGCTGAAGTGCGGGTCGAAGCCCACCACCACCGCGCGCACATCGGGCTCCAGCGGCGCGTCCAGCCAGGAGCGGGGGCCTTCGCCCTGCAGCGGCTCGGGCCCCACGCCCACGCAGGCGACGCCCACGGCCTCCAGCTCGGCCGCCAGGGCCTCGCCGCCCAGCACGTAGGCCTTGGGGGCCGGCGCGCCGGCCAGGCGCTGGCGCAGGTAGAGCGCGGTGCAGTAGGCCGTGCCGAAGACCTCGGGGCCAGCACCGGGCCCCGCCGGGCCTCCGAAGCCCAGGCGCCGCAGCTTCTCGGCGTAGGCCTGGCGGGTCTTGCTGCTGTTGTTGGTGATGAAGCCGAGGCGCTTGCCGCGGGCCCGCAGCGCCGTCAGGGCCTCGGGCGCGCCGGGCACGGCCGTCTCGCCGCGCCACAGCACGCCGTCGCAGTCGAACAGCAGAGTGTCCACGTCGGCCAGCAGCGCCTGAGCCCGCTCGGCGCTCAGCCGCACGCAGCGGCCGTCGTCGCCGCCGGCCTCCGCTGCCGCCATGGCCGCCCGCCGCCTGCCACAGCCAGTGTCCGCCGCCGCCGCCACCACCAGCCGCTCCTCGCAGCCGCCCGCCGCCGCGCTCGCCCCGCCCCCGGCGCGCTCATTGGCCCCGCGCCTCGCGCGCGCCGCCCATTGGAAGCTTCCTGCGCCAATCCGTTCCCGCCTTCTCTGGCTGCGGACGCTCAGCGCCAATCGTCGCGGCCCGGCGCGGAGAGGCGGGCGGCCATTGGCTGCCGGCCCTGCGCGCCCCGATGATTGGCTGGCAGCGAGCCAACCGGCATTCAGAGTGGAGCGTTCGCTGCGGAAACGCTGCAGAGGAGTCCGAGAGCCGGGGCAGGACGTAAGGCCGCTGCTCATTGGCGGCCGTAGAGCAGCTCGCCCATTGGAGGCGCGTGGTCAGCCTAGGTGACGGAGGCCCTCAATCGAGTGACGCTAGGCCAGGCCGGCTGCTGATTGGCTGGCTTCTCTCTGGTTTTGCGGGCGAGGTTCTCCGCAGGAGAGCGGGGTGGGTGCTGCTGTCTCGTTGTGGACCAGAGTCACGTCAGCATCTTTGCCTGGGTGACGCCAGGCGGTGCCCTCCGCTCAGGACACGCTCTGGACACGGTGTCAGCGCGTGGGCCGATGACGGCCAGTCCTGAGAGCCGGCCCCGGGCTCCTTCCCAACAAGCCTCGCGTTCTCATTTCCAGTCCTTTGCAAAAACGCTTTCCCTGTGCCTTAGTGGTCATGTGAACGGGTAATTACAAGGCAGTGGGATTGGGGTCTAACAGGACACTGCCTAGAACACCGTACTCAGTAATTGGTCGCTACATCATCATTATTATTAGATATTATCGTTAACTTTTACTGAGGCGTAACATACAATAAAGTGCAAAAATCTTAAGTATGCAGCTTGATGGAATTTTTACATAGCTATACACCTGTGTAAAAAGAACCCGGAGCAAGATACAGAATATTTCCATCACTCCAGAAAGTTTCCTCACGTCCCTATCCAGTCAATAGCAGGTACTCCTCCCCCAATCATCTTTAGGATTTCTGTCACCATAGAGTGAGTCGCAGCCTAGTTTGCCTGTTCTAGACCATCTTATAAACGAGATCTTACGGTGTACTCTTCTGAGTCTTGCTGCTTTGGATCAACATACTGTCTGTGAAATCCATCCTTCTGTTTTGTTTTGTTTTTAATTGCCACGTGGGCCATTGTAACAATATACCCACATTTATCTATTCTCCAGATGATGGACATTTGGGTTGTTTCCAGTCTGGGACTATTGTAAATAATGCCGGTATGAACATTCTTGTTCCTACACACTCATTTGTGGCTCTCATAGGCACTCATTTCTCTTGGGTATACTTGGGAGTAGAATTGCCCATTCATAGGGTAGGTGTATGTTCATTGTCATTACTTTCAGTAGGGCGGGGTGGCAGAACCATAAAGGGCCCCAGTTTCCTGAGAGCCTACGGTGTGCCAGGTGATCCAGAACCCCAACTCTTACTGTGTCAAACCCCTGCTCCTCTCTTGGGCCTCAGGTCTCCACATAGACTTCTGGACTCCCACCCCCACCCCCAAGCCCACGAGGTAAAGCCCTTTAGGGCCCTGCTTATTTACATACAGTGTGTTTCTGTTGGTCTCTGCTGGGCTGGCAACCCCTGGAGGACAGGGGCCATGGCCCACAACGGCAGGGCATACCAAGTGTTCCTGCCTGGTACACCCACCACCCAGAGGGGGAGCACCTTCCTCCCTGTGTCTTCCCTTCCCTCAGTTTTGGTGGTGGAGCTGACCCTGGGAAGAATTGGATTTGACAGAAGATCACAAACCCTACTTTAACCACCCAGAAACATCCAGTGTATGTTGTACACTGGCCAGAAGAGGAAACGCTGCTGCCGTCCAGCCCTGGGTGGCTAGTACAATACTTGCCCAGTTGCTTTGGTTTCCTGGGCACTCGATAAGCGCCTGGGCACTGAGCGCTGCTCCTTATCTGCATTACTTTGTTGGAATCACAGGACAGCCTTGAGAGGCAGCGACTGTTCGTCTCCTCATTTATAGATGGAGGAAACTGAGCCACAGAGAGTCACCAGTTGGACCATGGTTTAACATCCCCTGTAGGTTTTAGGGACTGAGCTGGCATAGTGGGAAGGATGGAATGGTCAGTATTGAGAGAAGGGATGGTTGTGGACGAGGTCCTGGAGGAGGCTGGAAGGGACGATGTCCTTTATTGGGAAGGACTGACCTTGGGCGAGGTACCCTGCGTCTGGACGGGAGAGGAGCACATCACGATCATGTGCTCCCGACACACAGTAGGTGCTCAGTATACACCAGCGAATGGATGGCCCCAGGGTCTCCCAAGCGAGGAAGCCCTACTGCAGGTAGAATGGGGCATGAACTTAGGTGGTACAAGGACTGACACTTTTTAAATCTCAATAGCGTTGCATGGATTTAAATTATATTAGAAAATACAAGCAGTGGGCCGGCCCCGTGGCTTGGTGGTTAAGTGCGCGTGCTCCGATGCTGGTGGCCCGGGTTCGGATCCCGGGCGCGCACCGAGGCACCACTTCTCCGTCCATCCTGAGGCCGATTCCCACATACAGCAACTAGAAGGATGTGCAGCTATGACATACAACTATCTACTGGGGCTTTGGGGGGAAAAATAAATAAATAAAATCTTTAAAATACAAGCAGCCATTGAATCTATGTTTTCACAGATGTTATTGCTTCCAATGAGCTAAGCAAAAAGAGAGATCATTGCGGGCTGGCCCTGTGGCTTAGCAGTTAAGTGCGCGCGCTCCGCTACTGGCGGCCCGGGCACACACCGACGCACTGCTTCTCCGGCTGTGCTGAGGCCGCGTCCCACATACAGCACCTAGAAGGATGTGCAACTATGACATACAACTATCTACTGGGGCTTTGGGGAAAAAAAAAAAAGGAGGAGGATTGGCAATAGACGTTAGCTCAGAGCCGGTCTTCCTCAGCAAAAAGAGGAGGATTGGCACAGATGTTAGCTCAGGGCTGATCTTCCTCACAAAAAAAAAAAAAGAAAAGTCATTGGAAAAGGAGTCAAGTGGCAAAAAAATTTGGATGCGACCTAAATATTCTTCAACATGGGATTGGTTAAATAAATTAAAGTACATCCAACAAACAGAGATTAAGCAGCCATCATAAAAGATAATGGAGTTCCCACTAGGCTCTGGCCATGGAAAGTCAACACAGTATTGACCGTAAAACATTGTGCAGTTGGAGCCCACTCTGAGGACAGGATGGGAAAGGCAGCCACTGGGGGAAAGGTGGACTCTGGTCTCCCTGCCTACCCCTGGTCACTCTGCCTTCCAGTGACCTCAGGCCTGTCTACTCCTGTACCACTGGTCTGCCTGGGCTCTAGCTGAGGCAGGTCCCAGAGCTCACTGTGTCAGGATGCCCTTTTCTGACCCCCAGGGAGTAACCAGGCAGGAGCCCTGGCCAGCCCCTGACAACTCTGTCCCACAGGCTCTGGAGCACACGGCAGAGCAGGCTCTCTGTCTCCCTTGGGCCAGCTCCTCCTCATGTCCACCAACACACAGGCTGTCCTCTGTCTTTGCAATCTTTCCCCACTCTGTTCCTCTGTGGGGCTTCCTCTACCTCTCTGATGCTGGCCTCCCCATTACTCCTTGACACATCCTCAAGTGAGGTGTCCTGCTGGTCCTCCCTTCCCAGAAGCCCCCTAGATCACTCATGCTCCACCAGCCCCCATCTGCTCCTCCTCCCATTTGTCCTTCTCAGAGACCATCCCTCCTGGATCTTCCTGCCTCTGCTGTGGCCCTGAGGTCCTTTTTCTGCACAACAGTCAGAGGGATCCTTCTGAAACACTAACTGTCACTCCTTCTGCTTAAAACCCTGCAGTGGTGAGCAAGCCCCCCACAGAAAGCAGCCCTATCATTACCCCGGCCTGACCTCCAGTGACATGGCCTGTTCCTCACTCATCCCAGCTCCTGCCAGGCCAAGGGTCCTCAGTTCCCCAGCTGGGCAGCCCCAGCATGGAGACAACTTCTGCTTGGTGCCCTTCCCAGGGCAGAGCTGCCCACTCTTTGCCCAGGCCCTTGTGTCTATGCTTGGCCTTCCTGGAGGGCACTGGGTCTGATTCACCTGTCTCTGGCATCCATTGGGCTGGGCCACAGAGAGTAACTGAGCTGAGAGAGCACACCCTGTGGGTTTCCAGCCCATGGCTCTGGACAGACCTGGGTTAGTCTCTGGTCTGCCCTCGAGCAAGTGTCCCGTCAGTTCTGTGCCTCAGTTTCTTCATCTTCAAAATGGGGATGATTGGTATCTTAAATAGGAAAATCCTGTAAAGCGCTTAGCTTCAAAGAGCTAATTAAATATTACCTTAAAAAGAATAAAAAGAACTGGTATGTGCATGTTCATGGCAGCACCATTCACACTAGCAGAAAAGGTGGAAACAACCCAATTGTGATGGATGAATAAGTAAATTGTGGTCCATCCATATAATGCAATATTATTCAGCCATTAAAAGGAATGAAGTACTGATACATGCTACAACCTGGATGAACCTCGAAAACATTATGCTAAGCAAAAGAAGCCAGATGCAAAAGACCACATATGTAATTCCACTTGTATGAAATGTCCAGAAAAGGCAAATCCTTTGAGACAGAAAGTGGTTGCCAGGGGCTGGGGGCAGGGGAGAATGGGGAGTGACTGCTAACGGGTACAGGTTTCCTTTTGGAATGACGACAATGTTCTGGAACTAGATGATGGTGAGGGTTGCACATTGTGAATGTAGTAAATGTCACCAAGGTAAATTTTTATGGGTACTTATCACAACTTAAAACACACACCAAAGAATAAAAGGCTTAGTGAAGCTACCCGTGAGCCATCTCCAAC
Source organism: Ceratotherium simum simum (assembly GCF_057802395.1). Taxonomy (NCBI): domain Eukaryota; kingdom Metazoa; phylum Chordata; class Mammalia; order Perissodactyla; family Rhinocerotidae; genus Ceratotherium; species Ceratotherium simum. The sequence continues at coordinate 2,142,623 of NC_141925.1, forward strand.
TCGGGTTTTTCTCCTATGATCCGCGGAACCATCAAGGGAGATTCTGACACTCGACGGGGTCAAGGGACGGCGAGCACCACACCACTGGTCCGAGCTGGGGCGGCGTCCCGGCAGCGGCCTTCCCGAACTCGGATCCCGAGGGGCCGCGGCCGCAGCACTCACTCAGGGACGGCCGGGTGGCCCGACAGTCCGCTCGCCCCTCTCCTCCGGCTCTCAAGCCTAGGCGCCTCCCAAAACCCAGCCCAGCCTCCCTCCCCCGCCCCCGCCCTAGCCCGAGCCCTAGCCCGAGCCCTAGCGTCTATTACTCGGGCTTGGCCTCGCCCCCGCCGCGCAAACCCTCGCCCCGCGGGCCCTCCTCTGGCTCGGCCCCACCATCACCATGCCCCTCCCAGCAGCCCCGCCCCGACTCGTCTCTCTGTGAGCCTGGGCTTGCCTCTGCAGTTGCAGGCCACACCCCTCAGGCCCCGCCCCTCCGCCTGTCCGTCAAACCCATCCTGGCCCCGCCCCGTCGGCTTCCTCTCTCCGTTCTCTCTCGCTCTCCTCGGCGCGGCCCGTTGTTATGACGACACAGTCGTAAATCCGCCATCTTCCTGCGGCGCGTTGCGACATGGAGGGCGCGATGGCAGTGCAGGTGACGGCCGCGCATACGGCAGAAGCCCGGGCCGAAGCCAGGCGGGAAGCGGGCGAGGGCGGGGTCGCGGCGGCGGCGGCAGCTGCCTTGGCCCCCGGCGGCTTCCTCGGTCTCCCGGCCCCCTTTAGCGAGGAAGGTAACAGGGCCCAACGGGGCAGGGCGCGGCCAGGGAGGGGGCGGCTCAGCCTGGGCTGGCGGAGGCCCCGATGGCCTGAGCTTCGGGCGCGAGAGACCGTCCCAGACCCGGATTCCTTGCGGCCGTCGTGGGATCCCGCGGGGCCCCTCATAGCCGTCCACGAGCCTCCCGGTTTCCTCAGACCCTCGGGCTGCTCCTGCGGGGCACCCCCTCATGGATACTCACAGGTGCCCAAGGCTCCGGAGCTGTCCATGTAGACGTCCACGGACGCCTCCACCGCCAGCCCTGCACTCTCAGGCCCGCGGCCCGGCCCCTGTCGCCTCCCTGTCTGGGCACGGCCCTGCCCTTCTCTGGGCCGTCTCCCGCTGCACCTGACGGATCACTGGGGCCCTGGCCGGGGTGTGGCTGGAGGCTCCAGGAGGGCGGGGCCTCTGTCTCTCCGGGCTCTGGGCTTTTGGCTGGCGCTCCGGGAGGCAGCAGAGCCCAGGGGTGGAGAGCTGGTGCCCTGCAGCCGGCCTGCGGGCGCCGTCCGAGACCTGCCACTTTCTAGCTCTTTGATCCTGGGCAGGTAACTACACACTCTGAGCCTTCATTTTCTCTTACAAAATGGGCATGCTGCCGCTGATAATCATGTATCAAGCACTTATCCTGCATCAGCTCTTGTTCTCAAACCAATCCTAGATGCTATTATTATTATCACCATTTTGTGGATGAGGAAAATTGAGGTTCAAAGATGTGAAGGTGACTAGGTCACCCAGCTAATAAGTAGCAAGGACTGGATTGGATGCCAGGACTGTGTGACTCCTCACCCCACTCCCTTATTTTTTATTTTTTTTGTGAGAAAGATCAGCTCTGAGCTAACATCCGTGCTAATCCTCCTCTTTTTGCTGAGGAAGACCAGCGCTGAGCTAACATCTATTGCCAATCCTCCTCCTTTTTTTCCCCAAAGCCCCAGCAGATAGTTTGTATGTCATAGCTGCACATCCTTTTAGTTGCTGTATGTGGGACGAGGCCTCAGCATGGCCGGAGAAGTGGTGCGTCAGTGCACGCCCGGGATCCGAACCCGGGCCGCCAGTAGTGGAGTGCGCGCTCTCAACTGCTAAGCCACGGGGCCAGCCCCTCACCCCACTCCCTTAACTTCTGGGTTCTTCGGCCTCATAGAATGTGGTGAGAATGAAAGTAGAGCATGTACGTAAATCGCTGAGAACAGTGCTGGGGACACACTGAGGGCTCATTCACAGGGGCACTGATAGCTTTTGGAGACAGAACTCAGGTCTCCACCCTCTGAACTTGTCCCATGAGGCTGTAGTCTGGGCCAGACAGGAGGGGCTTTTCCAGTGATATTGGGGTGGTGGCCTGTATCCCCATGGGATTCATATTCTCAGTACATTTTCTTTCTTGCTCCTTATTCCAGCTTGGGGAGGGCAGCACCACTGGAGGCAGTGCCAACCTGGAGAGGGGTCTCTTTGGAAGTTGCTGTGCCCTGCTTGGCTTGCCTGTGGCCTTGTCCCAGGGTTTCATGGGCTGGGTGTGTCCCCTTCTGTGGTGGGGGTTCCTTCAACGGCAACACCCTGGTGCCAAGTCAGACTCAGCAAGTGGAGTGGGAGGGTTAAGAGGGTGGCACCTCATTGCTTGGCTTGTGACTGTGAGCCATGTGGAGGGGACTGCCCTCTGTCAGGTGGCTTTCAGGGGTGAGTCATGGCTGTGGTTTGGCCCTTTGTTTGCTCATTAATTAAACAAACATTGTCTGGGCTCCTTCTATGTACCAGGCTTGGGTTTGACCTTGATGTGAGACTGCATGTGAGGTGGTGGGAACTGGCAAACTTTTCCAGAAGCAGAGGAACATCTCCCCATCCCTCTGTGCAAACAGCAAGGCATCTGGAGTAGACCCTCAGGTTCACGTTCTGGCCCCAGTGCTCACACACCTGGGTGGCCTTGAATCTCAAGTCGTTTTTCTAGAATGGGAATAGTCGTTTCCATTTCCCCAGGGTGCTGGTTGGATTTGGTGACATCCCGAGTGAGGTGCCTGGCACACAGTAAGGACTCAGTGAGCAGGAAGTCTCTCCTATAGGACCTGGGGCAGGCACTAGCTGGTCAGTCCAGATGGTGAGGGGCTCAAGAGCGATGGCCCTGAGGTGTGGAGCCCCTCTAGGAAGTCCCACTCTGGGTGTCTTCACCAGAGCAGGGAGGTGCTGCCTGTTTGGAAGTCAGAGTGAGAACAGAGTGGGCACGGGTCAGGGTGCCCGCCACTCCGTGTTTGCCGAGGGCTGGCCTCTCAGCTGGAGCCCTGTGGGCACCAGCCCGCTGACCCCTGTTGTACTCTGCATACACACACTGGGTCGACCCACTTTACAGATGAGGAAACGGACCCAGACATGGTCACTGAGGTGCCCAAGGGCACACGCAAACTCCAGCAGTCTTAAACTCCAGCAGTCTTAAACTCTGGGCCTCCACCCTCCCCAGACTGGCTTGAGTGAATCCCTCTGCCCCCAGCGGCTCCGTGGGCCTCTCTCCTCATTTCTGAAGTGGAGGCTTTGGGCACGACAGCCTCAGTGGATTCCTGCAGCCTAAGTGTATGGTCGGGGCCCCCCCTGCTGGATGTGGATGCTGCTCTCTCTGGGGTGGGCGCTGCTTCTGCAGACCTCCAGAGGATGAGGCTGGCACCCTAGGCCCTTGAGAGTGTTCTCAGCTGCCCTGGGAGGGCTGGGGAAGGTGCCTCTGGTTCTGATACCACCCTTGGGTGGATTTGGCCTGGGGCTAGAGGCCCTCCCAAGCCCGGGTGACCGCAGGCTCGTTGCAGATGAGGACGATGTGCACAGATGTGGCCGCTGCCAGGCGGAGTTCACCGCCTTGGAGGACTTCGTTCAGCACAAGCTCCAGAAGGTGTGCCAGCGGGCCCCTCAGGAGGCCCTGCCCACCACCCCTGCCACTGCTGCGCTGCTGGGCCCAGAGGTGAGCCCCCACCCACTGCCACCGCACACACATGCACACGCGCGCTCCCCCTCCCTGGGCTCACCTGACAGCAGGAGGAGGAGGAGCAGCGGTGCATGGGGACAGACTTGTGCAGCTGGTTCCCCGTGAGGCATGTGGTTGTGGGTGAGGGAGGTACAGGGCCCTGCCACCAAGAGCCTACAGGTGCTCTTGGGTTTCCTGGATAGCTCAGGGTGGCCTGGCCTCAGCAGCTTCTGGCTGAAGCCTGTGCACTTGGGGCCTGGGGTGCCTCCTTTCTTGGAGCCTGAGGCCTGTGTTGGCTCAGGGGTATCATGGCTTTTGTCCTTTTGGCTTGTCTCCTGTCCTGGACACATAGCTCCTGGGGACCCCACAAATGGAGCATGGCTCTGTGGGTCCTGCCACCTCAGCATGAAAATGACCAACTTTGTTGCTCCCCATGCATGCTTGGGGTTGTCCACACATGGTCTTATTAAGGTCTGTGGCATCTCTGCGGGGTGGGCACTCTTGTCATCCTCATCATCCGGAGGTAGGAAAGGAGGCTCCGAGAGAAGTCAGGTGCCTCAGGTCACCATCAGGAGTGGCCCAGAGGACAGTGGGCCCAGAGTTGTCTCAGTCCAGCCCTGTGCTCTTTACCTGCCCATCCTAGAGGTGCCCTGTCCTCCAGGAAGGCCTCTGGCCCCACACCTCCGGTCCCTTTCCCCTGACCCCCTGCCTGGGGCTGGTGGGAATAAAGGTGAGTAGGGCTTACCTTTATTCCTGCACAGCCAGCTGAGCTTCAAGCCAGAGCTGCTGGTCGCTTCCTCCTGGAGTCCTCCCCAAGGGCACTCAGTGTTCCGTGTTCAGCCTACTGTGGGGCTGACCCCCTGGGCCTGGGTTGGAGGGGCCAGGCTGGGAGTGGGCTCAGAGCAGTGGTCCTGTTGGGGGAGATGAGAGCCCCCACCCCAGGCATCCTGCATGGACATAAACCCAAGACTGTGCTCTCCAAGCCAAGGGAGCTCTGGAGCCCCACAGACGAGTCCCCTCCGTCCCCTGTCCCCCTTGGTAGGTGGTGCCAGCGGCAGGCCCGGAGGAGCCCATCACCGTGGCCCACATCGTGGTGGAGGCGGCCGCTCTGACGGCAGACATCACCCACACGCCCGACATTGTCGGTAAGCCGGCACGCTCCCACTGCGGCTGTCCATGTGTGGCTCTCTTAGCGCTCAGGCGTCGCTGACCTGGTAGCCGTCTGTGGTCAGGGCTGGACCCTGGGGACCTCTGCTGCCCGTGCCCTGCTGCTCTCCTAAGAGCATGGCCTGGCTGAGGGGGTGCTGAGGCCTCGTGTACACCTTCCCCAGAGCGCTTCCTCACTCCCCAGAGGAGTGAGCATTGGGCACCAGGCCCTGTCCTGCCAGGAGAGGGGAAGCACATGGCCTGGGCCGCCCTGGGGCACTCCTGGGCCTCGGGGAGTCCTCACTTAGTGTATGATCATGAGCTAGCTGCTCTCTTTTGCTGCTTCCCCAGACTGTCTCTGCCCTGGTCCGTCTAGAATCTTCCCCACTTTTCTGCCCTCCCCACCCAGCCCACCCCGTTCCTGCTTTCTGCCCCATAGTCAGCTCTGCAGGGTTGGGGCGGGGTATGCAGGGGGTGCACCTGCTACTCCAGCTCGGCCGTGACCTGCTGCCTGAACTTGGCCTTCACCTCCGCAGTGCTCACTCCCACATGGGAGTCCTGCCCTGATTCTCACATAGCTTTTATGAGCATACAATGCCAAGTTAGCCTCTTTGAGGTCTGTTTTTAAGTTCAAGTGCCTTGCTGACGTGCAGTCAGGGAGGGGGTGTTGCAAGGTCTGGATTGGGTCACGCTTATTAATTGGGGACAGGTGCTCATTAATTGGGGACAGGTGAGTGTGCAGGGGGACATTCAAGGGCAGTCCAGGGCTGGGACAGGTGGAGGGAGCTGGGGCTGGGTGTGCGCACAGCAGTGGAGGGAGGCTAGGTTGGGCCTGATGCCGTGCGAAGTTGGGAAGGGAATGGTTGTTACCTGGAGGGCTTGCTGGGTAGGGGCCTTGGCAGCTGGGTGAGTGGGTGGCTGGACAGGAAGCAGTTTTGGGCAACAGGTAGAACTTGGCCTTGGGAAGCCCCTGGACCGAGCTGAAGCAGGAAGAGGGGGTGGAGGAGACCTGGGGGTGGGGAAACCTCAGAGCAGTCTGTTCTGCCAAGGTCCCACCTCAGGGAGGTGGCAGGACACCTCTCCTTGTCTCCATGCTGTCTTTCCTCCTGACATTCCTGCGGACAAGGGTGTTCACCTGTTGCCACTCTGGAATAGGAATGTTGTCCTTAAGGAGGTGGGGCTATGCTCTGGCCTGTGTGGCGTTTGGTTTCTGCGGTGGGAGGTGTCATAGGAAAACAAGTTCCCTGGAATCAGGCGGCATCTATGGGCCCCTTCTCACTGCCCTGACCTCCAGCCGGCCCTGCCTGTGGCTTGGCAACTCCTCCTCGTGCTCTGGGGCTCCTCTCTGGGTACCATGGGGAGTTTTCCCCCTTCACCTTGGGTGCCTCAAATGTCCCCTTGGTGTCAGCTGCTCGGTGGTCCAGAGCCCAGGTTCAGCCAGAGTCCTAAACTGCCAGCTGCCAGCGTCCCAGGGCTGGGGGCATGGTCAGCGGGGACTGCAGGGGGCTGTGTGGGGCTGGATATGCACTCTAGCCCTCCTGCCTCTTCCCTGGAGACCCACTAGCATTTTGTCTCTGGACTCAGGGCAGCCATGTCCCGCCTTCTCTGACCCCTTGGTCTACCGTGCCATGCTCGAACTCAAGTCCTAACCCGGCGGAAGTCCGTGTCCTTTTGGAAGTTCACTTCTGAGGCAGAAGAAAGATAAAGTGTCAAGCATGTCAGCCAGGGCATGGGCGAGAGGCCTTTAATTGTTTCTGAGTCATAGCGCCTCCATTCTGTTTTGGGAGAATGGCTTGTCAAAACACAACGCCAACTTGATTGAGATGATTTCTAAGAAGCTTCACAACCATTTCCCACACGTCATTTTTATGAGCAGAAATTGTGAAGTGTATTTACACTTAGCTTTGCACGTTGTCAGAATTCTTTGACACCCGTGGGAGGTGCAAAAGCCCAGCTTCCTTCCTCAGGCGATCCCAGGCGTCTCGAGAGCGCTCACTTTCCCAGGCCGAGCCCCTAGCCTGCCCGCTTCAAAACAGATGGCAGTGGGCAAGCCCAGAGGCGTTTCCTCCTTCTGTTAGTGGGAGCTGGGCCAGCGAGCAGGGCAGATGGCAGTGAGCTGAGCTGGCCTGTCCACTATCTCTGTACCAGACACTCCATCGCCCTTAGAGGTGGCAGGACCCCCATGCACATCTAGTTCTGTGCTCCTCTTGGCTTAGGGGTGGGGGCATCTGTGCTCATGGTGGGTCTCCCCGATGGACACATTGTGGGGGCCTGGAGCTCCTCCAGGCAGCTCTATGGAGTAGGAGGGTTGTGCCTCCCACCCTGTCAGGCTGAGCAGGTGCTGTGTGCTGGGGCTAGGGGGTGGTTGGGACAGCTTCACTGCCCCCAGCAGTGTCCCCAGGCTGGGATCTGAGGAGGCAGCAGGGCCTGCGGTGTCCTAAGGCTCAGGCTGACTGCCTTTCCTCAGGCAGCGGACACATCAAAGAGGTCATCGTGGCCACTGAGGCGGAGCCAGGGGACAGCGAGATGGCAGAGGCCCCAGGCAGCCCCAACCATCAGGGGCCCGGGCTCACTGGGGAAGGCGAGCAGGCCCAGGTCAAGCTGCTGGTGAACGAGGATGGCCGCTACGTGTGCATGCTCTGCCACAAGACCTTCAAGACGGTGAGCCTCTGGGACCTCAGGCCGGCCAGGCCACGTGGCCTGTCGTGCTTGGGGCTGTCTAGCTGATGGGGCCAGGCCTCCTTCCCATTCCTGCCTGGGGAGGTGCCTGAGCCTTTGCTGCCCCTCCCCCACAGGGCAGCATCCTCAAGGCCCACATGGTCACCCACAGCAGCCGCAAGGACCACGAGTGCAAGCTGTGTGGGGCCTCCTTCCGGACTAAGGGCTCACTCATCCGGCACCACCGGCGGCACACAGGTGAGCTGGCCTGGGGCTGGGAGCCCCATAGGACACGGCTGCCAGCCCTGCGGGTGCCCTGGCCCCCAGCTTTGTGACCCCTTCCTGCAGTGTGTGGCTGGTAAGGCTGTGGCTCTGGCCTGCCTTCCCTTGGCACTGGGCCGCTGTCCTTGGCCAAGGCTGACTCTGTCCTCTCCACAGATGAGCGCCCCTATAAGTGTGCCAAGTGTGGGAAGAGCTTCCGGGAGTCGGGTGCGCTGACCCGCCACCTCAAGTCTCTCACCCCGTGCACGGAAAAAATCCGTTTCGGCGTGAGCAAGGACATGGTTGTTGGCAAAGAGGACACACCTGCAGGTCAGCATGGAGGTGCTCCCTGCCCCGGCCCTGGCTACTGGCCCGGGCGCCGCCCTGGTCAAGGAGGTTTCTTCAAGGATTCTCTTGGTTCTGCCTTAAAGGATCTGGCGCCTCCACCGTGGGGACTGTTACGTCGTCATCAGTGACCAGCGAGCCCATGGAGACGTCGCCCGTGATTCACCTGGTGACAGATGCCAAGGGCACTGTCATCCACGAAGTCCATGTCCAGATGCAAGAGCTTCCCCTGGGCGTGAAAGCCCTGGCCCCGGAGGTGGGGGCAGCTGGAGGGGGAAAGCCCTGGCCCCAGGGTTGGGGGAGCTGAAGGGTAGGGGCTCACACCAGGCTCTGTTCTGGGCACTGGCTCCAGGAGGAATGGGACTGACCTGGGCGTGCCTCCCTGGCACTCAGTCTGGTCTCAGGGGAGACAAGAGACCAGCAGCATGCCAGAGGGCAGGGTGGAGCGAGGTGGGGCAGATGAGGGCAGGTGGAGCATGCTGTGGGGCCCCCGGGGCATTCCTGAGTGAAGACACTGGGTGTGCCCAGTGACCCCAGGCCCCTTGGGTCTGCTCGCTCTGGTGGGTGCAGGTGGGTGCTGTGTCCCAGCTGCCTCGCCAGCCTCCCTCCCTCCACCTCCCCCGCAGCCCCCGGGCCCTGAGGAGCTTCCCTGTTCCAGCGAGGGCAGCCGTGAGAACCTGCTGCATCAGGCCATGCAGAACTCTGGCATCGTTCTTGAGCGGGTTGCTGGGGAGGAGGGGGCCCTGGAGCCAGCCCCTCCCGCCGCGTCCAGTCCCCAGCCCCTGGGAGGCGGTCCCCCAGAACTGCCGCTGCTGGAGGTGGAGCAGGTGGACACAGTAGGTGCCTGCGCTGCCAGCATGCTCTGTCTAGGGGGCTGGACCTCGGGTACAAAGTCACCATGCTGGCCTGGCCACCAGCCTCCTTGCTGTGCTTCCTTCAGTGGAAAGTTGTGGCACTTTCTGCAGTGACTTTGTCCCCTGATTACTGCCTTCCCTGGGCCCACGATTTAGCCTACCAGGGTGGGGCACTGCGGGTCTGTCCTCCTTGGTACTGCTGGGGCCCAGCCTGCAGTGGGTGCTGTGGTCCCCCAGCAGGTGGCCAGCGAGGCCTCAGCCGTGCCCAGGACCCACCCGTGCCCTCAGTGTAGTGAGACCTTCCCAACGGCGGCTACCCTGGAGGCCCACAAAAGGGGCCATGTAGGTAGGTGGCAGGAGGGTGGGGCACCATGCTGTGGATGGCCTGTGGGTGACCAGGATGGACCCTCGGGCGTGCAGTGGGCGGTCAGGGTAGCCTGTTGGCAGGCAGCAGCGGGCGGCTGGGTTGGGGCCCCAGGTGGTGGACCTGCCTGATATGGCATGCGGCCCCAGGGCCCAGGCCGTTCATGTGTGTGCAGTGTGGCAAGGCCTTCCCCAAGGCCTACCTGCTCAAGAAGCACCAGGAGGTGCATGTGCACGAGCGCCGCTTCCGCTGTGGGGACTGTGGAAAGCTCTACAAGACCATTGCCCACGTCCGTGGCCACCGGCGTGTCCACTCAGATGAACGGCCCTACCCCTGTCCCGAGTGTGGCAAGCGCTACAAGACCAAGGTGGGCCCTAGGGCCCTGGACCCTGACACCTGCCCCCTCATCCACGGGCTGCCCACTTGCTCAGCCAGATCTGTCCCTTGTTCCCTGCCCCCAGCCCTCCCTCGTCATCCCCCGCCCCCAGCCCTCCCTCGTCATCCCCCGCCCCCAGCCTGCTCTGTCTTGGCTGTGCCCCTCACCCCAGGCCCATGGACCCCCTCCCTTGGCCCCAGAGGTGGGCGGGGAAAGCTGCAACTGAGCCTCGTCTGAGGCCAGGTTGGCTCTGACGGTGGGTGTCCACAGAATGCCCAGCAGGTGCACTTCCGGACACACCTGGAGGAGAAGCCACACGTGTGCCCGTTTTGCAGCCGAGGCTTCCGGGAGAAGGGCTCCCTGGTGCGCCATGTGCGGCACCACACAGGCGAGAAGCCCTTCAAGTGCTACAAGTGTGGCCGTGGCTTCGCAGAGCACGGCACGCTCAACCGGCACCTGCGCACCAAAGGTCAGGGCCGGCAGGCGGTGGGGGCGCGAGGGGCCACAGTGGGCCAGCCCTGACCGAGCTCCCCACCGCAGGGGGCTGTCTGCTGGAGGTGGAGGAGCTGCTGGTGTCCGAGGAGAGCCCTGCAGCAGCTGCCGCCGTCCTCACCGAGGACCCGCACACTGTGTTGGTTGAGTTCTCGTCAGTGGTGGCTGACACCCAGGAGTACATCATTGAGGTGGGTGTGGGGCCGCTGGGGCTGGGCTGGGGCCCAGGAGTGGGCAAGGCTGACCTCTGACCCCCTGTCCAGGCCACCGCAGATGATGCGGAGACCACTGAAGCCACAGAGATCATTGAGGGCACCCAGACGGAGGTGAGGGGCTTGGGGAGGGGCGAGGAGGGGAGACCAGGTGCCCTACCCAGACTCGTGGGCTGAGCCGTGAGCCACCCACAGGTGGACAGCCACATCATGAAGGTGGTGCAGCAGATCGTGCATCAGGCCAGTGCCGGGCACCAGATCATCGTGCAGAACGTGACCATGGACCAGGAGGCGGGGCTGGGCCCGGAGGCAGCTGCTGCCGACACCATCACCATTGCCACCCCAGAGAGCCTGACGGAGCAGGTGGCCATGACACTGGCCTCGGCCATCAGCGAGGGCACTGTGCTCACAGCCAGGGCAGGCACAAATGGCACAGAGCAGGCTACTGTGACCATGGTTTCGTCAGAGGACATTGAGATTCTGGAGCACGCGGGCGAGCTGGTCATCGCCTCGCCAGAGGGCCAGCTGGAGGTGCAGACGGTCATCGTCTAGCGTGGGTGCCTGCAGGGTCCCGGTGGGCTGGTCTGGGGCAGGGGGTGAGGACCCTGAGCACCCTGCCCACACCTGCCTGGCTTGTACATGGATGGGGCACAGAATTCAGGCGTTCAGAGGAGACGTGGGAGTGTAAATATACAGTTTTTGTTGCCTTACAATAAAACATGAAAACCCGCCACTTGTGATGTTGTAGCAGTGGCAGCCTCAGGGGTGGCGCCACTGCCCTGGCAGGTTCCCGCATGGCAGCACCTGCCTGCCCAGGCCACCTTCTAGACTCATGCTGGCCACCCCACCCAGGGCTCCCAACGGGGCTGGTGGTACCTTGGCGGCGCGTGGGTGTCGCTGGCATGTCGACAGGCAGCCTCCTGCTGTTGCCCTGCCCACCTGGAGCTGTGACTCCAACTTCCCGAGGCCTGCTGAGGTGGGTGGAAGTGGGTGCTGCTTCGTGGCCTTCAACCCTGGGGCAGGGGACCGAGGTCAGGAGACCCAGCAGCTTCAGCTTTTTACCCTGAGGTGACAATGCGTAGAAGCAGCAGGAGACACGGGGCCAGGAATGGGGCTGGTCTTTCCTGATTGCGCTGCCTTAGTTTCCCCGAGGGGATGCAGCTCAAGGAGGGAGATTCTGGGTGACCTAGTTTCTGGGGGGTGGGGACAAGAACAAGGGCTGGACAATGGGCATGGTTGACCCTCTCCCTTAGTCCTGATGCAGGTCTTGGGATGCTGCCAGGGGCTTCCAAGTCCCGATTCTGACAGGCTTGGGGGCGCCAGAGCAGGCTCAGGGCGGATCCCCTGCTACCTTGCCCTCTGGGGTCTACGTGGGAATGGGAGCAGGAATTCCAGCTTCCAACTTCAATGAGGGGGCGGGACCCAGCGCAGTCCGGCCCCTCCCTGGACCAGGGCCTCAAATACCCGCCCTGCCTGGGCGCCAGAGCTGCTGCCGGACCAACTGGGCACCATCTGTCCGGTGCCACAGACACGCTCCCAGCCTGGACCTCAGACCTCTACTCCGGCCCAGATGTTGAGCCTCTGACTCTGACCCCTTCACGTCCCAGGTGAGTCTGGGGGCTGGGTGAGCCGGGGGGCTGCATGGGAATGGGGGTCTCTCTATTTGGGCTTCAGTTTCCCCACGGAGTAGGAGACTGACCATGGGCGGTGAGCCGAGTGCACCACCCTGGGGACACCTGGAGAGCGCAGGGGGAGAATGCGCCGTCGCGCCGGCCAGTTTTGGCCCGGCCCCGCGTCCCCCGTGCCCTCCACGCCCCCGCGGCCGGGGCGGAGAGAGGTGGGTCCGTGTGTCTGACTCTAGGTCTGCGCTCACGCGGGCTGTTTCTGTCCATTCCAGAAAGCCCGCTCCGCGACATGGACGGGCCCCGGGCCTTACTGGCTGCGCTCTGGGCGCTGGGGGCCATCCGGGCCGGGGCGCTGCGCATCGGAGCCTTTAACATTCAGAGCTTCGGCGACAGCAAAGTGTCGGACGCGGCATGCGGCGGCGTCATCGCGCAAGTGAAGCGGCGGACCGGGGGCGGGGCTGCCGCTGGGCTCCGCGGGCGAATCTGCCTCGCGTGACCCCGCACCTTCTGACCCCTTCCCCAGATCCTGGCCCGCTATGACATCGCGCTGGTGCAGGAGGTGCGAGACCCGGACCTGAGCGCCGTGTCCGCGCTCATGGAGCAGATCAACAGGTGCGGCCGCAGGGCCCGGCGGCGGGACCCCCAGCCGGGATCCCAGGCCAGGCCTAGGCGCGGTGCCTTGACCCCGGGCTTGGCCCATATCTCCGCAGCGTGTCCAGGCACGAGTACAGCTTCGTGAGCAGCGAGCCCCTGGGTCGGGACCAGTACAAGGAAATGTACCTGTTCGTCTACAGGTGAGGGGCGCGGCCGCGGGGCAGGGGCGCGCAGGCAGAAGGTGGCCGGCTCAGCGCGCCCACCGCTCTGCCCCCAGGAAGGACGCGGTGTCGGTCGAGGACATGTACCAGTACCCGGACCCGGAGGACACCTTCAGCCGTGAACCTTTCGTGGTCAAGTTCTCGGCCCCCTACTCCGGTGAGGCCCCGCCCCGAAGCCCCGCCCCTCGCAGGCCCCGCCCCGGCCGCTGACGCCCACCCGCTCCCGCAGCTGCAGAGGAGCTGGTGCTGATCCCGCTGCACGCGGCGCCGCACCACGCCGTGGCGGAGATCGACGCTCTCTACGACGTGTACCTGGACGTGATCGACAAGTGGGGCACCGACGTAAGCCCCCGCGTCCGCACGGCCCCGGGTTCCCGAAGGCGCGCCCTGGGAGTGGGTCGGCGCGGCCTCTCGGCGGCCTCAGACCAGGCTACGCGGCCCCCGCAGGACATCCTCTTCCTGGGCGACTTCAACGCCGACTGCACCTACGTCCGGGAGGAGGACTGGGCGGCCATCCGCCTGCGCAGCAGCGAGGTCTTTAAGTGGCTCATCCCGGACAGCGCCGACACCACGGTGGGCAACTCGGACTGCGCCTACGACCGGATCGTGGTCTGCGGCGCCCGCCTGCGCAGGAGCCTGAAGCCCCAGTCGGCCGCCGTGCACGACTTCCAGGAGGAATTGGGACTGGACCAGGCTCAGGCGAGTGCTGGGCCCGGCGGGGAGGGGGACAAGGGCAGCGTCCGGTCCTGGGGTCCCCAGGCCACCCGGCACAGGCAGCACAGGCAGGTGGGAGGTGCCAGCTCCCTGCAGCCCAAGGCCGGCCCAACCTCAGTGCACCTGGCGCTCCCCTCCCTGCGCTAGCGTTTCTAGAAAGGGCCCTTAGAGGTTCGGTTCTGGCTGTGTGGCACAAGTCTGGGATGGCGGACAGGATACCCCTTGCTTCTCCCGAAGTGGGGTCCCGAGTCGGTGCCCCCCACCCCACCTGCAGGGAGCAGCAGAGGCGGACAGCCCAGGCCTCTTGGAGGCTCCCCGCAGATGCAGTGGTTTGTAGACACCCAGTTGGCTCCATCCTGGGTGGGTGCAGTTTCCTGAGGTGGAGCCTGAGGGGGTACAGGCTGCCCAACAGGGCCTCTGAGGCTCGGCCCCCTCTCCCTCCAGGCCCTTGCCATCAGTGACCATTTTCCTGTGGAGGTGACCCTCAAGTCCCACTGACAGTCCCGAGGCCTGGCCAGGGCATGCTGCCTGCAGACTCCGGCCACGAGGAACAGCCCCATCAGGGCTCCTTCAGGGTGGATGGCCAGTCTCTGCAAGGCTGCAGGGCAGGGTCACTTGGACCTGGACAAGTGGCCATGGACACATTACGGGACCATGTGGAGCCTCCTTCACCATCTGTAAAATGGGCTACCACCACCTACCTCATAAGGTTGTGAGGGGCACCCGTAGAGCACTGGGCACGTGGCTGTGCTCAATAAACACGAGCGGGTGCTCAGCCAGGGCCACACACAAAGGTTGGCTCCAAGGCCTCTGTGTCCTTTCTTAGGAATCAGCCCACTGGGGCACAAACCTCAGGCCTGCAGCCCAGTGGGTCCCTGATCCCAGCCCCGGTAAGGGACAGAGATGGCCTGGCCTGCCCATTTCACATCTTGCTTGGAACTGACCACCTCCGGACCAGGCTGGTTCCAGAAGGCAGCTCCCGTGCTCACTAGCAGAAGCTCTTTGCTCTTTCTTTGTGCAAACTGTAAATGCTTCCAAGAACTTGTATTGAGTGCAGCTGGGGACACTCACTCACATAAAGGTACACAGCCAATGGGCAAGGCCAGATGTCCCTCCTGCAGCCCAATTCCTGGGGCCTGTATCACCCAGCCCTGTGTGTGTGTGGGGGGGTGGTCGGGAAGGCTGGCCCCTGGCCTTCTGCCCGCCGGCAGCCCTCAGACATTTGGGGAGCCCCTCAGTGGCGAGCAGGCTGCACCTCTCACCCAGCCCAGGCAGGTGGGTTGGGCTCAGGTCATGCCCACAGAAGCCACACACTTCACGGGGGTACAGCCCCTTCGATGGTCCCTTCCTGGGTAGGCTCCTCCTCAGGAGCCCTGGGCTGGGTGGGTGAGGACTGTCAGGACGACAGTGGCCTGTGTCCTGGGTAAGCCCGTCATCTGAGGATCGGGAACAAGCAGAACTGGGGTACGTGGTGTAACTGACAGGGGCCCAATGAGGTTTCTGAAACATCTCACCTTTGGCAGCATTTGGGAAGCAGCCTGAACTGTATGAGAGGAAAAACCTTTGTTTCAAGAATTTGGACAAGTTCCTCTGGTGAAATCTTCCTAAAATAAGATTTAGGACACTCACAGTGTAGAATCGCAAGCAGTAATGCCTCCCTCATCCCTCACCAAGCTCCCCTACTTTTTCTGAATCCTTGTACGCCCCCTCCATCTAAACAAAGAGGTGGCAACCAGAGGGCTTTTCTCTGGGGTCTTCTGTGGATCTTCTGGGCCCACGACCACCTGGCCTTATGCCTCCAGCAATCAGGCAGCCCAGGGGCCAGGGATGGGACAACCCAAGGACTTTATGCACAGTTCTGCTTTTGGTCACTCAGTGGTGACATCACCGAGGTCCTGGCAGTTCAGGGTTCCCAAATTGAGACACTACCCGCCATCCCTCCCTACCTGACTGCCAGGTAGGAAGGGCACCCATGGGTAGTGGTGGGCCTCGGGATGCTGGCTACAAGGAACAGGGCCTTTTAAGAAGATCAGCAGAGCAAAGAGCTAGAAGTACTTTTCAATTGGGAAACCGCTTGTTTAAAACCCCTTGGGACCAGGGGGCTCCCGGGAGGGCGCATGTGGCTAGATCCCGCATGGGCAGCGCGGCCCTCAGTCCTTCTTTGCTTTGAGCTTGTCTAAGTATGTCCGCAGGGACTTCTGGATGGAGTCTCTGGAGATGAAGCTGACGAAGTTCTGGATGTCTGGGTCACGCTGTTTCACTAGGCGGTCCGCTGTGGGCTTTCGCATCATATTCTTAGTCAGCTGTCGAGCGTGGTCTAAAGAAAACGGGGTCCACGTGTGAAAACTCACTCTCTGAGACAGTGGCATCATTCCCAACCTTTCCAAGAGAGTTCCAACAGAAACTCTGATAGAAAACTTGGAGGGCTGGCCCCATGGCTTAGCAGTTAAGTGCGCACGCTCTGCTACTGGCGGCCCCGGTTCGGATCCCGGACGTGCACCGACGCACTGCTTCTCCAGCCGTGCTGAGGCCGCGTCCCACATACAGCAACTAGAAGGATGTGCAACTATGATATACAACTATTTACTGGGGCTTTGGGGGAAAAATATAAATAAATAAAATTATATATATAAAAAAAAAGAAAACTTGGAAAACGCAAGTAAGCAAAGAGAAGAAAATCACCCGTTCCCCACTGCCCACCGATTTCCTTTAAAAACATATAGGATGATATTATAAAAATTGCATTCTTAACCTGTTTTTTTCACTCAATTATATTATTGAGAATATTTTCCATGTCACTAAACATTCTTTTATGACATAATTAATGGCTGCATGGCATTCAGTCATTTGTCTGTATCACGGGTTGGCAAACCTGGCCCCCCTCGGCCCTTGAGCTAAGAATGGTTTTTATGTATGTATGTATTGATTTATTTATTAATTTTTGGTGAGGGAGATTGGCCATGAGCTAACATCTGTTGCCAATCTTCCTCTTTTTGCTGAGGAAGATTGGCCCTGAGTTAACATCTGTGCCAATCTTCCCCTATTTTATATATGGGATGGCACCACAGCATGGCTTGATGAGCAGCGCGTAGGTCCACGCCCAGGATCCGAACCTGCGAACCCCGGGCCACTGAAGTGGAGCACATGAACTTAACTGCTACGCCACCAGGCCAGCCCTCTACGTTTTTTAAATAGTTGGAAAAAGAGTAATATTTTGTGACATGTGAAAATTATATGAAATTCAGTGGCCCTAAGTCTTTTTTTGAGGAAGATGAGCCCTGAGCTAACATCTGTTGCCAATCCTCCTCTTTTTTTTTTGCTTAGGAAGACTGGCCCTGGGTTAACATCCGTGCCCATCTTCCTCTACTTTATATGGGACATCTGCCACAGCATGGCTTGACAAGCGGTGCATCGGTGCGCACCCGGGATCTGAACCTGCAGACCCCAGTCTGCCAAAGCGGAGTGTGCGAACTTAACCAGTGCACCACCAGGCCAGTCCCCTCAGTGGCCCTAAGTTTTATCAGACCACAGACACTCTTATTAGTTCCTGTACTCTGGCTGCCTCCGTGCTCCAATACCACAGGTGTGGCAGAGACTGTGTGACTCACAAAGCTGAAATCTACCTGGTTCTTTACAGATGGTCTGCTGATCCTGTTCTCTATCATAGTTGATATAAGCAGCCCTATTTCTATAAACATACGTGCAGGCTGTTTCCAGTTGTCTGTGCAGTGGGTTAAATAGTGAACCCCGCAAAGATATGTGCAAGTCCTAACCACCCCTCTACAGCCTGTGCTGCATACGGTCTTGTCTGGAAAAAGGGTCTTTGCAGGTGTAATTAAGATGAGATCATCTTGGATTTAGTGTTGGCTCTAAATCCAATGACAGGTGTCCTTATAAGAGAAAGGAGAGGGAGATTTGAGACACACACACACATAGAGGGAGAAGGCCATGCGAAGACGGAGGCAGAGGGTGGGGTGATGCGCACAAGCCCAGGAACCCCCAGAGCCACCAGAAGCTGGAAGAGGCAGGACCCCTAGAGCCTCTGGAGTAAGCGAGGAACTGCCCACACCTTGATTTTGGACTTCTGGCCTCCAGATAGCGAGAGAATGCATTTCTGGTGTTTTAAGCCTTCCTCCCCTGCTTGTGGTAATTTGTTACAGCGGCCTCAGGACACTAAGTCAGTCTGCTATTATGACTGGCACATTTGTGACTTGCACAGAGCACCTTTACAATGAGAACTTTCTGGTCTCACCAGGAGGGTCAGGCTGGGGAGGGAGGAGGCTTTGCTTGCCCACCAATACCCACAGCTGCTGCCCCACTCTGTGCTCCTCACCTGCAATGGCCATCCACTGGGCCATCACTGAGAGTGCTGTGTTCTGCACCTGGTCCTCGGGCACCACCTGGTCCACCATGCCCACCTGGAGGGCCTCCGCCGGCGGGAAGAGCAGCCCCAGCTGCAGGGCACGCTCCGCAGCACGGTGCCCGATGGTGTTCACAAGGGTGTCTTTGAGCCTGCAACGCAGACACCCACTCACCACCAGCTGGGGGCTCCCAGGTGGGTCAGCTTGTCCCAGGGCCAAGTGGAGTGTGGGTGCAGCCCCTGGCCTTACCAGAAGGGGGCGACGATGCCCAGCAGGGTCTCGTTCAGCCCTATGAGGTACTTGGGATTGTCAGCCAGGACACGGTAGTCACAGGCGAGGGAGATCAGGCAGCCTCCAGCTGGGCAGGCTCCCTGCAGGGGAAGTGAGACCACTGGGCTCTGGGTGCTGCTGCAGCTGGTCCCAGTCATATTCCAGAGAGCCAGGGTCCAGAGGAAAGGCCTGCAGGTGGGTGTGAACTCCCGGGGTACCTCAGACCCCCAGGGCGCCATACCAACACTGTCTGGGCTGGGTGTACACAATGGGGACTCAGGCTGGCCCACGAGCCCGAGGGCCCCGGGCACTGGCAGGGCTGTCAGCTCTCAGGGGTCAGAATATTGCTCTTAACTCTCTGGTCAGGGAAGCTAGCTGCCTTTCCTTGCACAGCTTTTGTCCAGATGCTAAAATGCCAAATAAGCATTTAGCTAGAGCTGTCATTTCATGCCATGCCCCATGGGGCCTGTCGCCATATCCAGCAGGACGTCCCGGTAACCCCAAACTCACACTGCCCTCATCTCATGCACCCCACTGCCCCAAACAAAG
This sequence comes from Ceratotherium simum simum, assembly GCF_057802395.1. Taxonomy (NCBI): domain Eukaryota; kingdom Metazoa; phylum Chordata; class Mammalia; order Perissodactyla; family Rhinocerotidae; genus Ceratotherium; species Ceratotherium simum. The sequence continues at coordinate 2,161,387 of NC_141925.1, forward strand.
ACAGCAGGTCTTCGTCAGTGTCTTCTTCCCTCCAGGCCCCTCACATGCTGTCAGTCGCCACCACACCCTGTTGGAGTCTTCCTAACTCTCGCCATCCTCCCCTTGCCCAGTTTGGCCCTCCTCGCACCTGGTTGTCACAACCAGCTCTTCAAGGTACACTGGTTCCCAAGCCTCAGCCCACCCCCTCGCTTCAGCGGCCCACACCTGCATTCCCAGGTCAGGCCAAAGTGATGTTTCCCACTCCCCACTTGCCCCCCACCCCCTATAGCCCTCTTGCTGGGCTGTGTTGACCTGTGGGCCCTGGCCCCACCCCAGTGAGCGAGTCGACCCCCAGTGGCCCCCCTTGTCACGTCACACTGGTCTGTGATGGCATGCTTACCTGTGCACTTCTGAGGATCTTCTCGAGGCCCTCTTGCCCAACGAGGGCTTCCTGAGGGCAGGGCCATGTCCGCCCCCTCTCCCCCCAGACTGGTCCCCAGTGAGTCATCAAGGCCACTCAGGAACGGGGACACTCACGTTGATGGCAGCAATCAGCACCAGGTTGGACAGGTAGAGCTGCAGCCACAGCTCCTGCACGGCCTTCCAGTATTCGGCGTAGTGCGCTGGGTTCCTCCCGCACATCTCCGTCAGGTCCAGGCCAGCTGAGAAGACCCTGGGGTAGTCCTGCAGGAGCCAGGGGTCCCGTCAGAGCCCTCCTCCAGGCAACAAACCCCCAGGGCCTGGGGAGCCCACAGGTGCCCAGGGGGCAGTGGGGCCACAGTCATGCTCAGGGCAGCAGAGCTGGGGGCTCCAGGGACTCAGCCTAGACCCTCCTCAGACTCAGTTCCCTCTGCGTCCTGGGAGGTTCTTCCCTTTCCAGCTTTAAACCAGGAAAGCAGAATAGGCAGGCAGGGTCCGGTGCTCCCCAGGACATAAACACACTGGGCTCTGTGCACGCCCGGCTCTGCATTTGCCTGTGTTTGGTGTCCTGGGCAGAGGGACTCAGAGGCTGTGGGGAGGACTCCTGACACAGTCTGGAGGGAGCGCATGTTGATTTGCCCCCAAAGGTCAAGCAAGCTGCAGACTCTAGTGCAGGCCGGGAGGTGAAGCTGTCAGAACACGGCCAGGGAAGGAAGACGCGATAGCCAGTCGAGAAGCCAGACCTCTGCTCTGGGCTGTCACATGTGAGACAGAAGCCTGGGGAATGATCTGGAAGGCATGTGTGTCCTGTGCAGATGCCCCAGGTCCTGAGAGAGATACCAGGGAAGGGAGAGGGAGCAAACCAAGACAGAAGGGGAAGGACAGGCTGGGATAAAGGGCTGCCGGCACAATGGTGCGTTGCAGTGGTGGACACCAAGTTCCGGGCGTTCATAGCACTGCTGGCCAAGAACGCAGACTGGGGAGGGATGGCTCAGTAGCCACTGCGCAGAGACACCCACACTTGGGGCTCCCATGTGGTCTGAGCACCTCTGAGCAAGCAAGCTGCTTGCACGGCTGGGCGTGTCCGGGGCTGAGGCTGGGCGCCGGAGGCAGGCATCATCTGTACTGATTCACTAACCAGGACTGACCACACCCAAGGTCTGTCTGGGAGGAGCGGGTGGATAAAATGAAGTAGGGGATAGTCACTCTACATCCTTCTGTTAAGCGACAAAAGCAAGTTGCAGTGCAGGGTGTGGAATGCGGTTCCATTTTTCTCGTACACACATGCTGTGTGTGCATAATACTTGTAGGCTGACCTCTTTTGTTTCCACAGAACGTGTCCTACTCCTATGACTTAAAAAGACCAGAGAGAGATGGACAGATGCACCATCATTAACCAGGCCGGGCTGTCTCTCGTGGGCCAGGTGCAGGGACTATAGTGGTGGGGACAGAGCTGTTCTTGCTCTGAGGACGTGGGTGGACTTCACATTTAGCTTTTGTCTTTTTCCTTATCCTTTTCCCACCACCAGCAACTGGCCTTCTCCCCTCACCCCCCAAAAAATCCAATACATTTTATCACTAGTCGGACACATTAACAGTACTCGCCCACAGTCCCCGCGCTTGAGGAAGCAAAGGCAAAGAAGTCACCTCTGGATGAGAGAAGGAAACCACAGTGATCCTAACTGGGGATGGCCTTTGCCAGACAGACTGAAGGGATGTGGGTCAGCCTGTTTCTGTGATTCACCAACACATCTGTGGTGGGCTGAACTGTGTCCTCGAAAAAGACAAGGTCAAGTCCTCACCCCCAGTACCCATGAACGTGATCTTATTTGGAAATAGGGTCTTTGCGGATGTGATCAAGTTAAGACGAGGTGATCAAGTGTGCAGATGTGATCAAGTTGAGCCTGGAGGAGGGAGGCTTTAAATCACGTGACTGGTCCTAAGGAGAGGGACATGTGGACACAGAGAGACAGGGCAGATGGCTGTGTGAAATCAGAGGGAGACGCTGGAGTGGTGGAGCAAGTACAGGAACATCAGGAGCCC